>NC_080412.1:938250-1248500 GCF_030265065.1 Corythoichthys intestinalis
TTAAACTTAGCTCAAAAAAGCCATTTAAGCCTTTTCACAGTGAGATCTATGCGATATGGCCGAGAAATGTAATTTTGATGTTAACTCCCAAACCGCTGCGCAGAAGTCAACTAAACTTCAACCAATAGTGTATTGTATCACATTCTAGTAGTTACATTTGAAAATTTTGTTCTAGGACATTTGGTTTGAGCGCAATCATTAAACTTAATTAAAAAAGTCATTTAAGCCTTTTCACAGTGAGATCTATGCGATATGGCCGAGAAATGTAATTTTGATGTTAACTCCCAAACCGCTGCGCAGAAGTCAACTAAACTTCACCCAATAGTGTATTGTATCACATTCTAGTAGTTACATTTGAAAATTTTGTTCTAGGACATTTGGTTTGAGCGCAATCATTAAACTTAATTAAAAAAGTCATTTAAGCCTTTTCACAGTGAGATCTATGCGATATGGCCGAGAAATGTAATTTTGATGTTAACTCCCAAACCGCTGCGCAGAAGTCAACCAAACTTCACCCATTAGTGTATTGTATCACAATCTAGTAATTACATGTGGAAATTTGGTTCAAGGACATTTGATTTGAGCGCAATCCTCAAACTTAGGTCAAAAAAGCCATTTAAGCCTTTTCACAGTGAGATCTATGCGATATGGCCGAGAAATGTAATTTTGATGTTAACTCCCAAACCGCTGCGCAGAAGTCAACCAAACTTCACCCAATAGTGTATTGTATCACAATCTAGTAGTTACATTTGAAAATTTTGTTCTATGACATTTTGTTTGAACGCAATCATCAAACTTAATTAAAAAAGTCATTTAAGCCTTTTCACAGTGAGATCTATGCGATATGGCCGAGAAATGTAATTTTGATGTTAACTCCCAAACCGCTATGCAAGAAGTCAACCAAACTTCACCCATTAGTGTATTGTATCACAATCTAGTAGTTACATGTGGAAATTTGGTTATTGGACATTTGATTTGAGCGCAATCCTCAAACTTAGGTCAAAAAAGCCATTTAAGCCTTTTCACAGTGAGATCTATGCGATATGGCCGAGAAATGTAATTTTGATGTTAACTCCCAAACCGCTGCGCAGAAGTCAACCAAACTTCACCCATTAGTGTATTGTATCACAATCTAGTAGTTACATGTGGAAATTTGGTTATTGGACATTTGATTTGAGCGCAATCCTCAAACTTAGGTCAAAAAAGCCATCAAGCCTTTTCACAGTGAGATCTATGCGATATGGCCGAGAAATGTAATTTTGATGTTAACTCCCAAACCGCTGCGCAGAAGTCAACCAAACTTCACCCAATAGTGTATTGTATCACATTCTAGTAGTTACATTTGAAAATTTCGTTCTAGGACATTTGGTTTGAGCGCAATCATTAAACTTAGGTCAAAAAAGCTATTTAAGCCTTTTCACAGTGAGATCTATGCGATATGGCCGAGAAATGTAATTTTGATGTTAACTCCCAAACCGCTGCGCAGAAGTCAACCAAACTTCACCCAATAGTGTATTGTATCACATTCTAGTAGTTACATTTAAAAATTTCGTTCTAGGACATTTGGTTTGAGCGCAATCTTTAAACTTAGGTCAAAAAAGCCATTTAAGCCTTTTCACAGTGAGATCTATGCGATATGGCCGAGAAATGTAATTTTGATGTTAACTCCCAAACCGCTGCGCAGAAGTCAACCAAACTTCACCCAATAGTGTATTGTATCACAATCTAGTAGTTACATTTGGAAATTTGGTTCTTGGACATTTGATTTGAGCGCAATCCTCAAACTTAGGTCAAAAAAGCCATTTAAGCCTTTTCACAGTGAGATCTATGCGATATGGCCGAGAAATGTAATTTTGATGTTAACTCCCAAACCGCTGCGCAGAAGTCAACCAAACTTCACCCAATAGTGTATTGTATCACAATCTAGTAGTTACATTTGAAAATTTTGTTCTAGGACATTTTGTTTGAACGCAATCATCAAACTTAATTAAAAAAGTCATTTAAGCCTTTTCACAGTGAGATCTATGCGATATGGCCGAGAAATGTAATTTTGATGTTAACTCCCAAACCGCTGCGCAGAAGTCAACCAAACTTCACCCAATAGTGTATTGTATCACAATCTAGTAGTTACATTTGAAAATTTTGTTCTAGGACATTTTGTTTGAACGCAATCATCAAACTTAATTAAAAAAGTCATTTAAGCCTTTTCACGGTGAGATCTATGCGATATGGCCGAGAAATGTAATTTTGATGTTAACTCCCAAACCGCTGCGCAGAAGTCAACCAAACTTCACCCAATAGTGTATTGTATCACATTCTAGTAGTTACATTTGAAAATTTCGTTCTAGGACATTTGGTTTGAGCGCAATCATTAAACTTAGGTCAAAAAAGCCATTTAAGCCTTTTCACAGTGAGATCTATGCGATATGGCCGAGAAATGTAATTTTGATGTTAACTCCCAAACCGCTGCGCAGAAGTCAACTAAACTTCACCCAATAGTGTATTGTATCACATTCTAGTAGTTACATTTGAAAATTTCGTTCTAGGACATTTGGTTTGAGCGCAATCATTAAACTTAATTAAAAAAGTCATTTAAGCCTTTTCACAGTGAGATCTATGCGATATGGCCGAGAAATGTAATTTTGATGTTAACTCCCAAACCGCTGCGCAGAAGTCAACCAAACTTCACCCATTAGTGTATTGTATCACAATCTAGTAATTACATGTGGAAATTTGGTTCTAGGACATTTGATTTGAGCGCAATCCTCAAACTTAGGTCAAAAAAGCCATTTAAGCCTTTTCACAGTGAGATCTATGCGATATGGCCGAGAAATGTAATTTTGATGTTAACTCCCAAACCGCTGCGCAGAAGTCAACCAAACTTCACCCAATAGTGTATTGTATCACAATCTAGTAGTTACATTTTAAAATTTTGTTCTATGACATTTTGTTTGAACGCAATCATCAAACTTAATTAAAAAAGTCATTTAAGCCTTTTCACAGTGAGATCTATGCGATATGGCCGAGAAATGTAATTTTGATGTTAACTCCCAAACCGCTGCGCAGAAGTCAACCAAACTTCACCCATTAGTGTATTGTATCACAATCTAGTAGTTACATGTGGAAATTTGGTTATTGGACATTTGGTTTGAGCGCAATCATTAAACTTAGGTCAAAAAAGCCATTTAAGCCTTTTCACAGTGAGATCTATGCGATATGGCCGAGAAATGTAATTTTGATGTTAACTCCCAAACCGCTGCGCAGAAGTCAACCAAACTTCACCCATTAGTGTATTGTATCACAATCTAGTAGTTAAATGTGGAAATTTGGTTCTAGGACATTTGATTTGAGCGCAATCATTAAACTTAATTAAAAAAGTCATTTAAGCCTTTTCACAGTGAGATCTATGCGATATGGCCGAGAAATGTAATTTTGATGTTAACTCCCAAACCGCTGCGCAGAAGTCAACCAAACTTCACCCAATAGTGTATTGTATCACAATCTAGTAGTTACATTTGAAAATTTTGTTCTAGGACATTTTGTTTGAACGCAATCATCAAACTTAATTAAAAAAGTCATTTAAGCCTTTTCACGGTGAGATCTATGCGATATGGCCGAGAAATGTAATTTTGATGTTAACTCCCAAACCGCTGCGCAGAAGTCAACCAAACTTCACCCAATAGTGTATTGTATCACATTCTAGTAGTTACATTTGAAAATTTCGTTCTAGGACATTTGGTTTGAGCGCAATCATTAAACTTAGGTCAAAAAAGCCATTTAAGCCTTTTCACAGTGAGATCTATGCGATATGGCCGAGAAATGTAATTTTGATGTTAACTCCCAAACCGCTGCGCAGAAGTCAACTAAACTTCACCCAATAGTGTATTATATCACATTCTAGTAGTTACATTTGAAAATTTCGTTCTAGGACATTTGGTTTGAGCGCAATCATTAAACTTAATTAAAAAAGTCATTTAAGCCTTTTCACAGTGAGATCTATGCGATATGGCCGAGAAATGTAATTTTGTTGTTAACTCCCAAACCGCTGCGCAGAAGTCAACCAAACTTCACCCATTAGTGTATTGTATCACAATCTAGTAATTACATGTGGAAATTTGGTTCTAGGACATTTGATTTGAGCGCAATCCTCAAACTTAGGTCAAAAAAGCCATTTAAGCCTTTTCACAGTGAGATCTATGCGATATGGCCGAGAAATGTAATTTTGATGTTAACTCCCAAACCGCTGCGCAGAAGTCAACCAAACTTCACCCAATAGTGTATTGTATCACAATCTAGTAGTTACATTTGAAAAGTTTGTTCTATGACATTTTGTTTGAACGCAATCATCAAACTTAATTAAAAAAGTCATTTAAGCCTTTTCACAGTGAGATCTATGCGATATGGCCGAGAAATGTAATTTTGATGTTAACTCCCAAAACGCTGCGCAGAAGTCAACCAAACTTCACCCATTAGTGTATTGTATCACAATCTAGTAGTTACATGTGGAAATTTGGTTATTGGACATTTGGTTTGAGCGCAATCATTAAACTTAGGTCAAAAAAGCCATTTAAGCCTTTTCACAGTGAGATCTATGCGATATGGCCGAGAAATGTAATTTTGATGTTAACTCCCAAACCGCTGCGCAGAAGTCAACCAAACTTCACCCAATAGTGTATTGTATCACAATCTAGTAGTTACATTTGAAAATTTTATTCTAGGAAATTTTGTTTGAGCGCAATCATCAAACTTAATTAAAAAAGTCATTTAAGCCTTTTCACAGTGAGATCTATGCGATATGGCCGAGAAATGTAATTTTGATGTTAACTCCCAAACCGCTGCGCAGAAGTCAACCAAACTTCACCCATTAGTGTATTGTATCACAATCTGGTAGTTAAATGTGGAAATTTGGTTCTAGGACATTTGATTTGAGCGCAATCCTCAAACTTAGGTCAAAAAAGCCATTTAAGCCTTTTCACAGTGAGATCTATGCGATATGGCCGAGAAATGTAATTTTGATGTTAACTCCCAAACCGCTGCGCAGAAGTCAACCAAACTTCACCCAATAGTGTATTGTATCACATTCTAGTAGTTACATTTGAAAATTTCGTTCTAGGACATTTGGTTTGAGCGCAATCTTTAAACTTAGGTCAAAAAAGCCATTTAAGCCTTTTCACAGTGAGATCTATGCGATATGGCCGAGAAATGTAATTTTGATGTTAACTCCCAAACCGCTGCGCAGAAGTCAACCAAACTTCACCCAATAGTGTATTGTATCACAATCTAGTAGTTACATTTGGAAATTTGGTTCTTGGACATTTGATTTGAGCGCAATCCTCAAACTTAGGTCAAAAAAGCCATTTAAGCCTTTTCACAGTGAGATCTATGCGATATGGCCGAGAAATGTAATTTTGATGTTAACTCCCAAACCGCTGCGCAGAAGTCAACCAAACTTCACCCAATAGTGTATTGTATCACAATCTAGTAGTTACATTTGAAAATTTTGTTCTAGGACATTTTGTTTGAACGCAATCATCAAACTTAATTAAAAAAGTCATTTAAGCCTTTTCACAGTGAGATCTATGCGATATGGCCGAGAAATGTAATTTTGATGTTAACTCCCAAACCGCTGCGCAGAAGTCAACCAAACTTCACTCAATAGTGTATTTTATCACAATCTAGTAGTTACATTTGGAAATTTAGTTCTAGGACATTTGATTTGAGCGCAATCTTCAAACTTAATTAAAAAAAGTCATTTAAGCCTTTTCACAGTGAGATCTATGCGATATGGCCGAGAAATGTAATTTTGATGTTCACTCCCAAACCGCTGCGCAGAAGTCAACCAAACTTCAACCATTAGTGTATTGTATCACAATCTAGTAGTTACATTTGAAAATTTTGTTCTAGGACATTTGATTTGAGCGCAATCATCAAACTTAATTAAAAAAGTCATTTAAGCCTTTTCACAGTGAGATCTATGCGATATGGCCGAGAAATGTAATTTTGATGTTAACTCCCAAACCGCTGCGCAGAAGTCAACCAAACTTCACCCATTAGTGTATTGTATCACAATCTAGTAGTTACATGTGGAAATTTGGTTATTGGACATTTGATTTGAGCGCAATCCTCAAACTTAGGTCAAAAAAGCCATTTAAGCCTTTTCACAGTGAGATCTATGCGATATGGCCGAGAAATGTAATTTTGATGTTAACTCCCAAACCGCTGCGCAGAAGTCAACCAAACTTCACCCATTAGTGTATTGTATCACAATCTAGTAGTTACATGTGGAAATTTGGTTCTAGGACATTTGATTTGAGCGCAATCCTCAAACTTAGGTCAAAAAAGCCATTTAAGCCTTTTCAATGTGAGATCTATGCGATATGGCCGAGAAATGTAATTTTGATGTTAACTCCCAAACCGCTGCGCAGAAGTCAACCAAACTTCACCCAATAGTGTATTGTTTCACATTCTAGAAGTTACATTTGAAAATTTCGTTCTAGGACATTTGGTTTGAGCGCAATCATTAAACTTAGGTCAAAAAAGCCATTTAAGCCTTTTCACAGTGAGATCTATGCGATATGGCCGAGAAATGTAATTTTGATGTTAACTCCCAAACCGCTGCGCAGAAGTCAACCAAACTTCACCCAATAGTGTATTGTATCACAATCTAGTAGTTACATTTGAAAATTTTGTTCTAGGAAATTTTGTTTGAGCGCAATCATTAAACTTAATTAAAAAAGTCATTTAAGCCTTTTCACAGTGAGATCTATGCGATATGGCCGAGAAATGTAATTTTGATGTTAACTCCCAAACCGCTGCGCAGAAGTCAACCAAACTTCACCCATTAGTGTATTGTATCACAATCTAGTAGTTACATGTGAAAATTTTGTTCTATGACATTTTGTTTGAACGCAATCATCAAACTTAATTAAAAAAGTCATTTAAGCCTTTTCACAGTGAGATCTATGCGATATGGCCGAGAAATGTAATTTTATGTTAACTCCCAAACCGCTGCGCAGAAGTCAACCAAACTTCACCCATTAGTGTATTGTATCACAATCTAGTAGTTACATGTGGAAATTTGGTTATTGGACATTTGGTTTGAGCGCAATCATTAAACTTAGGTCAAAAAAGCCATTTAAGCCTTTTCACAGTGAGATCTATGCGATATGGCCGAGAAATGTAATTTTGATGTTAACTCCCAAACCGCTGCGCAGAAGTCAACCAAACTTTACCCAATAGTGTATTGTATCACAATCTAGTAGTTACATTTGAAAATGTTGTTCTAGGACATTTGATTTGAGCGCAATCCTCAAACTTAGGTCAAAAAAGCCATTTAAGCCTTTTCACAGTGAGATCTATGCGATATGGCCGAGAAATGTAATTTTGATGTTAACTCCCAAACCGCTGCGCAGAAGTCAACCAAACTTCACCCAATAGTGTATTGTATCACAATCTAGTAGTTACATTTGAAAATTTTGTTCTAGGACATTTTGTTTGAGCGCAATCATCAAACTTAATTAAAAAAGTCATTTAAGCCTTTTCACAGTGAGATCTATGCGATATGGCCGAGAAATGTAATTTTGATGTTAACTCCCAAACCGCTGCGCAGAAGTCAACCAAACTTCACCCATTAGTGTATTGTATCACAATCTAGTAGTTACATGTGGAAATTTGGTTCTAGGACATTTGATTTGAGCGCAATCCTCAAACTTAGGTCAAAAAAGCCATTTAAGCCTTTTCACAGTGAGATCTATGCGATATGGCCGAGAAATGTAATTTTGATGTTAACTCCCAAACCGCTGCGCAGAAGTCAACCAAACTTCACCCAATAGTGTATTGTATCACATTCTAGTAGTTACATTTGAAAATTTTGTTCTAGGACATTTGTTTTGAGCGCAATCATTAAACTTAGGTCAAAAAAGCCATTTAAGCCTTTTCACAGTGAGATCTATGCGATATGGCCGAGAAATGTAATTTTGATGTTAACTCCCAAACCGCTGCGCAGAATACAACCAAACTTCACCCATTAGTGTATTGTATCACAATCTAGTAGTTACATTTGAAAATTTTGTTCTATGACATTTTGTTTGAACGCAATCATCAAACTTAATTAAAAAAGTCATTTAAGCCTTTTCACAGTGAGATCTATGCGATATGGCCGAGAAATGTAATTTTGATGTTAACTCCCAAACCGCTGCGCAGAAGTCAACCAAACTTCACCCATTAGTGTATTGTATCACAATCTAGTAGTTACATGTGGAAATTTGGTTATTGGACATTTGATTTGAGCGCAATCCTCAAACTTAGGTCAAAAAAGCCATTTAAGCCTTTTCACAGTGAGATCTATGCGATATGGCCGAGAAATGTAATTTTGATGTTAACTCCCAAACCGCTGCGCAGAAGTCAACCAAACTTCACCCATTAGTGTATTGTATCACAATCTAGTAGTTACATGTGGAAATTTGGTTCTAGGACATTTGATTTGAGCGCAATCCTCAAACTTAGGTCAAAAAAGCCATTTAAGCCTTTTCACAGTGAGATCTATGCGATATGGCCGAGAAATGTAATTTTGATGTTAACTCCCAAACCGCTGCGCAGAAGTCAACCAAACTTCACCCAATAGTGTATTGTATCACATTCTAGTAGTTACATTTGAAAATTTCGTTCTAGGACATTTGGTTTGAGCGCAATCATTAAACTTAGGTCAAAAAAGCCATTTAAGCCTTTTCACAGTGAGATCTATGCGATATGGCCGAGAAATGTAATTTTGATGTTAACTCCCAAACCGCTGCGCAGAAGTCAACTAAACTTCACCCAATAGTGTATTATATCACATTCTAGTAGTTACATTTGAAAATTTCGTTCTAGGACATTTGGTTTGAGCGCAATCATTAAACTTAATTAAAAAAGTCATTTAAGCCTTTTCACAGTGAGATCTATGCGATATGGCCGAGAAATTTAATTTTGATGTTAACTCCCAAACCGCTGCGCAGAAGTCAACCAAACTTCACCCATTAGTGTATTGTATCACAATCTAGTAATTACATGTGGAAATTTTGTTCTAGGACATTTGATTTGAGCGCAATCCTCAAACTTAGGTCAAAAAAGCCATTTAAGCCTTTTCACAGTGAGATCTATTCGATATGGCCGAGAAATGTAATTTTGATGTTAACTCCCAAACCGCTGCGCAGAAGTCAACCAAACTTCACCCAATAGTGTATTGTATCACAATCTAGTAGTTACATTTGAAAATTTTGTTCTAGGACATTTTGTTTGAGCGCAATCATCAAACTTAATTAAAAAAGTCATTTAAGCCTTTTCACAGTGAGATCTATGCGATATGGCCGAGAAATGTAATTTTGATGTTAACTCCCAAACCGCTGCGCAGAAGTCAACCAAACTTCACCCATTAGTGTATTGTATCACAATCTAGTAGTTACATGTGGAAATTTGGTTCTAGGACATTTGATTTGAGCGCAATCCTCAAACTTAGGTCAAAAAAGCCATTTAAGCCTTTTCACAGTGAGATCTATGCGATATGGCCGAGAAATGTAATTTTGATGTTAACTCCCAAACCGCTGCGCAGAAGTCAACCAAACTTCACCCAATAGTGTATTGTATCACATTCTAGTAGTTACATTTGAAAATTTTGTTCTAGGACATTTGGTTTGAGCGCAATCATTAAACTTAGGTCAAAAAAGCCATTTAAGCCTTTTCACAGTGAGATCTATGCGATATGGCCGAGAAATGTAATTTTGATGTTAACTCCCAAACCGCTGCGCAGAAGTCAACTAAACTTCACCCATTAGTGTATTGTATCACAATCTAGTAGTTACATTTGAAAATTTTGTTCTATGACATTTTGTTTGAACGCAATCAAACTTAATTAAAAAAGTCATTTAAGCCTTTTCACAGTGAGATCTATGCGATATGGCCGAGAAATGTAATTTTGATGTTAACTCCCAAACCGCTGCGCAGAAGTCAACCAAACTTCACCCATTAGTGTATTGTATCACAATCTAGTAGTTACATGTGGAAATTTGGTTATTGGACATTTGATTTGAGCGCAATCCTCAAACTTAGGTCAAAAAAGCCATTTAAGCCTTTTCACAGTGAGATCTATGCGATATGGCCGAGAAATGTAATTTTGATGTTAACTCCCAAACCGCTGCGCAGAAGTCAACCAAACTTCACCCATTAGTGTATTGTATCACAATCTAGTAGTTACATGTGGAAATTTGGTTCTAGGACATTTGATTTGAGCGCAATCCTCAAACTTAGGTCAAAAAAGCCATTTAAGCCTTTTCACAGTGAGATCTATGCGATATGGCCGAGAAATGTAATTTTGATGTTAACTCCCAAACCGCTGCGCAGAAGTCAACCAAACTTCACCCAATAGTGTATTGTATCACATTCTAGTAGTTACATTTGAAAATTTCGTTCTAGGACATTTGGTTTGAGCGCAATCATTAAACTTAGGTCAAAAAAGCCATTTAAGCCTTTTCACAGTGAGATCTATGCGATATGGCCGAGAAATGTAATTTTGATGTTAACTCCCAAACCGCTGCGCAGAAGTCAACTAAACTTCACCCAATAGTGTATTATATCACATTCTAGTAGTTACATTTGAAAATTTCGTTCTAGGACATTTGGTTTGAGCGCAATCATTAAACTTAATTAAAAAAGTCATTTAAGCCTTTTCACAGTGAGATCTATGCGATATGGCCGAGAAATGTAATTTTGATGTTAACTCCCAAACCGCTGCGCAGAAGTCAACCAAACTTCACCCATTAGTGTATTGTATCACAATCTAGTAATTACATGTGGAAATTTGGTTCTAGGACATTTGATTTGAGCGCAATCCTCAAACTTAGGTCAAAAAAGCCATTTAAGCCTTTTCACAGTGAGATCTATGCGATATGGCCGAGAAATGTAATTTTGATGTTAACTCCCAAACCGCTGCGCAGAAGTCAACCAAACTTCACCCAATAGTGTATTGTATCACAATCTAGTAGTTACATTTGAAAATTTTGTTCTATGACATTTTGTTTGAACGCAATCATCAAACTTAATTAAAAAAGTCATTTAAGCCTTTTCACAGTGAGATCTATGCGATATGGCCGAGAAATGTAATTTTGATGTTAACTCCCAAACCGCTGCGCAGAAGTCAACCAAACTTCACCCATTAGTGTATTGTATCACAATCTAGTAGTTACATGTGGAAATTTGGTTATTGGACATTTGGTTTGAGCGCAATCATTAAACTTAGGTCAAAAAAGCCATTTAAGCCTTTTCACAGTGAGATCTATGCGATATGGCCGAGAAATGTAATTTTGATGTTAACTCCCAAACCGCTGCGCAGAAGTCAACCAAACTTCACCCAATAGTGTATTGTATCACAATCTAGTAGTTACATTTGAAAATTTTGTTCTAGGAAATTTTGTTTGAGCGCAATCATCAAACTTAATTAAAAAAGTCATTTAAGCCTTTTCACAGTGAGATCTATGCGATATGGCCGAGAAATGTAATTTTGATGTTAACTCCCAAACCGCTGCGCAGAAGTCAACCAAACTTCACCCATTAGTGTATTGTATCACAATCTAGTAGTTAAATGTGGAAATTTGGTTCTAGGACATTTGATTTGAGCGCAATCCTCAAACTTAGGTCAAAAAAGCCATTTAAGCCTTTTCACAGTGAGATCTATGCGATATGGCCGAGAAATGTAATTTTGATGTTAACTCCCAAACCGCTGCGCAGAAGTCAACCAAACTTCACCCAATAGTGTATTGTATCACATTCTAGTAGTTACATTTGAAAATTTCGTTCTAGGACATTTGGTTTGAGCGCAATCTTTAAACTTAGGTCAAAAAAGCCATTTAAGCCTTTTCACAGTGAGATCTATGCGATATGGCCGAGAAATGTAATTTTGATGTTAACTCCCAAACCGCTGCGCAGAAGTCAACCAAACTTCACCCAATAGTGTATTGTATCACAATCTAGTAGTTACATTTGGAAATTTGGTTCTTGGACATTTGATTTGAGCGCAATCCTCAAACTTAGGTCAAAAAAGCCATTTAAGCCTTTTCACAGTGAGATCTATGCGATATGGCCGAGAAATGTAATTTTGATGTTAACTCCCAAACCGCTGCGCAGAAGTCAACCAAACTTCACCCAATAGTGTATTGTATCACAATCTAGTAGTTACATTTGAAAATTTTGTTCTAGGACATTTTGTTTGAACGCAATCATCAAACTTAATTAAAAAAGTCATTTAAGCCTTTTCACAGTGAGATCTATGCGATATGGCCGAGAAATGTAATTTTGATGTTAACTCCCAAACCGCTGCGCAGAAGTCAACCAAACTTCACTCAATAGTGTATTTTATCACAATCTAGTAGTTACATTTGGAAATTTAGTTCTAGGACATTTGATTTGAGCGCAATCTTCAAACTTAATTAAAAAAAGTCATTTAAGCCTTTTCACAGTGAGATCTATGCGATATGGACGAGAAATGTAATTTTGATGTTCACTCCCAAACCGCTGCGCAGAAGTCAACCAAACTTCAACCATTAGTGTATTGTATCACAATCAAGTAGTTACATTTGAAAATTTTGTTCTAGGACATTTGATTTGAGCGCAATCATCAAACTTAATTAAAAAAGTCATTTAAGCCTTTTCACAGTGAGATCTATGCGATATGGCCGAGAAATGTAATTTTGATGTTAACTCCCAAACCGCTGCGCAGAAGTCAACCAAACTTCACCCATTAGTGTATTGTATCACAATCTAGTAGTTACATGTGGAAATTTGGTTCTAGGACATTTGATTTGAGCGCAATCCTCAAACTTAGGTCAAAAAAGCCATTTAAGCCTTTTCACAGTGAGATCTATGCGATATGGCCGAGAAATGTAATTTTGATGTTAACTCCCAAACCGCTGCGCAGAAGTCAACCAAACTTCACCCAATAGTGTATTGTATCACATTCTAGTAGTTACATTTGAAAATTTTGTTCTAGGACATTTGGTTTGAGCCCAATCATTAAACTTAGGTCAAAAAAGCCATTTAAGCCTTTTCACAGTGAGATCTATGCGATATGGCCGAGAAATGTAATTTTGATGTTAACTCCCAAACCGCTGCGCAGAAGTCAACCAAACTTCACCCAATAGTGTATTGTATCACATTCTAGTAGTTACATTTGAAAATTTCGTTCTAGGACATTTGGTTTGAGCGCAATCATTAAACTTAGGTCAAAAAAGCCATTTAAGCCTTTTCACAGTGAGATCTATGCGATATGGCCGAGAAATGTAATTTTGATGTTAACTCCCAAACCGCTGCGCAGAAGTCAACCAAACTTCACCCAATAGTGTATTGTATCACAATCTAGTAGTTACATTTGAAAATTTTGTTCTAGGAAATTTTGTTTGAGCGCAATCATTAAACTTAATTAAAAAAGTCATTTAAGCCTTTTCACAGTGAGATCTATGCGATATGGCCGAGAAATGTAATTTTGATGTTAACTCCCAAACCGCTGCGCAGAAGTCAACCAAACTTCACCCATTAGTGTATTGTATCACAATCTAGTAGTTACATGTGAAAATTTTGTTCTATGACATTTTGTTTGAACGCAATCATCAAACTTAATTAAAAAAGTCATTTAAGCCTTTTCACAGTGAGATCTATGCGATATGGCCGAGAAATGTAATTTTGATGTTAACTCCCAAACCGCTGCGCAGAAGTCAACCAAACTTCACCCATTAGTGTATTGTATCACAATCTAGTAGTTACATGTGGAAATTTGGTTATTGGACATTTGATTTGAGCGCAATCCTCAAACTTAGGTCAAAAAAGCCATTTAAGCCTTTTCACAGTGAGATCTATGCGATATGGCCGAGAAATGTAATTTTGATGTTAACTCCCAAACCGCTGCGCAGAAGTCAACCAAACTTCACCCATTAGTGTATTGTATCACAATCTAGTAGTTACATGTGGAAATTTTGTTCTAGGACATTTGATTTGAGCGCAATCCTCAAACTTAGGTCAAAAAAGCCATTTAAGCCTTTTCACAGTGAGATCTATGCGATATGGCCGAGAAATGTAATTTTGATGTTAACTCCCAAACCGCTGCGCAGAAGTCAACCAAACTTCACCCAATAGTGTATTGTATCACAATCTAGTAGTTACATTTGAAAATTTTGTTCTAGGAAATTTTGTTTGAGCGCAATCATCAAACTTAATTAAAAAAGTCATTTAAGCCTTTTCACAGTGAGATCTATGCGATATGGCCGAGAAATGTAATTTTGATGTTAACTCCCAAACCGCTGCGCAGAAGTCAACCAAACTTCACCCATTAGTGTATTGTATCACAATCTAGTAGTTACATGTGGAAATTTGGTTCTAGGACATTTGATTTGAGCGCAATCCTCAAACTTAGGTCAAAAAAGCCATTTAGGCCTTTTCACAGTGAGATCTATGCGATATGGCCGAGAAATGTAATTTTGATGTTAACTCCCAAACCGCTGCGCAGAAGTCAACCAAACTTCACCCAATAGTGTATTGTATCACATTCTAGTAGTTACATTTGAAAATTTCGTTCTAGGACATTTGGTTTGAGCGCAATCTTTAAACTTAGGTCAAAAAAGCCATTTAAGCCTTTTCACAGTGAGATCTATGCGATATGGCCGAGAAATGTAATTTTGATGTTAACTCCCAAACCGCTGCGCAGAAGTCAACCAAACTTCACCCAATAGTGTATTGTATCACAATCTAGTAGTTACATTTGGAAATTTGGTTCTTGGACATTTGATTTGAGCGCAATCCTCAAACTTAGGTCAAAAAAGCCATTTAAGCCTTTTCACAGTGAGATCTATGCGATATGGCCGAGAAATGTAATTTTGATGTTAACTCCCAAACCGCTGCGCAGAAGTCAACCAAACTTCACCCAATAGTGTATTGTATCACAATCTAGTAGTTACATTTGAAAATTTTGTTCTAGGACATTTTGTTTGAACGCAATCATCAAACTTAATTAAAAAAGTCATTTAAGCCTTTTCACAGTGAGATCTATGCGATATGGCCGAGAAATGTAATTTTGATGTTAACTCCCAAACCGCTGCGCAGAAGTCAACCAAACTTCACTCAATAGTGTATTTTATCACAATCTAGTAGTTACATTTGGAAATTTAGTTCTAGGACATTTGATTTGAGCGCAATCTTCAAACTTAATTAAAAAAAGTCATTTAAGCCTTTTCACAGTGAGATCTATGCGATATGGCCGAGAAATGTAATTTTGATGTTCACTCCCAAACCGCTGCGCAGAAGTCAACCAAACTTCAACCATTAGTGTATTGTATCACAATCTAGTAGTTACATGTGGAAATTTGGTTCTAGGACATTTGATTTGAGCGCAATCCTCAAACTTAGGTCAAAAAAGCCATTTAAGCCTTTTCACAGTGAGATCTATGCGATATGGCCGAGAAATGTAATTTTGATGTTAACTCCCAAACCGCTGCGCAGAAGTCAACCAAACTTCACCCAATAGTGTATTGTATCACAATCTAGTAGTTACATTTGAAAATTTTGTTCTATGACATTTTGTTTGAACGCAATCATCAAACTTAATTAAAAAAGTCATTTAAGCCTTTTCACAGTGAGATCTATGCGATATGGCCGAGAAATGTAATTTTGATGTTAACTCCCAAACCGCTGCGCAGAAGTCAACCAAACTTCACCCAATAGTGTATTGTATCAGAATCTAGTAGTTACATTTGAAAATTTTGTTCTAGGACATTTTGTTTGAGCGCAATCATCAAACTTAATTAAAAAAGTCATTTAAGCCTTTTCACAGTGAGATCTATGCGATATGGCCGAGAAATGTAATTTTGATGTTAACTCCCAAACCGCTGCGCAGAAGTCAACCAAACTTCACCCATTAGTGTATTGTATCACAATCTAGTAGTTACATGTGGAAATTTGGTTCTAGGACATTTGATTTGAGCGCAATCATTAAACTTAGGTCAAAAAAGCCATTTAAGCCTTTTCACAGTGAGATCTATGCGATATGGCCGAGAAATGTAATTTTGATGTTAACTCCCAAACCGCTGCGCAGAAGTCAACCAAACTTCACCCAATAGTGTATTGTATCACATTCTAGTAGTTACATTTGAAAATTTCGTTCTAGGACATTTGGTTTGAGCGCAATCATTAAACTTAGGTCAAAAAAGCCATTTAAGCCTTTTCACAGTGAGATCTATGCGATATGGCCGAGAAATGTAATTTTGATGTTAACTCCCAAACCGCTGCGCAGAAGTCAACCAAACTTCACCCAATAGTGTATTGTATCACAATCTAGTAGTTACATTTGAAAATTTTGTTCTAGGAAATTTTGTTTGAGCGCAATCATTAAACTTAATTAAAAAAGTCATTTAAGCCTTTTCACAGTGAGATCTATGCGATATGGCCGAGAAATGTAATTTTGATGTTAACTCCCAAACCGCTGCGCAGAAGTCAACCAAACTTCACCCATTAGTGTATTGTATCACAATCTAGTAGTTACATGTGAAAATTTTGTTCTATGACATTTTGTTTGAACGCAATCATCAAACTTAATTAAAAAAGTCATTTAAGCCTTTTCACAGTGAGATCTATGCGATATGGCCGAGAAATGTAATTTTGATGTTAACTCCCAAACCGCTGCGCAGAAGTCAACCAAACTTCACCCATTAGTGTATTGTATCACAATCTAGTAGTTACATGTGGAAATTTGGTTATTGGACATTTGATTTGAGCGCAATCCTCAAACTTAGGTCAAAAAAGCCATTTAAGCCTTTTCACAGTGAGATCTATGCGATATGGCCGAGAAATGTAATTTTGATGTTAACTCCCAAACCGCTGCGCAGAAGTCAACCAAACTTCACCCATTAGTGTATTGTATCACAATCTAGTAGTTACATGTGGAAATTTTGTTCTAGGACATTTGATTTGAGCGCAATCCTCAAACTTAGGTCAAAAAAGCCATTTAAGCCTTTTCACAGTGAGATCTATGCGATATGGCCGAGAAATGTAATTTTGATGTTAACTCCCAAACCGCTGCGCAGAAGTCAACCAAACTTCACCCAATAGTGTATTGTATCACAATCTAGTAGTTACATTTGAAAATTTTGTTCTAGGAAATTTTGTTTGAGCGCAATCATCAAACTTAATTAAAAAAGTCATTTAAGCCTTTTCACAGTGAGATCTATGCGATATGGCCGAGAAATGTAATTTTGATGTTAACTCCCAAACCGCTGCGCAGAAGTCAACCAAACTTCACCCATTAGTGTATTGTATCACAATCTAGTAGTTACATGTGGAAATTTGGTTCTAGGACATTTGATTTGAGCGCAATCCTCAAACTTAGGTCAAAAAAGCCATTTAGGCCTTTTCACAGTGAGATCTATGCGATATGGCCGAGAAATGTAATTTTGATGTTAACTCCCAAACCGCTGCGCAGAAGTCAACCAAACTTCACCCAATAGTGTATTGTATCACATTCTAGTAGTTACATTTGAAAATTTCGTTCTAGGACATTTGGTTTGAGCGCAATCTTTAAACTTAGGTCAAAAAAGCCATTTAAGCCTTTTCACAGTGAGATCTATGCGATATGGCCGAGAAATGTAATTTTGATGTTAACTCCCAAACCGCTGCGCAGAAGTCAACCAAACTTCACCCAATAGTGTATTGTATCACAATCTAGTAGTTACATTTGGAAATTTGGTTCTTGGACATTTGATTTGAGCGCAATCCTCAAACTTAGGTCAAAAAAGCCATTTAAGCCTTTTCACAGTGAGATCTATGCGATATGGCCGAGAAATGTAATTTTGATGTTAACTCCCAAACCGCTGCGCAGAAGTCAACCAAACTTCACCCAATAGTGTATTGTATCACAATCTAGTAGTTACATTTGAAAATTTTGTTCTAGGACATTTTGTTTGAACGCAATCATCAAACTTAATTAAAAAAGTCATTTAAGCCTTTTCACAGTGAGATCTATGCGATATGGCCGAGAAATGTAATTTTGATGTTAACTCCCAAACCGCTGCGCAGAAGTCAACCAAACTTCACTCAATAGTGTATTTTATCACAATCTAGTAGTTACATTTGGAAATTTAGTTCTAGGACATTTGATTTGAGCGCAATCTTCAAACTTAATTAAAAAAAGTCATTTAAGCCTTTTCACAGTGAGATCTATGCGATATGGCCGAGAAATGTAATTTTGATGTTCACTCCCAAACCGCTGCGCAGAAGTCAACCAAACTTCAACCATTAGTGTATTGTATCACAATCTAGTAGTTACATGTGGAAATTTGGTTCTAGGACATTTGATTTGAGCGCAATCCTCAAACTTAGGTCAAAAAAGCCATTTAAGCCTTTTCACAGTGAGATCTATGCGATATGGCCGAGAAATGTAATTTTGATGTTAACTCCCAAACCGCTGCGCAGAAGTCAACCAAACTTCACCCAATAGTGTATTGTATCACAATCTAGTAGTTACATTTGAAAATTTTGTTCTATGACATTTTGTTTGAACGCAATCATCAAACTTAATTAAAAAAGTCATTTAAGCCTTTTCACAGTGAGATCTATGCGATATGGCCGAGAAATGTAATTTTGATGTTAACTCCCAAACCGCTGCGCAGAAGTCAACCAAACTTCACCCAATAGTGTATTGTATCAGAATCTAGTAGTTACATTTGAAAATTTTGTTCTAGGACATTTTGTTTGAGCGCAATCATCAAACTTAATTAAAAAAGTCATTTAAGCCTTTTCACAGTGAGATCTATGCGATATGGCCGAGAAATGTAATTTTGATGTTAACTCCCAAACCGCTGCGCAGAAGTCAACCAAACTTCACCCATTAGTGTATTGTATCACAATCTAGTAGTTACATGTGGAAATTTGGTTCTAGGACATTTGATTTGAGCGCAATCCTCAAACTTAGGTCAAAAAAGCCATTTAAGCCTTTTCACAGTGAGATCTATGCGATATGGCCGAGAAATGTAATTTTGATGTTAACTCCCAAACCGCTGCGCAGAAGTCAACCAAACTTCACCCAATAGTGTATTGTATCACATTCTAGTAGTTACATTTGAAAATTTTGTTCTAGGACATTTGGTTTGAGCGCAATCATTAAACTTAGCTCAAAAAAGCCATTTAAGCCTTTTCACAGTGAGATCTATGCGATATGGCCGAGAAATGTAATTTTGATGTTAACTCCCAAACCGCTGCGCAGAAGTCAACTAAACTTCAACCAATAGTGTATTGTATCACATTCTAGTAGTTACATTTGAAAATTTTGTTCTAGGACATTTGGTTTGAGCGCAATCATTAAACTTAATTAAAAAAGTCATTTAAGCCTTTTCACAGTGAGATCTATGCGATATGGCCGAGAAATGTAATTTTGATGTTAACTCCCAAACCGCTGCGCAGAAGTCAACTAAACTTCACCCAATAGTGTATTGTATCACATTCTAGTAGTTACATTTGAAAATTTTGTTCTAGGACATTTGGTTTGAGCGCAATCATTAAACTTAATTAAAAAAGTCATTTAAGCCTTTTCACAGTGAGATCTATGCGATATGGCCGAGAAATGTAATTTTGATGTTAACTCCCAAACCGCTGCGCAGAAGTCAACCAAACTTCACCCATTAGTGTATTGTATCACAATCTAGTAATTACATGTGAAAATTTGGTTCAAGGACATTTGATTTGAGCGCAATCCTCAAACTTAGGTCAAAAAAGCCATTTAAGCCTTTTCACAGTGAGATCTATGCGATATGGCCGAGAAATGTAATTTTGATGTTAACTCCCAAACCGCTGCGCAGAAGTCAACCAAACTTCACCCAATAGTGTATTGTATCACAATCTAGTAGTTACATTTGAAAATTTTGTTCTATGACATTTTGTTTGAACGCAATCATCAAACTTAATTAAAAAAGTCATTTAAGCCTTTTCACAGTGAGATCTATGCGATATGGCCGAGAAATGTAATTTTGATGTTAACTCCCAAACCGCTATGCAAGAAGTCAACCAAACTTCACCCATTAGTGTATTGTATCACAATCTAGTAGTTACATGTGGAAATTTGGTTATTGGACATTTGATTTGAGCGCAATCCTCAAACTTAGGTCAAAAAAGCCATTTAAGCCTTTTCACAGTGAGATCTATGCGATATGGCCGAGAAATGTAATTTTGATGTTAACTCCCAAACCGCTGCGCAGAAGTCAACCAAACTTCACCCATTAGTGTATTGTATCACAATCTAGTAGTTACATGTGGAAATTTGGTTCTAGGACATTTGATTTGAGCGCAATCCTCAAACTTAGGTCAAAAAAGCCATCAAGCCTTTTCACAGTGAGATCTATGCGATATGGCCGAGAAATGTAATTTTGATGTTAACTCCCAAACCGCTGCGCAGAAGTCAACCAAACTTCACCCAATAGTGTATTGTATCACATTCTAGTAGTTACATTTGAAAATTTCGTTCTAGGACATTTGGTTTGAGCGCAATCATTAAACTTAGGTCAAAAAAGCCATTTAAGCCTTTTCACAGTGAGATCTATGCGATATGGCCGAGAAATGTAATTTTGATGTTAACTCCCAAACCGCTGCGCAGAAGTCAACCAAACTTCACCCAATAGTGTATTGTATCACAATCTAGTAGTTACATTTGAAAATTTTGTTGTAGGAAATTTTGTTTGAGCGCAATCATCAAACTTAATTAAAAAAGTCATTTAAGCCTTTTCACAGTGAGATCTATGCGATATGGCCGAGAAATGTAATTTTGATGTTAACTCCCAAACCGCTGCGCAGAAGTCAACCAAACTTCACCCATTAGTGTATTGTATCACAATCTAGTAGTTACATGTGGAAATTTGGTTATTGGACATTTGATTTGAGCGCAATCCTCAAACTTAGGTCAAAAAAGCCATTTAAGCCTTTTCACAGTGAGATCTATGCGATATGGCCGAGAAATGTAATTTTGATGTTAACTCCCAAACCGCTGCGCAGAAGTCAACCAAACTTCACCCATTAGTGTATTGTATCACAATCTAGTAGTTACATGTGGAAATTTGGTTCTAGGACATTTGATTTGAGCGCAATCCTCAAACTTAGGTCAAAAAAGCCATTTAAGCCTTTTCACAGTGAGATCTATGCGATATGGCCGAGAAATGTAATTTTGATGTTAACTCCCAAACCGCTGCACAGAAGTCAACTAAACTTCAACCAATAGTGTATTGTATCACATTCTAGTAGTTACATTTGAAAATTTTGTTCTAGGACATTTGGTTTGAGCGCAATCATTAAACTTAATTAAAAAAGTCATTTAAGCCTTTTCACAGTGAGATCTATGCGATATGGCCGAGAAATGTAATTTTGATGTTAACTCCCAAACCGCTGCGCAGAAGTCAACTAAACTTCACCCAATAGTGTATTGTATCACATTCTAGTAGTTACATTTGAAAATTTTGTTCTAGGACATTTGGTTTGAGCGCAATCATTAAACTTAATTAAAAAAGTCATTTAAGCCTTTTCACAGTGAGATCTATGCGATATGGCCGAGAAATGTAATTTTGATGTTAACTCCCAAACGGCTGCGCAGAAGTCAACCAAACTTCACCCATTAGTGTATTGTATCACAATCTAGTAATTACATGTGGAAATTTGGTTCAAGGACATTTGATTTGAGCGCAATCCTCAAACTTAGGTCAAAAAAGCCATTTAAGCCTTTTCACAGTGAGATCTATGCGATATGGCCGAGAAATGTAATTTTGATGTTAACTCCCAAACCGCTGCGCAGAAGTCAACTAAACTTCACCCAATAGTGTATTGTATCACAATCTAGTAGTTACATTTGAAAATTTTGTTCTATGACATTTTGTTTGAACGCAATCATCAAACTTAATTAAAAAAGTCATTTAAGCCTTTTCACAGTGAGATCTATGCGATATGGCCGAGAAATGTAATTTTGATGTTAACTCCCAAACCGCTGCGCAGAAGTCAACCAAACTTCACCCATTAGTGTATTGTATCACAATCTAGTAGTTACATGTGGAAATTTGGTTATTGGACATTTGATTTGAGCGCAATCCTCAAACTTAGGTCAAAAAAGCCATCAAGCCTTTTCACAGTGAGATCTATGCGATATGGCCGAGAAATGTAATTTTGATGTTAACTCCCAAACCGCTGCGCAGAAGTCAACCAAACTTCACCCAATAGTGTATTGTATCACATTCTAGTAGTTACATTTTAAAATTTCGTTCTAGGACATTTGGTTTGAGCGCAATCATTAAACTTAGGTCAAAAAAGCCATTTAAGCCTTTTCACAGTGAGATCTATGCGATATGGCCGAGAAATGTAATTTTGATGTTAACTCCCAAACCGCTGCGCAGAAGTCAACCAAACTTCACCCAATAGTGTATTGTATCACAATCTAGTAGTTACATTTGAAAATTTTGTTCTAGGAAATTTTGTTTGAGCGCAATCATCAAACTTAATTAAAAAAGTCATTTAAGCCTTTTCACAGTGAGATCTATGCGATATGGCCGAGAAATGTAATTTTGATGTTAACTCCCAAACCGCTGCGCAGAAGTCAACCAAACTTCAACCATTAGTGTATTGTATCACAATCTAGTAGTTACATGTGGAAATTTGGTTCTAGGACATTTGATTTAAGCGCAATCCTCAAACTTAGGTCAAAAAAGCCATTTAAGCCTTTTCACAGTGAGATCTATGCGATATGGCCGAGAAATGTAATTTTGATGTTAACTCCCAAACCGCTGCGCAGAAGTCAACCAAACTTCACCCAATAGTGTATTGTATCACAATCTAGTAGTTACATTTGAAAATTTTGTTCTAGGACATTTTGTTTGAGCGCAATCATCAAACTTAATTAAAAAAGTCATTTAAGCCTTTTCACAGTGAGATCTATGCGATATGGCCGAGAAATGTAATTTTGATGTTAACTCCCAAACCGCTGCGCAGAAGTCAACCAAACTTCACCCATTAGTGTATTGTATCACAATCTATAGTTACATGTGGAAATTTGGTTATTGGACATTTGGTATGAGCGCAATCATTAAACTTAGGTCAAAAAAGCCATTTAAGCCTTTTCACAGTGAGATCTATGCGATATGGCCGAGAAATGTAATTTTGATGTTAACTCCCAAACCGCTGCGCAGAAGTCAACCAAACTTCACCCAATAGTGTATTGTATCACAATCTAGTAGTTACATTTGAAAATTTTGTTCTAGGAAATTTTGTTTGAGCGCAATCATTAAACTAAATTAAAAAAGTCATTTAAGCCTTTTCACAGTGAGATCTATGCGATATGGCCGAGAAATGTAATTTTGATGTTAACTCCCAAACCGCTGCGCAGAAGTCAACCAAACTTCACCCATTAGTGTATTGTATCACAATCTAGTAGTTACATGTGGAAATTTGGTTATTGGACATTTGATTTGAGCGCAATCCTCAAACTTAGGTCAAAAAAGCCATTTAAGCCTTTTCACAGTGAGATCTATGCGATATGGCCGAGAAATGTAATTTTGATGTTAACTCCCAAACCGCTGCGCAGAAGTCAACCAAACTTCACCCAATAGTGTATTGTATCACATTCTAGTAGTTACATTTGAAAATTTCGTTCTAGGACATTTGGTTTGAGCGCAATCATTAAACTTAGGTCAAAAAAGCCATTTAAGCCTTTTCACAGTGAGATCTATGCGATATGGCCGAGAAATGTAATTTTGATGTTAACTCCCAAACCGCTGCGCAGAAGTCAACCAAACTTCAACCATTAGTGTATTGTATCACAATCTAGTAGTTACATGTGGTAATTTGGTTCTAGGACATTTGATTTGAGCGCAATCCTCAAACTTAGGTCAAAAAAGCCATTTAAGCCTTTTCACAGTGAGATCTATGCGATATGGCCGAGAAATGTAATTTTGATGTTAACTCCCAAACCGCTGCGCAGAAGTCAACCAAACTTCACCCAATAGTGTATTGTATCAGAATCTAGTAGTTACATTTGAAAATTTTGTTCTAGGACATTTTGTTTGAGCGCAATCATCAAACTTAATTAAAAAAGTCATTTAAGCCTTTTCACAGTGAGATCTATGCGATATGGCCGAGAAATGTAATTTTGATGTTAACTCCCAAACCGCTGCGCAGAAGTCAACCAAACTTCACCCATTAGTGTATTGTATCACAATCTAGTAGTTACATGTGGAAATTTGGTTCTAGGACATTTGATTTGAGCGCAATCCTCAAACTTAGGTCAAAAAAGCCATTTAAGCCTTTTCACAGTGAGATCTATGCGATATGGCCGAGAAATGTAATTTTGATGTTAACTCCCAAACCGCTGCGCAGAAGTCAACCAAACTTCACCCAATAGTGTATTGTATCACATTCTAGTAGTTACATTTGAAAATTTTGTTCTAGGACATTTGGTTTGAGCGCAATCATTAAACTTAGCTCAAAAAAGCCATTTAAGCCTTTTCACAGTGAGATCTATGCGATATGGCCGAGAAATGTAATTTTGATGTTAACTCCCAAACCGCTGCGCAGAAGTCAACTAAACTTCAACCAATAGTGTATTGTATCACATTCTAGTAGTTACATTTGAAAATTTTGTTCTAGGACATTTGGTTTGAGCGCAATCATTAAACTTAATTAAAAAAGTCATTTAAGCCTTTTCACAGTGAGATCTATGCGATATGGCCGAGAAATGTAATTTTGATGTTAACTCCCAAACCGCTGCGCAGAAGTCAACTAAACTTCACCCAATAGTGTATTGTATCACATTCTAGTAGTTACATTTGAAAATTTTGTTCTAGGACATTTGGTTTGAGCGCAATCATTAAACTTAATTAAAAAAGTCATTTAAGCCTTTTCACAGTGAGATCTATGCGATATGGCCGAGAAATGTAATTTTGATGTTAACTCCCAAACCGCTGCGCAGAAGTCAACCAAACTTCACCCATTAGTGTATTGTATCACAATCTAGTAATTACATGTGGAAATTTGGTTCAAGGACATTTGATTTGAGCGCAATCCTCAAACTTAGGTCAAAAAAGCCATTTAAGCCTTTTCACAGTGAGATCTATGCGATATGGCCGAGAAATGTAATTTTGATGTTAACTCCCAAACCGCTGCGCAGAAGTCAACCAAACTTCACCCAATAGTGTATTGTATCACAATCTAGTAGTTACATTTGAAAATTTTGTTCTATGACATTTTGTTTGAACGCAATCATCAAACCTAATTAAAAAAGTCATTTAAGCCTTTTCACAGTGAGATCTATGCGATATGGCCGAGAAATGTAATTTTGATGTTAACTCCCAAACCGCTATGCAAGAAGTCAACCAAACTTCACCCATTAGTGTATTGTATCACAATCTAGTAGTTACATGTGGAAATTTGGTTATTGGACATTTGATTTGAGCGCAATCCTCAAACTTAGGTCAAAAAAGCCATTTAAGCCTTTTCACAGTGAGATCTATGCGATATGGCCGAGAAATGTAATTTTGATGTTAACTCCCAAACCGCTGCGCAGAAGTCAACCAAACTTCACCCATTAGTGTATTGTATCACAATCTAGTAGTTACATGTGGAAATTTGGTTCTAGGACATTTGATTTGAGCGCAATCCTCAAACTTAGGTCAAAAAAGCCATCAAGCCTTTTCACAGTGAGATCTATGCGATATGGCCGAGAAATGTAATTTTGATGTTAACTCCCAAACCGCTGCGCAGAAGTCAACCAAACTTCACCCAATAGTGTATTGTATCACATTCTAGTAGTTACATTTGAAAATTTCGTTCTAGGACATTTGGTTTGAGCGCAATCATTAAACTTAGGTCAAAAAAGCCATTTAAGCCTTTTCACAGTGAGATCTATGCGATATGGCCGAGAAATGTAATTTTGATGTTAACTCCCAAACCGCTGCGCAGAAGTCAACCAAACTTCACCCAATAGTGTATTGTATCACAATCTAGTAGTTACATTTGAAAATTTTGTTGTAGGAAATTTTGTTTGAGCGCAATCATCAAACTTAATTAAAAAAGTCATTTAAGCCTTTTCACAGTGAGATCTATGCGATATGGCCGAGAAATGTAATTTTGATGTTAACTCCCAAACCGCTGCGCAGAAGTCAACCAAACTTCACCCATTAGTGTATTGTATCACAATCTAGTAGTTACATGTGGAAATTTGGTTATTGGACATTTGATTTGAGCGCAATCCTCAAACTTAGGTCAAAAAAGCCATTTAAGCCTTTTCACAGTGAGATCTATGCGATATGGCCGAGAAATGTAATTTTGATGTTAACTCCCAAACCGCTGCGCAGAAGTCAACCAAACTTCACCCATTAGTGTATTGTATCACAATCTAGTAGTTACATGTGGAAATTTGGTTCTAGGACATTTGATTTGAGCGCAATCCTCAAACTTAGGTCAAAAAAGCCATTTAAGCCTTTTCACAGTGAGATCTATGCGATATGGCCGAGAAATGTAATTTTGATGTTAACTCCCAAACCGCTGCGCAGAAGTCAACTAAACTTCAACCAATAGTGTATTGTATCACATTCTAGTAGTTACATTTGAAAATTTTGTTCTAGGACATTTGGTTTGAGCGCAATCATTAAACTTAATTAAAAAAGTCATTTAAGCCTTTTCACAGTGAGATCTATGCGATATGGCCGAGAAATGTAATTTTGATGTTAACTCCCAAACCGCTGCGCAGAAGTCAACTAAACTTCACCCAATAGTGTATTGTATCACATTCTAGTAGTTACATTTGAAAATTTTGTTCTAGGACATTTGGTTTGAGCGCAATCATTAAACTTAATTAAAAAAGTCATTTAAGCCTTTTCACAGTGAGATCTATGCGATATGGCCGAGAAATGTAATTTTGATGTTAACTCCCAAACGGCTGCGCAGAAGTCAACCAAACTTCACCCATTAGTGTATTGTATCACAATCTAGTAATTACATGTGGAAATTTGGTTCAAGGACATTTGATTTGAGCGCAATCCTCAAACTTAGGTCAAAAAAGCCATTTAAGCCTTTTCACAGTGAGATCTATGCGATATGGCCGAGAAATGTAATTTTGATGTTAACTCCCAAACCGCTGCGCAGAAGTCAACTAAACTTCACCCAATAGTGTATTGTATCACAATCTAGTAGTTACATTTGAAAATTTTGTTCTATGACATTTTGTTTGAACGCAATCATCAAACTTAATTAAAAAAGTCATTTAAGCCTTTTCACAGTGAGATCTATGCGATATGGCCGAGAAATGTAATTTTGATGTTAACTCCCAAACCGCTGCGCAGAAGTCAACCAAACTTCACCCATTAGTGTATTGTATCACAATCTAGTAGTTACATGTGGAAATTTGGTTATTGGACATTTGATTTGAGCGCAATCCTCAAACTTAGGTCAAAAAAGCCATCAAGCCTTTTCACAGTGAGATCTATGCGATATGGCCGAGAAATGTAATTTTGATGTTAACTCCCAAACCGCTGCGCAGAAGTCAACCAAACTTCACCCAATAGTGTATTGTATCACATTCTAGTAGTTACATTTTAAAATTTCGTTCTAGGACATTTGGTTTGAGCGCAATCATTAAACTTAGGTCAAAAAAGCCATTTAAGCCTTTTCACAGTGAGATCTATGCGATATGGCCGAGAAATGTAATTTTGATGTTAACTCCCAAACCGCTGCGCAGAAGTCAACCAAACTTCACCCAATAGTGTATTGTATCACAATCTAGTAGTTACATTTGAAAATTTTGTTCTAGGAAATTTTGTTTGAGCGCAATCATCAAACTTAATTAAAAAAGTCATTTAAGCCTTTTCACAGTGAGATCTATGCGATATGGCCGAGAAATGTAATTTTGATGTTAACTCCCAAACCGCTGCGCAGAAGTCAACCAAACTTCAACCATTAGTGTATTGTATCACAATCTAGTAGTTACATGTGGAAATTTGGTTCTAGGACATTTGATTTGAGCGCAATCCTCAAACTTAGGTCAAAAAAGCCATTTAAGCCTTTTCACAGTGAGATCTATGCGATATGGCCGAGAAATGTAATTTTGATGTTAACTCCCAAACCGCTGCGCAGAAGTCAACCAAACTTCACCCAATAGTGTATTGTATCACAATCTAGTAGTTACATTTGAAAATTTTGTTCTAGGACATTTTGTTTGAGCGCAATCATCAAACTTAATTAAAAAAGTCATTTAAGCCTTTTCACAGTGAGATCTATGCGATATGGCCGAGAAATGTAATTTTGATGTTAACTCCCAAACCGCTGCGCAGAAGTCAACCAAACTTCACCCATTAGTGTATTGTATCACAATCTAGTAGTTACATGTGGAAATTTGGTTATTGGACATTTGGTATGAGCGCAATCATTAAACTTAGGTCAAAAAAGCCATTTAAGCCTTTTCACAGTGAGATCTATGCGATATGGCCGAGAAATGTAATTTTGATGTTAACTCCCAAACCGCTGCGCAGAAGTCAACCAAACTTCACCCAATAGTGTATTGTATCACAATCTAGTAGTTACATTTGAAAATTTTGTTCTAGGAAATTTTGTTTGAGCGCAATCATTAAACTAAATTAAAAAAGTCATTTAAGCCTTTTCACAGTGAGATCTATGCGATATGGCCGAGAAATGTAATTTTGATGTTAACTCCCAAACCGCTGCGCAGAAGTCAACCAAACTTCACCCATTAGTGTATTGTATCACAATCTAGTAATTACATGTGGAAATTTGGTTCTAGGACATTTGATTTGAGCGCAATCCTCAAACTTAGGTCAAAAAAGCCATTTAAGCCTTTTCACAGTGAGATCTATGCGATATGGCCGAGAAATGTAATTTTGATGTTAACTCCCAAACCGCTGCGCAGAAGTCAACCAAACTTCACCCATTAGTGTATTGTATCACAATCTAGTAGTTACATGTGGAAATTTGGTTTTTGGACATTTGGTTTGAGCGCAATCATTAAACTTAGGTCAAAAAAGCCATTTAAGCCTTTTCACAGTGAGATCTATGCGATATGGCCGAGAAATGTAATTTTGATGTTAACTCCCAAACCGCTGCGCAGAAGTCAACCAAACTTCACCCAATAGTGTATTGTATCACAATCTAATAGTTACATTTGAAAATTTTGTTCTAGGAAATTTTGTTTGAGCGCAATCATCAAACTTAATTAAAAAAGTCATTTAAGCCTTTTCACAGTGAGATCTATGCGATATGGCCGAGAAATGTAATTTTGATGTTAACTCCCAAACCTCTGCGCAGAGGTCAACCAAACTTCACCCATTAGTGTATTGTATCACAATCTAGTAGTTACATGTGGAAATTTGGTTCTAGGACATTTGATTTGAGCGCAATCCTCAAACTTAGGTCAAAAAAGCCATTTAAGCCTTTTCACAGTGAGATCTATGCGATATGGCCGAGAAATGTAATTTTGATGTTAACTCCCAAACCGCTGCGCAGAAGTCAACCAAACTTCACCCAATAGTGTATTGTATCACAATCTAGTAGTTACATTTGAAAATTTTGTTCTAGGACATTTTGTTTAAACGCAATCATCAAACTTAATTAAAAAAGTCATTTAAGCCTTTTCACAGTGAGATCTATGCGATATGGCCGAGAAATGTAATTTTGATGTTAACTCCCAAACCGCTGCGCAGAAGTCAACCAAACTTCACCCAATAGTGTATTGTATCACATTCTAGTAGTTACATTTGAAAATTTCGTTCTAGGACATTTGGTTTGAGCGCAATCATTAAACTTAGGTCAAAAAAGCCATTTAAGCCTTTTCACAGTGAGATCTATGCGATATGGCCGAGAAATGTAATTTTGATGTTAACTCCCAAACCGCTGCGCAGAAGTCAACCAAACTTCACCCAATAGTGTATTGTATCACAATCTAGTAGTTACATTAGAAAATTTTGTTCTAGGAAATTTTGTTTGAGCGCAATCATCAAACTTAATTAAAAAAGTCATTTAAGCCTTTTCACAGTGAGATCTATACGATATGGCCGAGAAATGTAATTTTGATTTTAACTCCCAAACCGCTGCGCAGAAGTCAACCAAACTTCACCCATTAGTGTATTGTATCACAATCTAGTAGTTACATGTGGAAATTTGGTTATTGGACATTTGGTTTGAGCGCAATCATTAAACTTAGGTCAAAAAAGCCATTTAAGCCTTTTCACAGTGAGATCTATGCGATGTGGCCGAGAAATGTAATTTTGATGTTAACTCCCAAACCGCTGCGCAGAAGTCAACCAAACTTCACCCAATAGTGTATTGTATCACAATCTAGTAGTTACATTTGAAAATTTTGTTCTAGGAAATTTTGTTTGAGCGCAATCATTAAACTTAATTAAAAAAGTCATTTAAGCCTTTTCACAGTGAGATCTATGCGATATGGCCGAGAAATGTAATTTTGATGTTAACTCCCAAACCGCTGCGCAGAAGTCAACCAAACTTCACCCATTAGTGTATTGTATCACAATCTAGTAATTACATGTGGAAATTTGGTTCTAGGACATTTGATTTGAGCGCAATCATCAAACTTAGGTCAAAAAAGCCATTTAAGCCTTTTCACAGTGAGATCTATGCGATATGGCCGAGAAATGTAATTTTGATGTTAACTCCCAAACCGCTGCGCAGAAGTCAACCAAACTTCACCCATTAGTGTATTGTATCACAATCTAGTAGTTACATGTGGAAATTTGGTTTTTGGACATTTGGTTTGAGCGCAATCATTAAACTTAGGTCAAAAAAGCCATTTAAGCCTTTTCACAGTGAGATCTATGCGATATGGCCGAGAAATGTAATTTTGATGTTAACTCCCAAACCGCTGCGCAGAAGTCCACCAAACTTCACCCAATAGTGTATTGTATCACAATCAGTTACATTTGAAAATTTTGTTCTAGGAAATTTTGTTTGAGCGCAATCATTAAACTTAATTAAAAAAGTCATTTAAGCCTTTTCACAGTGAGATCTATGCGATATGGCCGAGAAATGTAATTTTGATGTTAACTCCCAAACCGCTGCGCAGAAGTCAACCAAACTTCACCCATTAGTGTATTGTATCACAATCTAGTAATTACATGTGGAAATTTGGTTCTAGGACATTTGATTTGAGCGCAATCCTCAAACTTAGGTCAAAAAAGCCATTTAAGCCTTTTCACAGTGAGATCTATGCGATATGGCCGAGAAATGTAATTTTGATGTTAACTCCCAAACCGCTGCGCAGAAGTCAACCAAACTTCACCCATTAGTGTATTGTATCACAATCTAGTAGTTACATGTGGAAATTTGGTTTTTGGACATTTGGTTTGAGCGCAATCATTAAACTTAGGTCAAAAAAGCCATTTAAGCCTTTTCACAGTGAGATCTATGCGATATGGCCGAGAAATGTAATTTTGATGTTAACTCCCAAACCGCTGCGCAGAAGTCAACCAAACTTCACCCAATAGTGTATTGTATCACAATCTAATAGTTACATTTGAAAATTTTGTTCTAGGAAATTTTGTTTGAGCGCAATCATCAAACTTAATTAAAAAAGTCATTTAAGCCTTTTCACAGTGAGATCTATGCGATATGGCCGAGAAATGTAATTTTGATGTTAACTCCCAAACCTCTGCGCAGAAGTCAACCAAACTTCACCCATTAGTGTATTGTATCACAATCTAGTAGTTACATGTGGAAATTTGGTTCTAGGACATTTGATTTGAGCGCAATCCTCAAACTTAGGTCAAAAAAGCCATTTAAGCCTTTTCACAGTGAGATCTATGCGATATGGCCGAGAAATGTAATTTTGATGTTAACTCCCAAACCGCTGCGCAGAAGTCAACCAAACTTCACCCAATAGTGTATTGTATCACATTCTAGTAGTTACATTTGAAAATTTCGTTCTAGGACATTTGGTTTGAGCGCAATCTTTAAACTTAGGTCAAAAAAGCCATTTAAGCCTTTTCACAGTGAGATCTATGCGATATGGCCGAGAAATGTAATTTTGATGTTAACTCCCAAACCGCTGCGCAGAAGTCAACCAAACTTCACCCAATAGTGTATTGTATCACAATCTAGTAGTTACATTTGAAAATTTTGTTCTAGGACATTTTGTTTGAACGCAATCATCAAACTTAATTAAAAAAGTCATTTAAGCCTTTTCACAGTGAGATCTATGCGATATGGCCGAGAAATGTAATTTTGATGTTAACTCCCAAACCGCTGCGCAGAAGTCAACCAAACTTCACCCAATAGTGTATTGTATCACAATCTAGTAGTTACATTTGAAAATTTTGTTCTAGGACATTTTGTTTGAACGCAATCATCAAACTTAATTAAAAAAGTCATTTAAGCCTTTTCACGGTGAGATCTATGCGATATGGCCGAGAAATGTAATTTTGATGTTAACTCCCAAACCGCTGCGCAGAAGTCAACCAAACTTCACCCATTAGTGTATTGTATCACAATCTAGTAGTTACATGTGGAAATTTGGTTATTGGACATTTGGTATGAGCGCAATCATTAAACTTAGGTCAAAAAAGCCATTTAAGCCTTTTCACAGTGAGATCTATGCGATATGGCCGAGAAATGTAATTTTGATGTTAACTCCCAAACCGCTGCGCAGAAGTCAACCAAACTTCACCCAATAGTGTATTGTATCACAATCTAGTAGTTACATTTGAAAATTTTGTTCTAGGAAATTTTGTTTGAGCGCAATCATTAAACTAAATTAAAAAAGTCATTTAAGCCTTTTCACAGTGAGATCTATGCGATATGGCCGAGAAATGTAATTTTGATGTTAACTCCCAAACCGCTGCGCAGAAGTCAACCAAACTTCACCCATTAGTGTATTGTATCACAATCTAGTAATTACATGTGGAAATTTGGTTCTAGGACATTTGATTTGAGCGCAATCCTCAAACTTAGGTCAAAAAAGCCATTTAAGCCTTTTCACAGTGAGATCTATGCGATATGGCCGAGAAATGTAATTTTGATGTTAACTCCCAAACCGCTGCGCAGAAGTCAACCAAACTTCACCCATTAGTGTATTGTATCACAATCTAGTAGTTACATGTGGAAATTTGGTTTTTGGACATTTGGTTTGAGCGCAATCATTAAACTTAGGTCAAAAAAGCCATTTAAGCCTTTTCACAGTGAGATCTATGCGATATGGCCGAGAAATGTAATTTTGATGTTAACTCCCAAACCGCTGCGCAGAAGTCAACCAAACTTCACCCAATAGTGTATTGTATCACAATCTAATAGTTACATTTGAAAATTTTGTTCTAGGAAATTTTGTTTGAGCGCAATCATCAAACTTAATTAAAAAAGTCATTTAAGCCTTTTCACAGTGAGATCTATGCGATATGGCCGAGAAATGTAATTTTGATGTTAACTCCCAAACCTCTGCGCAGAGGTCAACCAAACTTCACCCATTAGTGTATTGTATCACAATCTAGTAGTTACATGTGGAAATTTGGTTCTAGGACATTTGATTTGAGCGCAATCCTCAAACTTAGGTCAAAAAAGCCATTTAAGCCTTTTCACAGTGAGATCTATGCGATATGGCCGAGAAATGTAATTTTGATGTTAACTCCCAAACCGCTGCGCAGAAGTCAACCAAACTTCACCCAATAGTGTATTGTATCACAATCTAGTAGTTACATTTGAAAATTTTGTTCTAGGACATTTTGTTTAAACGCAATCATCAAACTTAATTAAAAAAGTCATTTAAGCCTTTTCACAGTGAGATCTATGCGATATGGCCGAGAAATGTAATTTTGATGTTAACTCCCAAACCGCTGCGCAGAAGTCAACCAAACTTCACCCAATAGTGTATTGTATCACATTCTAGTAGTTACATTTGAAAATTTCGTTCTAGGACATTTGGTTTGAGCGCAATCATTAAACTTAGGTCAAAAAAGCCATTTAAGCCTTTTCACAGTGAGATCTATGCGATATGGCCGAGAAATGTAATTTTGATGTTAACTCCCAAACCGCTGCGCAGAAGTCAACCAAACTTCACCCAATAGTGTATTGTATCACAATCTAGTAGTTACATTAGAAAATTTTGTTCTAGGAAATTTTGTTTGAGCGCAATCATCAAACTTAATTAAAAAAGTCATTTAAGCCTTTTCACAGTGAGATCTATACGATATGGCCGAGAAATGTAATTTTGATTTTAACTCCCAAACCGCTGCGCAGAAGTCAACCAAACTTCACCCATTAGTGTATTGTATCACAATCTAGTAGTTACATGTGGAAATTTGGTTATTGGACATTTGGTTTGAGCGCAATCATTAAACTTAGGTCAAAAAAGCCATTTAAGCCTTTTCACAGTGAGATCTATGCGATGTGGCCGAGAAATGTAATTTTGATGTTAACTCCCAAACCGCTGCGCAGAAGTCAACCAAACTTCACCCAATAGTGTATTGTATCACAATCTAGTAGTTACATTTGAAAATTTTGTTCTAGGAAATTTTGTTTGAGCGCAATCATTAAACTTAATTAAAAAAGTCATTTAAGCCTTTTCACAGTGAGATCTATGCGATATGGCCGAGAAATGTAATTTTGATGTTAACTCCCAAACCGCTGCGCAGAAGTCAACCAAACTTCACCCATTAGTGTATTGTATCACAATCTAGTAATTACATGTGGAAATTTGGTTCTAGGACATTTGATTTGAGCGCAATCATCAAACTTAGGTCAAAAAAGCCATTTAAGCCTTTTCACAGTGAGATCTATGCGATATGGCCGAGAAATGTAATTTTGATGTTAACTCCCAAACCGCTGCGCAGAAGTCAACCAAACTTCACCCATTAGTGTATTGTATCACAATCTAGTAGTTACATGTGGAAATTTGGTTTTTGGACATTTGGTTTGAGCGCAATCATTAAACTTAGGTCAAAAAAGCCATTTAAGCCTTTTCACAGTGAGATCTATGCGATATGGCCGAGAAATGTAATTTTGATGTTAACTCCCAAACCGCTGCGCAGAAGTCCACCAAACTTCACCCAATAGTGTATTGTATCACAATCAGTTACATTTGAAAATTTTGTTCTAGGAAATTTTGTTTGAGCGCAATCATTAAACTTAATTAAAAAAGTCATTTAAGCCTTTTCACAGTGAGATCTATGCGATATGGCCGAGAAATGTAATTTTGATGTTAACTCCCAAACCGCTGCGCAGAAGTCAACCAAACTTCACCCATTAGTGTATTGTATCACAATCTAGTAATTACATGTGGAAATTTGGTTCTAGGACATTTGATTTGAGCGCAATCCTCAAACTTAGGTCAAAAAAGCCATTTAAGCCTTTTCACAGTGAGATCTATGCGATATGGCCGAGAAATGTAATTTTGATGTTAACTCCCAAACCGCTGCGCAGAAGTCAACCAAACTTCACCCATTAGTGTATTGTATCACAATCTAATAGTTACATTTGAAAATTTTGTTCTAGGAAATTTTGTTTGAGCGCAATCATCAAACTTAATTAAAAAAGTCATTTAAGCCTTTTCACAGTGAGATCTATGCGATATGGCCGAGAAATGTAATTTTGATGTTAACTCCCAAACCTCTGCGCAGAAGTCAACCAAACTTCACCCATTAGTGTATTGTATCACAATCTAGTAGTTACATGTGGAAATTTGGTTCTAGGACATTTGATTTGAGCGCAATCCTCAAACTTAGGTCAAAAAAGCCATTTAAGCCTTTTCACAGTGAGATCTATGCGATATGGCCGAGAAATGTAATTTTGATGTTAACTCCCAAACCGCTGCGCAGAAGTCAACCAAACTTCACCCAATAGTGTATTGTATCACATTCTAGTAGTTACATTTGAAAATTTCGTTCTAGGACATTTGGTTTGAGCGCAATCTTTAAACTTAGGTCAAAAAAGCCATTTAAGCCTTTTCACAGTGAGATCTATGCGATATGGCCGAGAAATGTAATTTTGATGTTAACTCCCAAACCGCTGCGCAGAAGTCAACCAAACTTCACCCAATAGTGTATTGTATCACAATCTAGTAGTTACATTTGAAAATTTTGTTCTAGGACATTTTGTTTGAACGCAATCATCAAACTTAATTAAAAAAGTCATTTAAGCCTTTTCACAGTGAGATCTATGCGATATGGCCGAGAAATGTAATTTTGATGTTAACTCCCAAACCGCTGCGCAGAAGTCAACCAAACTTCACCCAATAGTGTATTGTATCACAATCTAGTAGTTACATTTGAAAATTTTGTTCTAGGACATTTTGTTTGAACGCAATCATCAAACTTAATTAAAAAAGTCATTTAAGCCTTTTCACGGTGAGATCTATGCGATATGGCCGAGAAATGTAATTTTGATGTTAACTCCCAAACCGCTGCGCAGAAGTCAACCAAACTTCACCCAATAGTGTATTGTATCACAATCTAGTAGTTACATTTGAAAATTTTGTTCTAGGACATTTTGTTTGAACGCAATCATCAAACTTAATTAAAAAAGTCATTTAAGCCTTTTCACAGTGAGATCTATGCGATATGGCCGAGAAATGTAATTTTGATGTTAACTCCCAAACCGCTGCGCAGAAGTCAACCAAACTTCAACCATTAGTGTATTGTATCACAATCTAGTAGTTACATGTGGAAATTTGGTTCTAGGACATTTGATTTGAGCGCAGTCCTCAAACTTAGGTCAAAAAAGCCATTTAAGCCTTTTCACAGTGAGATCTATGCGATATGGCCGAGAAATGTAATTTTGATGTTAACTCCCAAACCGCTGCGCAGAAGTCAACCAAACTTCACCCAATAGTGTATTGTATCACAATCTAGTAGTTACATTTGAAAATTTTGTTTTGGACATTTTGTTTGAGCGCAATCATCAAACTTAATTAAAAAAGTCATTTAAGCCTTTTCACAGTGAGATCTATGCGATATGGCCGAGAAATGTAATTTTGATGTTAACTCCCAAACCGCTGCGCAGAAGTCAACCAAACTTCACCCATTAGTGTATTGTATCACAATCTAGTAGTTACATGTGGAAATTTGGTTATTGGACATTTGGTTTGAGCGCAATCATTAAACTTAGGTCAAAAAAGCCATTTAAGCCTTTTCACAGTGAGATCTATGCGATATGGCCGAGAAATGTAATTTTGATGTTAACTCCCAAACCGCTGCGCAGAAGTCAACAAAACTTCACCCAATAGTGTATTGTATCACAATCTAGTAGTTACATTTGAAAATTTTGTTCTAGGAAATTTTGTTTGAGCGCAATCATTAAACTTAATTAAAAAAGTCATTTAAGCCTTTTCACAGTGAGATCTATGCGATATGGCCGAGAAATGTAATTTTGATGTTAACTCCCAAACCGCTGCGCAGAAGTCAACCAAACTTCACCCATTAGTGTATTGTATCACAATCTAGTAATTACATGTGGAAATTTGGTTCTAGGACATTTGATTTGAGCGCAATCCTCAAACTTAGGTCAAAAAAGCCATTTAAGCCTTTTCACAGTGAGATCTATGCGAAATGGTCGAGAAATGTAATTTTGATGTTAACTCCCAAACCGCTGCGCAGAAGTCAACCAAACTTCACCCATTAGTGTATTGTATCACAATCTAGTAGTTACATGTGGAAATTTGGTTTTTGGACATTTGGTTTGAGCGCAATCATTAAACTTAGGTCAAAAAAGCCATTTAAGCCTTTTCACAGTGAGATCTATGCGATATGGCCGAGAAATGTAATTTTGATGTTAACTCCCAAACCGCTGCGCAGAAGTCAACCAAACTTCACCCAATAGTGTATTGTATCACAATCTAATAGTTACATTTGAAAATTTTGTTCTAGGAAATTTTGTTTGAGCGCAATCATCAAACTTAATTAAAAAAGTCATTTAAGCCTTTTCACAGTGAGATCTATGCGATATGGCCGAGAAATGTAATTTTGATGTTAACTCCCAAACCTCTGCGCAGAAGTCAACCAAACTTCACCCATTAGTGTATTGTATCACAATCTAGTAGTTACATGTGGAAATTTGGTTCTAGGACATTTGATTTGAGCGCAATCCTCAAACTTAGGTCAAAAAAGCCATTTAAGCCTTTTCACAGTGAGATCTATGCGATATGGCCGAGAAATGTAATTTTGATGTTAACTCCCAAACCGCTGCGCAGAAGTCAACCAAACTTCACCCAATAGTGTATTGTATCACATTCTAGTAGTTACATTTGAAAATTTCGTTCTAGGACATTTGGTTTGAGCGCAATCTTTAAACTTAGGTCAAAAAAGCCATTTAAGCCTTTTCACAGTGAGATCTATGCGATATGGCCGAGAAATGTAATTTTGATGTTAACTCCCAAACCGCTGCGCAGAAGTCAACCAAACTTCACCCAATAGTGTATTGTATCACAATCTAGTAGTTACATTTGAAAATTTTGTTCTAGGACATTTTGTTTGAACGCAATCATCAAACTTAATTAAAAAAGTCATTTAAGCCTTTTCACAGTGAGATCTATGCGATATGGCCGAGAAATGTAATTTTGATGTTAACTCCCAAACCGCTGCGCAGAAGTCAACCAAACTTCACCCAATAGTGTATTGTATCACAATCTAGTAGTTACATTTGAAAATTTTGTTCTAGGACATTTTGTTTGAACGCAATCATCAAACTTAATTAAAAAAGTCATTTAAGCCTTTTCACGGTGAGATCTATGCGATATGGCCGAGAAATGTAATTTTGATGTTAACTCCCAAACCTCTGCGCAGAAGTCAACCAAACTTCACCCATTAGTGTATTGTATCACAATCTAGTAGTTACATGTGGAAATTTGGTTCTAGGACATTTGATTTGAGCGCAATCCTCAAACTTAGGTCAAAAAAGCCATTTAAGCCTTTTCACAGTGAGATCTATGCGATATGGCCGAGAAATGTAATTTTGATGTTAACTCCCAAACCGCTGCGCAGAAGTCAACCAAACTTCACCCATTAGTGTATTGTATCACAATCTTGTAGTTACATGTGGAAATTTGGTTATTGGACATTTGGTTTGAGCGCAATCATTAAACTTAGGTCAAAAAAGCCATTTAAGCCTTTTCACAGTGAGATCTATGCGATATGGCCGAGAAATGTAATTTTGATGTTAACTCCCAAACCGCTGCGCAGAAGTCAACCAAACTTCACCCAATAGTGTATTGTATCACAATCTAGTAGTTACATTTAAAAATTTTGTTCTAGGAAATTTTGTTTGAGCGCAATCATCAAACTTAATTAAAAAAGTCATTTAAGCCTTTTCACAGTGAGATCTATGCGATATGGCCGAGAAATGTAATTTTGATGTTAACTCCCAAACCGCTGCGCAGAAGTCAACCAAACTTCACCCATTAGTGTATTGTATCACAATCTTGTAGTTACATGTGGAAATTTGGTTATTGGACATTTGGTTTGAGCGCAATCATTAAACTTAGGTCAAAAAAGTCATTTAAGCCTTTTCACAGTGAGATCTATGCGATATGGCCGAGAAATGTAATTTTGATGTTAACTCCCAAACCGCTGCGCAGAAGTCAACCAAACTTCACCCAATAGTGTATTGTATCACAATCTAGTAGTTACATTTAAAAATTTTGTTCTAGGAAATTTTGTTTGAGCGCAATCATCAAACTTAATTAAAAAAGTCATTTAAGCCTTTTCACAGTGAGATCTATGCGATATGGCCGAGAAATGTAATTTTGATGTTAACTCCCAAACCTCTGCGCAGAAGTCAACCAAACTTCACCCAATAGTGTATTGTATCACAATCTAGTAGTTACATGTGGAAATTTGGTTCTAGGACATTTGATTTGAGAGCAATCTTTAAACTTAGGTCAAAAAAGCCATTTAAGCCTTTTCACAGTGAGATCTATGCGATATGGCCGAGAAATGTAATTTTGATGTTAACTCCCAAACCGCTGCGCAGAAGTCAACCAAACTTCACCCAATAGTGTATTGTATCACAATCTAGTAGTTACATTTGAAAATTTTGTTCTAGGACATTTTGTTTGAACGCAATCATCAAACTTAATTAAAAAAGTCATTTAAGCCTTTTCACAGTGAGATCTATGCGATATGGCCGAGAAATGTAATTTTGATGTTAACTCCCAAACCGCTGCGCAGAAGTCAACCAAAATTCACCCAATAGTGTATTGTATCACAATCTAGTAGTTACATTTGGAAATTTTGTTCTTGGACATTTGATTTGAGTGCAATCCTCAAACTTAGGTCAAAAAAGCCATTTAAGCCTTTTCACAGTGAGATCTATGCGATATGGCCGAGAAATGTAATTTTGATGTTAACTCCCAAACCGCTGCGCAGAAGTCAACCAAACTTCACCCAATAGTGTATTGTATCACAATCTAGTAGTTACATTTGAAAATTTTGTTCTAGGACATTTTGTTTGAACGCAATCATCAAACTTAATTAAAAAAGTCATTTAAGCCTTTTCACAGTGAGATCTATGCGATATGGCCGAGAAATGTAATTTTGATGTTAACTCCCAAACCGCTGCGCAGAAGTCAACCAAACTTCACCCAATAGTGTATTGTATCACAATCTAGTAGTTACATTTGAAAATTTTGTTCTATGACATTTTGTTTGAACGCAATCATCAAACTTAATTAAAAAAGTCATTTAAGCCTTTTCACAGTGAGATCTATGCGATATGGCCGAGAAATGTAATTTTGATGTTAACTCCCAAACCGCCTCGCAGAAGTCAACCAAACTTCACCCATTAGTGTATTGTATCACAATCTAGTAGTTACATGTGGAAATTTGGTTATTGGACATTTGGTTTGAGCGCAATCATTAAACTTAGGTCAAAACAGTCATTTAAGCCTTTTCACAGTGAGATCTATGCGATATGGCCGAGAAATGTAATTTTGATGTTAACTCCCAAACCGCTGCGCAGAAGTCAACCAAACTTCACCCAATAGTGTATTGTATCACATTCTAGTAGTTACATTTGAAAATTTCGTTCTAGGACATTTGGTTTGAGCGCAATCATTAAATTTAGGTCAAAAAAGCCATTTAAGCCTTTTCACAGTGAGATCTATGCGATATGGCCGAGAAATGTAATTTTGATGTTAACTCCCAAACCGCTGCGCAGAAGTCAACTAAACTTCACCCAATAGTGTATTGTATCACATTCTAGTAGTTACATTTGAAAATTTCGTTCTAGGACATTTGGTTTGAGCGCAATCATTAAACTTAATTAAAAAAGTCATTTAAGCCTTTTCACAGTGAGATCTATGCGATATGGCCGAGAAATGTAATTTTGATGTTAACTCCCAAACCGCTGCGCAGAAGTCAACCAAACTTCACCCATTAGTGTATTGTATCACAATCTAGTAATTACATGTGGAAATTTGGTTCTAGGACATTTGATTTGAGCGCAATCCTCAAACTTAGGTCAAAAAAGCCATTTAAGCCTTTTCACAGTGAGATCTATGCGATATGGCCGAGAAATGTAATTTTGATGTTAACTCCCAAACCGCTGCGCAGAAGTCAACCAAACTTCACCCAATAGTGTATTGTATCACAATCTAGTAGTTACATTTGAAAATTTTGTTCTATGACATTTTGTTTGAACGCAATCATCAAACTTAATTAAAAAAGTCATTTAAGCCTTTTCACAGTGAGATCTATGCGATATGGCCGAGAAATGTAATTTTGATGTTAACTCCCAAACCGCCTCCCAGAAGTCAACCAAACTTCACCCATTAGTGTATTGTATCACAATCTAGTAGTTACATGTGGAAATTTGGTTATTGGACATTTGGTTTGAGCGCAATCATTAAACTTAGGTCAAAACAGTCATTTAAGCCTTTTCACAGTGAGATCTATGCGATATGGCCGAGAAATGTAATTTTGATGTTAACTCCCAAACCGCTGCGCAGAAGTCAACCAAACTTCACCCAATAGTGTATTGTATCACATTCTAGTAGTTACATTTGAAAATTTCGTTCTAGGACATTTGGTTTGAGCGCAATCATTAAATTTAGGTCAAAAAAGCCATTTAAGCCTTTTCACAGTGAGATCTATGCGATATGGCCGAGAAATGTAATTTTGATGTTAACTCCCAAACCGCTGCGCAGAAGTCAACTAAACTTCACCCAATAGTGTATTGTATCACATTCTAGTAGTTACATTTGAAAATTTCGTTCTAGGACATTTGGTTTGAGCGCAATCATTAAACTTAATTAAAAAAGTCATTTAAGCCTTTTCACAGTGAGATCTATGCGATATGGCCGAGAAATGTAATTTTGATGTTAACTCCCAAACCGCTGCGCAGAAGTCAACCAAACTTCACCCATTAGTGTATTGTATCACAATCTAGTAATTACATGTGGAAATTTGGTTCTAGGACATTTGATTTGAGCGCAATCCTCAAACTTAGGTCAAAAAAGCCATTTAAGCCTTTTCACAGTGAGATCTATGCGATATGGCCGAGAAATGTAATTTTGATGTTAACTCCCAAACCGCTGCGCAGAAGTCAACCAAACTTCACCCAATAGTGTATTGTATCACAATCTAGTAGTTACATTTGAAAATTTTGTTCTATGACATTTTGTTTGAACGCAATCATCAAACTTAATTAAAAAAGTCATTTAAGCCTTTTCACAGTGAGATCTATGCGATATGGCCAAGAAATGTAATTTTGATGTTAACTCCCAAACCGCTGCGCAGAAGTCAACCAAACTTCACCCATTAGTGTATTGTATCACAATCTAGTAGTTACATGTGGAAATTTGGTTATTGGACATTTGGTTTGAGCGCAATCATTAAACTTAGGTCAAAAAAGCCATTTAAGCCTTTTCACAGTGAGATCTATGCGATATGGCCGAGAAATGTAATTTTTATGTTAACTCCAAAACCGCTGCGCAGAAGTCAACCAAACTTCACCCAATAGTGTATTGTATCACAATCTAGTAGTTACATTTGAAAATTTTTTTCTAGGAAATTTTGTTTGAGCGCAATCATCAAACTTAATTAAAAAAGTCATTTAAGCCTTTTCACAGTGAGATCTATGCGATATGGCCGAGAAATGTAATTTTGATGTTAACTCCCAAACCTCTGCGCAGAAGTCAACCAAACTTCACCCATTAGTGTATTGTATCACAATCTAGTAGTTACATGTGGAAATTTGGTTCTAGGACATTTGATTTGAGCGCAATCCTCAAACTTAGGTCAAAAAAGCCATTTAAGCCTTTTCACAGTGAGATCTATGCGATATGGCCGAGAAATGTAATTTTGATGTTAACTCCCAAACCGCTGCGCAGAAGTCAACCAAACTTCACCCAATAGTGTATTGTATCACAATCTAGTAGTTACATTTGAAAATTTTGTTCTATGACATTTTGTTTGAACGCAATCATCAAACTTAATTAAAAAAGTCATTTAAGCCTTTTCACAGTGAGATCTATGCGATATGGCCAAGAAATGTAATTTTGATGTTAACTCCCAAACCGCCTCGCAGAAGTCAACCAAACTTCACCCATTAGTGTATTGTATCACAATCTAGTAGTTACATGTGGAAATTTGGTTATTGGACATTTGGTTTGAGCGCAATCATTAAACTTAGGTCAAAAAAGCCATTTAAGCCTTTTCACAGTGAGATCTATGCGATATGGCCGAGAAATGTAATTTTGATGTTAACTCCCAAACCGCTGCGCAGAAGTCAACCAAACTTCACCCATTAGTGTATTGTATCACAATCTAGTAATTACATGTGGAAATTTGGTTCTAGGACATTTGATTTGAGCGCAATCATCAAACTTAGGTCAAAAAAGCCATTTAAGCCTTTTCACAGTGAGATCTATGCGATATGGCCGAGAAATGTAATTTTGATGTTAACTCCCAAACCGCTGCGCAGAAGTCAACCAAACTTCACCCATTAGTGTATTGTATCACAATCTAGTAGTTACATGTGGAAATTTGGTTTTTGGACATTTGGTTTGAGCGCAATCATTAAACTTAGGTCAAAAAAGCCATTTAAGCCTTTTCACAGTGAGATCTATGCGATATGGCCGAGAAATGTAATTTTGATGTTAACTCCCAAACCGCTGCGCAGAAGTCCACCAAACTTCACCCAATAGTGTATTGTATCACAATCAGTTACATTTGAAAATTTTGTTCTAGGAAATTTTGTTTGAGCGCAATCATTAAACTTAATTAAAAAAGTCATTTAAGCCTTTTCACAGTGAGATCTATGCGATATGGCCGAGAAATGTAATTTTGATGTTAACTCCCAAACCGCTGCGCAGAAGTCAACCAAACTTCACCCATTAGTGTATTGTATCACAATCTAGTAATTACATGTGGAAATTTGGTTCTAGGACATTTGATTTGAGCGCAATCCTCAAACTTAGGTCAAAAAAGCCATTTAAGCCTTTTCACAGTGAGATCTATGCGATATGGCCGAGAAATGTAATTTTGATGTTAACTCCCAAACCGCTGCGCAGAAGTCAACCAAACTTCACCCATTAGTGTATTGTATCACAATCTAATAGTTACATTTGAAAATTTTGTTCTAGGAAATTTTGTTTGAGCGCAATCATCAAACTTAATTAAAAAAGTCATTTAAGCCTTTTCACAGTGAGATCTATGCGATATGGCCGAGAAATGTAATTTTGATGTTAACTCCCAAACCTCTGCGCAGAAGTCAACCAAACTTCACCCATTAGTGTATTGTATCACAATCTAGTAGTTACATGTGGAAATTTGGTTCTAGGACATTTGATTTGAGCGCAATCCTCAAACTTAGGTCAAAAAAGCCATTTAAGCCTTTTCACAGTGAGATCTATGCGATATGGCCGAGAAATGTAATTTTGATGTTAACTCCCAAACCGCTGCGCAGAAGTCAACCAAACTTCACCCAATAGTGTATTGTATCACATTCTAGTAGTTACATTTGAAAATTTCGTTCTAGGACATTTGGTTTGAGCGCAATCTTTAAACTTAGGTCAAAAAAGCCATTTAAGCCTTTTCACAGTGAGATCTATGCGATATGGCCGAGAAATGTAATTTTGATGTTAACTCCCAAACCGCTGCGCAGAAGTCAACCAAACTTCACCCAATAGTGTATTGTATCACAATCTAGTAGTTACATGTGGAAATTTGGTTCTAGGACATTTGATTTGAGAGCAATCTTTAAACTTAGGTCAAAAAAGCCATTTAAGCCTTTTCACAGTGAGATCTATGCGATATGGCCGAGAAATGTAATTTTGATGTTAACTCCCAAACCGCTGCGCAGAAGTCAACCAAACTTCACCCAATAGTGTATTGTATCACAATCTAGTAGTTACATTTGAAAATTTTGTTCTAGGACATTTTGTTTGAACGCAATCATCAAACTTAATTAAAAAAGTCATTTAAGCCTTTTCACAGTGAGATCTATGCGATATGGCCGAGAAATGTAATTTTGATGTTAACTCCCAAACCGCTGCGCAGAAGTCAACCAAAATTCACCCAATAGTGTATTGTATCACAATCTAGTAGTTACATTTGGAAATTTTGTTCTTGGACATTTGATTTGAGTGCAATCCTCAAACTTAGGTCAAAAAAGCCATTTAAGCCTTTTCACAGTGAGATCTATGCGATATGGCCGAGAAATGTAATTTTGATGTTAACTCCCAAACCGCTGCGCAGAAGTCAACCAAACTTCACCCAATAGTGTATTGTATCACAATCTAGTAGTTACATGTGGAAATTTGGTTATTGGACATTTGGTTTGAGCGCAATCATTAAACTTAGGTCAAAAAAGCCATTTAAGCCTTTTCACAGTGAGATCTATGCGATATGGCCGAGAAATGTAATTTTTATGTTAACTCCAAAACCGCTGCGCAGAAGTCAACCAAACTTCACCCAATAGTGTATTGTATCACAATCTAGTAGTTACATTTGAAAATTTTTTTCTAGGAAATTTTGTTTGAGCGCAATCATCAAACTTAATTAAAAAAGTCATTTAAGCCTTTTCACAGTGAGATCTATGCGATATGGCCGAGAAATGTAATTTTGATGTTAACTCCCAAACCTCTGCGCAGAAGTCAACCAAACTTCACCCATTAGTGTATTGTATCACAATCTAGTAGTTACATGTGGAAATTTGGTTCTAGGACATTTGATTTGAGCGCAATCCTCAAACTTAGGTCAAAAAAGCCATTTAAGCCTTTTCACAGTGAGATCTATGCGATATGGCCGAGAAATGTAATTTTGATGTTAACTCCCAAACCGCTGCGCAGAAGTCAACCAAACTTCACCCAATAGTGTATTGTATCACAATCTAGTAGTTACATTTGAAAATTTTGTTCTATGACATTTTGTTTGAACGCAATCATCAAACTTAATTAAAAAAGTCATTTAAGCCTTTTCACAGTGAGATCTATGCGATATGGCCAAGAAATGTAATTTTGATGTTAACTCCCAAACCGCCTCGCAGAAGTCAACCAAACTTCACCCATTAGTGTATTGTATCACAATCTAGTAGTTACATGTGGAAATTTGGTTATTGGACATTTGGTTTGAGCGCAATCATTAAACTTAGGTCAAAAAAGCCATTTAAGCCTTTTCACAGTGAGATCTATGCGATATGGCCAAGAAATGTAATTTTGATGTTAACTCCCAAACCGCCTCGCAGAAGTCAACCAAACTTCACCCATTAGTGTATTGTATCACAATCTAGTAGTTACATGTGGAAATTTGGTTATTGGACATTTGGTTTGAGCGCAATCATTAAACTTAGGTCAAAAAAGCCATTTAAGCCTTTTCACAGTGAGATCTATGCGATATGGCCGAGAAATGTAATTTTTATGTTAACTCCAAAACCGCTGCGCAGAAGTCAACCAAACTTCACCCAATAGTGTATTGTATCACAATCTAGTAGTTACATTTGAAAATTTTGTTCTAGGAAATTTTGTTTGAGCGCAATCATCAAACTTAATTAAAAAAGTCATTTAAGCCTTTTCACAGTGAGATCTATGCGATATGGCCGAGAAATGTAATTTTGATGTTAACTCCCAAACCTCTGCGCAGAAGTCAACCAAACTTCACCCATTAGTGTATTGTATCACAATCTAGTAGTTACATGTGGAAATTTGGTTCTAGGACATTTGATTTGAGCGCAATCCTCAAACTTAGGTCAAAAAAGCCATTTAAGCCTTTTCACAGTGAGATCTATGCGATATGGCCGAGAAATGTAATTTTGATGTTAACTCCCAAACCGCTGCGCAGAAGTCAACCAAACTTCACCCAATAGTGTATTGTATCACATTCTAGTAGTTACATTTGAAAATTTCGTTCTAGGACATTTGGTTTGAGCGCAATCTTTAAACTTAGGTCAAAAAAGCCATTTAAGCCTTTTCACAGTGAGATCTATGCGATATGGCCGAGAAATGTAATTTTGATGTTAACTCCCAAACCGCTGCGCAGAAGTCAACCAAACTTCACCCAATAGTGTATTGTATCACAATCTAGTAGTTACATTTGAAAATTTTGTTCTATGACATTTTGTTTGAACGCAATCATCAAACTTAATTAAAAAAGTCATTTAAGCCTTTTCACAGTGAGATCTATGCGATATGGCCGAGAAATGTAATTTTGATGTTAACTCCCAAACCGCCTCGCAGAAGTCAACCAAACTTCACCCATTAGTGTATTGTATCACAATCTAGTAGTTACATGTGGAAATTTGGTTATTGGACATTTGGTTTGAGCGCAATCATTAAACTTAGGTCAAAACAGTCATTTAAGCCTTTTCACAGTGAGATCTATGCGATATGGCCGAGAAATGTAATTTTGATGTTAACTCCCAAACCGCTGCGCAGAAGTCAACCAAACTTCACCCAATAGTGTATTGTATCACATTCTAGTAGTTACATTTGAAAATTTCGTTCTAGGACATTTGGTTTGAGCGCAATCATTAAATTTAGGTCAAAAAAGCCATTTAAGCCTTTTCACAGTGAGATCTATGCGATATGGCCGAGAAATGTAATTTTGATGTTAACTCCCAAACCGCTGCGCAGAAGTCAACTAAACTTCACCCAATAGTGTATTGTATCACATTCTAGTAGTTACATTTGAAAATTTCGTTCTAGGACATTTGGTTTGAGCGCAATCATTAAACTTAATTAAAAAAGTCATTTAAGCCTTTTCACAGTGAGATCTATGCGATATGGCCGAGAAATGTAATTTTGATGTTAACTCCCAAACCGCTGCGCAGAAGTCAACCAAACTTCACCCATTAGTGTATTGTATCACAATCTAGTAATTACATGTGGAAATTTGGTTCTAGGACATTTGATTTGAGCGCAATCCTCAAACTTAGGTCAAAAAAGCCATTTAAGCCTTTTCACAGTGAGATCTATGCGATATGGCCGAGAAATGTAATTTTGATGTTAACTCCCAAACCGCTGCGCAGAAGTCAACCAAACTTCACCCAATAGTGTATTGTATCACAATCTAGTAGTTACATTTGAAAATTTTGTTCTATGACATTTTGTTTGAACGCAATCATCAAACTTAATTAAAAAAGTCATTTAAGCCTTTTCACAGTGAGATCTATGCGATATGGCCGAGAAATGTAATTTTGATGTTAACTCCCAAACCTCTGCGCAGAAGTCAACCAAACTTCACCCATTAGTGTATTGTATCACAATCTAGTAGTTACATGTGGAAATTTGGTTCTAGGACATTTGATTTGAGCGCAATCCTCAAACTTAGGTCAAAAAAGCCATTTAAGCCTTTTCACAGTGAGATCTATGCGATATGGCCGAGAAATGTAATTTTGATGTTAACTCCCAAACCGCTGCGCAGAAGTCAACCAAACTTCACCCAATAGTGTATTGTATCACATTCTAGTAGTTACATTTGAAAATTTCGTTCTAGGACATTTGGTTTGAGCGCAATCTTTAAACTTAGGTCAAAAAAGCCATTTAAGCCTTTTCACAGTGAGATCTATGCGATATGGCCGAGAAATGTAATTTTGATGTTAACTCCCAAACCGCTGCGCAGAAGTCAACCAAACTTCACCCAATAGTGTATTGTATCACAATCTAGTAGTTACATTTGAAAATTTTGTTCTAGGACATTTTGTTTGAACGCAATCATCAAACTTAATTAAAAAAGTCATTTAAGCCTTTTCACAGTGAGATCTATGCGATATGGCCGAGAAATGTAATTTTGATGTTAACTCCCAAACCGCTGCGCAGAAGTCAACCAAACTTCACCCAATAGTGTATTGTATCACAATCTAGTAGTTACATTTGAAAATTTTGTTCTAGGACATTTTGTTTGAACGCAATCATCAAACTTAATTAAAAAAGTCATTTAAGCCTTTTCACGGTGAGATCTATGCGATATGGCCGAGAAATGTAATTTTGATGTTAACTCCCAAACCGCTGCGCAGAAGTCAACCAAACTTCACCCAATAGTGTATTGTATCACAATCTAGTAGTTACATTTGAAAATTTTGTTCTAGGACATTTTGTTTGAACGCAATCATCAAACTTAATTAAAAAAGTCATTTAAGCCTTTTCACAGTGAGATCTATGCGATATGGCCGAGAAATGTAATTTTGATGTTAACTCCCAAACCGCTGCGCAGAAGTCAACCAAACTTCAACCATTAGTGTATTGTATCACAATCTAGTAGTTACATGTGGAAATTTGGTTCTAGGACATTTGATTTGAGCGCAGTCCTCAAACTTAGGTCAAAAAAGCCATTTAAGCCTTTTCACAGTGAGATCTATGCGATATGGCCGAGAAATGTAATTTTGATGTTAACTCCCAAACCGCTGCGCAGAAGTCAACCAAACTTCACCCAATAGTGTATTGTATCACAATCTAGTAGTTACATTTGAAAATTTTGTTTTGGACATTTTGTTTGAGCGCAATCATCAAACTTAATTAAAAAAGTCATTTAAGCCTTTTCACAGTGAGATCTATGCGATATGGCCGAGAAATGTAATTTTGATGTTAACTCCCAAACCGCTGCGCAGAAGTCAACCAAACTTCACCCATTAGTGTATTGTATCACAATCTAGTAGTTACATGTGGAAATTTGGTTATTGGACATTTGGTTTGAGCGCAATCATTAAACTTAGGTCAAAAAAGCCATTTAAGCCTTTTCACAGTGAGATCTATGCGATATGGCCGAGAAATGTAATTTTGATGTTAACTCCCAAACCGCTGCGCAGAAGTCAACAAAACTTCACCCAATAGTGTATTGTATCACAATCTAGTAGTTACATTTGAAAATTTTGTTCTAGGAAATTTTGTTTGAGCGCAATCATTAAACTTAATTAAAAAAGTCATTTAAGCCTTTTCACAGTGAGATCTATGCGATATGGCCGAGAAATGTAATTTTGATGTTAACTCCCAAACCGCTGCGCAGAAGTCAACCAAACTTCACCCATTAGTGTATTGTATCACAATCTAGTAATTACATGTGGAAATTTGGTTCTAGGACATTTGATTTGAGCGCAATCCTCAAACTTAGGTCAAAAAAGCCATTTAAGCCTTTTCACAGTGAGATCTATGCGAAATGGTCGAGAAATGTAATTTTGATGTTAACTCCCAAACCGCTGCGCAGAAGTCAACCAAACTTCACCCATTAGTGTATTGTATCACAATCTAGTAGTTACATGTGGAAATTTGGTTTTTGGACATTTGGTTTGAGCGCAATCATTAAACTTAGGTCAAAAAAGCCATTTAAGCCTTTTCACAGTGAGATCTATGCGATATGGCCGAGAAATGTAATTTTGATGTTAACTCCCAAACCGCTGCGCAGAAGTCAACCAAACTTCACCCAATAGTGTATTGTATCACAATCTAATAGTTACATTTGAAAATTTTGTTCTAGGAAATTTTGTTTGAGCGCAATCATCAAACTTAATTAAAAAAGTCATTTAAGCCTTTTCACAGTGAGATCTATGCGATATGGCCGAGAAATGTAATTTTGATGTTAACTCCCAAACCTCTGCGCAGAAGTCAACCAAACTTCACCCATTAGTGTATTGTATCACAATCTAGTAGTTACATGTGGAAATTTGGTTCTAGGACATTTGATTTGAGCGCAATCCTCAAACTTAGGTCAAAAAAGCCATTTAAGCCTTTTCACAGTGAGATCTATGCGATATGGCCGAGAAATGTAATTTTGATGTTAACTCCCAAACCGCTGCGCAGAAGTCAACCAAACTTCACCCAATAGTGTATTGTATCACATTCTAGTAGTTACATTTGAAAATTTCGTTCTAGGACATTTGGTTTGAGCGCAATCTTTAAACTTAGGTCAAAAAAGCCATTTAAGCCTTTTCACAGTGAGATCTATGCGATATGGCCGAGAAATGTAATTTTGATGTTAACTCCCAAACCGCTGCGCAGAAGTCAACCAAACTTCACCCAATAGTGTATTGTATCACAATCTAGTAGTTACATTTGAAAATTTTGTTCTAGGACATTTTGTTTGAACGCAATCATCAAACTTAATTAAAAAAGTCATTTAAGCCTTTTCACAGTGAGATCTATGCGATATGGCCGAGAAATGTAATTTTGATGTTAACTCCCAAACCGCTGCGCAGAAGTCAACCAAACTTCACCCAATAGTGTATTGTATCACAATCTAGTAGTTACATTTGAAAATTTTGTTCTAGGACATTTTGTTTGAACGCAATCATCAAACTTAATTAAAAAAGTCATTTAAGCCTTTTCACGGTGAGATCTATGCGATATGGCCGAGAAATGTAATTTTGATGTTAACTCCCAAACCTCTGCGCAGAAGTCAACCAAACTTCACCCATTAGTGTATTGTATCACAATCTAGTAGTTACATGTGGAAATTTGGTTCTAGGACATTTGATTTGAGCGCAATCCTCAAACTTAGGTCAAAAAAGCCATTTAAGCCTTTTCACAGTGAGATCTATGCGATATGGCCGAGAAATGTAATTTTGATGTTAACTCCCAAACCGCTGCGCAGAAGTCAACCAAACTTCACCCATTAGTGTATTGTATCACAATCTTGTAGTTACATGTGGAAATTTGGTTATTGGACATTTGGTTTGAGCGCAATCATTAAACTTAGGTCAAAAAAGCCATTTAAGCCTTTTCACAGTGAGATCTATGCGATATGGCCGAGAAATGTAATTTTGATGTTAACTCCCAAACCGCTGCGCAGAAGTCAACCAAACTTCACCCAATAGTGTATTGTATCACAATCTAGTAGTTACATTTAAAAATTTTGTTCTAGGAAATTTTGTTTGAGCGCAATCATCAAACTTAATTAAAAAAGTCATTTAAGCCTTTTCACAGTGAGATCTATGCGATATGGCCGAGAAATGTAATTTTGATGTTAACTCCCAAACCGCTGCGCAGAAGTCAACCAAACTTCACCCATTAGTGTATTGTATCACAATCTTGTAGTTACATGTGGAAATTTGGTTATTGGACATTTGGTTTGAGCGCAATCATTAAACTTAGGTCAAAAAAGTCATTTAAGCCTTTTCACAGTGAGATCTATGCGATATGGCCGAGAAATGTAATTTTGATGTTAACTCCCAAACCGCTGCGCAGAAGTCAACCAAACTTCACCCAATAGTGTATTGTATCACAATCTAGTAGTTACATTTAAAAATTTTGTTCTAGGAAATTTTGTTTGAGCGCAATCATCAAACTTAATTAAAAAAGTCATTTAAGCCTTTTCACAGTGAGATCTATGCGATATGGCCGAGAAATGTAATTTTGATGTTAACTCCCAAACCGCTGCGCAGAAGTCAACCAAAATTCACCCAATAGTGTATTGTATCACAATCTAGTAGTTACATTTGGAAATTTTGTTCTTGGACATTTGATTTGAGTGCAATCCTCAAACTTAGGTCAAAAAAGCCATTTAAGCCTTTTCACAGTGAGATCTATGCGATATGGCCGAGAAATGTAATTTTGATGTTAACTCCCAAACCGCTGCGCAGAAGTCAACCAAACTTCACCCAATAGTGTATTGTATCACAATCTAGTAGTTACATTTGAAAATTTTGTTCTAGGACATTTTGTTTGAACGCAATCATCAAACTTAATTAAAAAAGTCATTTAAGCCTTTTCACAGTGAGATCTATGCGATATGGCCGAGAAATGTAATTTTGATGTTAACTCCCAAACCGCTGCGCAGAAGTCAACCAAACTTCACCCAATAGTGTATTGTATCACAATCTAGTAGTTACATTTGAAAATTTTGTTCTATGACATTTTGTTTGAACGCAATCATCAAACTTAATTAAAAAAGTCATTTAAGCCTTTTCACAGTGAGATCTATGCGATATGGCCGAGAAATGTAATTTTGATGTTAACTCCCAAACCGCCTCGCAGAAGTCAACCAAACTTCACCCATTAGTGTATTGTATCACAATCTAGTAGTTACATGTGGAAATTTGGTTATTGGACATTTGGTTTGAGCGCAATCATTAAACTTAGGTCAAAACAGTCATTTAAGCCTTTTCACAGTGAGATCTATGCGATATGGCCGAGAAATGTAATTTTGATGTTAACTCCCAAACCGCTGCGCAGAAGTCAACCAAACTTCACCCAATAGTGTATTGTATCACATTCTAGTAGTTACATTTGAAAATTTCGTTCTAGGACATTTGGTTTGAGCGCAATCATTAAATTTAGGTCAAAAAAGCCATTTAAGCCTTTTCACAGTGAGATCTATGCGATATGGCCGAGAAATGTAATTTTGATGTTAACTCCCAAACCGCTGCGCAGAAGTCAACTAAACTTCACCCAATAGTGTATTGTATCACATTCTAGTAGTTACATTTGAAAATTTCGTTCTAGGACATTTGGTTTGAGCGCAATCATTAAACTTAATTAAAAAAGTCATTTAAGCCTTTTCACAGTGAGATCTATGCGATATGGCCGAGAAATGTAATTTTGATGTTAACTCCCAAACCGCTGCGCAGAAGTCAACCAAACTTCACCCATTAGTGTATTGTATCACAATCTAGTAATTACATGTGGAAATTTGGTTCTAGGACATTTGATTTGAGCGCAATCCTCAAACTTAGGTCAAAAAAGCCATTTAAGCCTTTTCACAGTGAGATCTATGCGATATGGCCGAGAAATGTAATTTTGATGTTAACTCCCAAACCGCTGCGCAGAAGTCAACCAAACTTCACCCAATAGTGTATTGTATCACATTCTAGTAGTTACATTTGAAAATTTCGTTCTAGGACATTTGGTTTGAGCGCAATCTTTAAACTTAGGTCAAAAAAGCCATTTAAGCCTTTTCACAGTGAGATCTATGCGATATGGCCGAGAAATGTAATTTTGATGTTAACTCCCAAACCGCTGCGCAGAAGTCAACCAAACTTCACCCAATAGTGTATTGTATCACAATCTAGTAGTTACATTTGAAAATTTTGTTCTATGACATTTTGTTTGAACGCAATCATCAAACTTAATTAAAAAAGTCATTTAAGCCTTTTCACAGTGAGATCTATGCGATATGGCCGAGAAATGTAATTTTGATGTTAACTCCCAAACCGCCTCGCAGAAGTCAACCAAACTTCACCCATTAGTGTATTGTATCACAATCTAGTAGTTACATGTGGAAATTTGGTTATTGGACATTTGGTTTGAGCGCAATCATTAAACTTAGGTCAAAACAGTCATTTAAGCCTTTTCACAGTGAGATCTATGCGATATGGCCGAGAAATGTAATTTTGATGTTAACTCCCAAACCGCTGCGCAGAAGTCAACCAAACTTCACCCAATAGTGTATTGTATCACATTCTAGTAGTTACATTTGAAAATTTCGTTCTAGGACATTTGGTTTGAGCGCAATCATTAAATTTAGGTCAAAAAAGCCATTTAAGCCTTTTCACAGTGAGATCTATGCGATATGGCCGAGAAATGTAATTTTGATGTTAACTCCCAAACCGCTGCGCAGAAGTCAACTAAACTTCACCCAATAGTGTATTGTATCACATTCTAGTAGTTACATTTGAAAATTTCGTTCTAGGACATTTGGTTTGAGCGCAATCATTAAACTTAATTAAAAAAGTCATTTAAGCCTTTTCACAGTGAGATCTATGCGATATGGCCGAGAAATGTAATTTTGATGTTAACTCCCAAACCGCTGCGCAGAAGTCAACCAAACTTCACCCATTAGTGTATTGTATCACAATCTAGTAGTTACATGTGGAAATTTGGTTCTAGGACATTTGATTTGAGCGCAATCCTCAAACTTAGGTCAAAAAAGCCATTTAAGCCTTTTCACAGTGAGATCTATGCGATATGGCCGAGAAATGTAATTTTGATGTTAACTCCCAAACCGCTGCGCAGAAGTCAACCAAACTTCACCCAATAGTGTATTGTATCACATTCTAGTAGTTACATTTGAAAATTTCGTTCTAGGACATTTGGTTTGAGCGCAATCTTTAAACTTAGGTCAAAAAAGCCATTTAAGCCTTTTCACAGTGAGATCTATGCGATATGGCCGAGAAATGTAATTTTGATGTTAACTCCCAAACCGCTGCGCAGAAGTCAACCAAACTTCACCCAATAGTGTATTGTATCACAATCTAGTAGTTACATTTGAAAATTTTGTTCTATGACATTTTGTTTGAACGCAATCATCAAACTTAATTAAAAAAGTCATTTAAGCCTTTTCACAGTGAGATCTATGCGATATGGCCGAGAAATGTAATTTTGATGTTAACTCCCAAACCGCCTCGCAGAAGTCAACCAAACTTCACCCATTAGTGTATTGTATCACAATCTAGTAGTTACATGTGGAAATTTGGTTATTGGACATTTGGTTTGAGCGCAATCATTAAACTTAGGTCAAAACAGTCATTTAAGCCTTTTCACAGTGAGATCTATGCGATATGGCCGAGAAATGTAATTTTGATGTTAACTCCCAAACCGCTGCGCAGAAGTCAACCAAACTTCACCCAATAGTGTATTGTATCACATTCTAGTAGTTACATTTGAAAATTTCGTTCTAGGACATTTGGTTTGAGCGCAATCATTAAATTTAGGTCAAAAAAGCCATTTAAGCCTTTTCACAGTGAGATCTATGCGATATGGCCGAGAAATGTAATTTTGATGTTAACTCCCAAACCGCTGCGCAGAAGTCAACTAAACTTCACCCAATAGTGTATTGTATCACATTCTAGTAGTTACATTTGAAAATTTCGTTCTAGGACATTTGGTTTGAGCGCAATCATTAAACTTAATTAAAAAAGTCATTTAAGCCTTTTCACAGTGAGATCTATGCGATATGGCCGAGAAATGTAATTTTGATGTTAACTCCCAAACCGCTGCGCAGAAGTCAACCAAACTTCACCCATTAGTGTATTGTATCACAATCTAGTAATTACATGTGGAAATTTGGTTCTAGGACATTTGATTTGAGCGCAATCCTCAAACTTAGGTCAAAAAAGCCATTTAAGCCTTTTCACAGTGAGATCTATGCGATATGGCCGAGAAATGTAATTTTGATGTTAACTCCCAAACCGCTGCGCAGAAGTCAACCAAACTTCACCCAATAGTGTATTGTATCACAATCTAGTAGTTACATTTGAAAATTTTGTTCTATGACATTTTGTTTGAACGCAATCATCAAACTTAATTAAAAAAGTCATTTAAGCCTTTTCACAGTGAGATCTATGCGATATGGCCGAGAAATGTAATTTTGATGTTAACTCCCAAACCGCCTCGCAGAAGTCAACCAAACTTCACCCATTAGTGTATTGTATCACAATCTAGTAGTTACATGTGGAAATTTGGTTATTGGACATTTGGTTTGAGCGCAATCATTAAACTTAGGTCAAAACAGTCATTTAAGCCTTTTCACAGTGAGATCTATGCGATATGGCCGAGAAATGTAATTTTGATGTTAACTCCCAAACCGCTGCGCAGAAGTCAACCAAACTTCACCCAATAGTGTATTGTATCACATTCTAGTAGTTACATTTGAAAATTTCGTTCTAGGACATTTGGTTTGAGCGCAATCATTAAATTTAGGTCAAAAAAGCCATTTAAGCCTTTTCACAGTGAGATCTATGCGATATGGCCGAGAAATGTAATTTTGATGTTAACTCCCAAACCGCTGCGCAGAAGTCAACTAAACTTCACCCAATAGTGTATTGTATCACATTCTAGTAGTTACATTTGAAAATTTCGTTCTAGGACATTTGGTTTGAGCGCAATCATTAAACTTAATTAAAAAAGTCATTTAAGCCTTTTCACAGTGAGATCTATGCGATATGGCCGAGAAATGTAATTTTGATGTTAACTCCCAAACCGCTGCGCAGAAGTCAACCAAACTTCACCCATTAGTGTATTGTATCACAATCTAGTAATTACATGTGGAAATTTGGTTCTAGGACATTTGATTTGAGCGCAATCCTCAAACTTAGGTCAAAAAAGCCATTTAAGCCTTTTCACAGTGAGATCTATGCGATATGGCCGAGAAATGTAATTTTGATGTTAACTCCCAAACCGCTGCGCAGAAGTCAACCAAACTTCACCCAATAGTGTATTGTATCACAATCTAGTAGTTACATTTGAAAATTTTGTTCTATGACATTTTGTTTGAACGCAATCATCAAACTTAATTAAAAAAGTCATTTAAGCCTTTTCACAGTGAGATCTATGCGATATGGCCAAGAAATGTAATTTTGATGTTAACTCCCAAACCGCTGCGCAGAAGTCAACCAAACTTCACCCATTAGTGTATTGTATCACAATCTAGTAGTTACATGTGGAAATTTGGTTATTGGACATTTGGTTTGAGCGCAATCATTAAACTTAGGTCAAAAAAGCCATTTAAGCCTTTTCACAGTGAGATCTATGCGATATGGCCGAGAAATGTAATTTTTATGTTAACTCCAAAACCGCTGCGCAGAAGTCAACCAAACTTCACCCAATAGTGTATTGTATCACAATCTAGTAGTTACATTTGAAAATTTTTTTCTAGGAAATTTTGTTTGAGCGCAATCATCAAACTTAATTAAAAAAGTCATTTAAGCCTTTTCACAGTGAGATCTATGCGATATGGCCGAGAAATGTAATTTTGATGTTAACTCCCAAACCTCTGCGCAGAAGTCAACCAAACTTCACCCATTAGTGTATTGTATCACAATCTAGTAGTTACATGTGGAAATTTGGTTCTAGGACATTTGATTTGAGCGCAATCCTCAAACTTAGGTCAAAAAAGCCATTTAAGCCTTTTCACAGTGAGATCTATGCGATATGGCCGAGAAATGTAATTTTGATGTTAACTCCCAAACCGCTGCGCAGAAGTCAACCAAACTTCACCCAATAGTGTATTGTATCACAATCTAGTAGTTACATTTGAAAATTTTGTTCTATGACATTTTGTTTGAACGCAATCATCAAACTTAATTAAAAAAGTCATTTAAGCCTTTTCACAGTGAGATCTATGCGATATGGCCAAGAAATGTAATTTTGATGTTAACTCCCAAACCGCCTCGCAGAAGTCAACCAAACTTCACCCATTAGTGTATTGTATCACAATCTAGTAGTTACATGTGGAAATTTGGTTATTGGACATTTGGTTTGAGCGCAATCATTAAACTTAGGTCAAAAAAGCCATTTAAGCCTTTTCACAGTGAGATCTATGCGATATGGCCAAGAAATGTAATTTTGATGTTAACTCCCAAACCGCCTCGCAGAAGTCAACCAAACTTCACCCATTAGTGTATTGTATCACAATCTAGTAGTTACATGTGGAAATTTGGTTATTGGACATTTGGTTTGAGCGCAATCATTAAACTTAGGTCAAAAAAGCCATTTAAGCCTTTTCACAGTGAGATCTATGCGATATGGCCGAGAAATGTAATTTTTATGTTAACTCCAAAACCGCTGCGCAGAAGTCAACCAAACTTCACCCAATAGTGTATTGTATCACAATCTAGTAGTTACATTTGAAAATTTTGTTCTAGGAAATTTTGTTTGAGCGCAATCATCAAACTTAATTAAAAAAGTCATTTAAGCCTTTTCACAGTGAGATCTATGCGATATGGCCGAGAAATGTAATTTTGATGTTAACTCCCAAACCTCTGCGCAGAAGTCAACCAAACTTCACCCATTAGTGTATTGTATCACAATCTAGTAGTTACATGTGGAAATTTGGTTCTAGGACATTTGATTTGAGCGCAATCCTCAAACTTAGGTCAAAAAAGCCATTTAAGCCTTTTCACAGTGAGATCTATGCGATATGGCCGAGAAATGTAATTTTGATGTTAACTCCCAAACCGCTGCGCAGAAGTCAACCAAACTTCACCCAATAGTGTATTGTATCACATTCTAGTAGTTACATTTGAAAATTTCGTTCTAGGACATTTGGTTTGAGCGCAATCTTTAAACTTAGGTCAAAAAAGCCATTTAAGCCTTTTCACAGTGAGATCTATGCGATATGGCCGAGAAATGTAATTTTGATGTTAACTCCCAAACCGCTGCGCAGAAGTCAACCAAACTTCACCCAATAGTGTATTGTATCACAATCTAGTAGTTACATTTGAAAATTTTGTTCTATGACATTTTGTTTGAACGCAATCATCAAACTTAATTAAAAAAGTCATTTAAGCCTTTTCACAGTGAGATCTATGCGATATGGCCGAGAAATGTAATTTTGATGTTAACTCCCAAACCGCCTCGCAGAAGTCAACCAAACTTCACCCATTAGTGTATTGTATCACAATCTAGTAGTTACATGTGGAAATTTGGTTATTGGACATTTGGTTTGAGCGCAATCATTAAACTTAGGTCAAAACAGTCATTTAAGCCTTTTCACAGTGAGATCTATGCGATATGGCCGAGAAATGTAATTTTGATGTTAACTCCCAAACCGCTGCGCAGAAGTCAACCAAACTTCACCCAATAGTGTATTGTATCACATTCTAGTAGTTACATTTGAAAATTTCGTTCTAGGACATTTGGTTTGAGCGCAATCTTTAAACTTAGGTCAAAAAAGCCATTTAAGCCTTTTCACAGTGAGATCTATGCGATATGGCCGAGAAATGTAATTTTGATGTTAACTCCCAAACCGCTGCGCAGAAGTCAACCAAACTTCACCCAATAGTGTATTGTATCACAATCTAGTAGTTACATTTGAAAATTTTGTTCTATGACATTTTGTTTGAACGCAATCATCAAACTTAATTAAAAAAGTCATTTAAGCCTTTTCACAGTGAGATCTATGCGATATGGCCGAGAAATGTAATTTTGATGTTAACTCCCAAACCGCTGCGCAGAAGTCAACCAAACTTCACCCAATAGTGTATTGTATCACATTCTAGTAGTTACATTTGAAAATTTCGTTCTAGGACATTTGGTTTGAGCGCAATCATTAAATTTAGGTCAAAAAAGCCATTTAAGCCTTTTCACAGTGAGATCTATGCGATATGGCCGAGAAATGTAATTTTGATGTTAACTCCCAAACCGCTGCGCAGAAGTCAACTAAACTTCACCCAATAGTGTATTGTATCACATTCTAGTAGTTACATTTGAAAATTTCGTTCTAGGACATTTGGTTTGAGCGCAATCATTAAACTTAATTAAAAAAGTCATTTAAGCCTTTTCACAGTGAGATCTATGCGATATGGCCGAGAAATGTAATTTTGATGTTAACTCCCAAACCGCTGCGCAGAAGTCAACCAAACTTCACCCATTAGTGTATTGTATCACAATCTAGTAATTACATGTGGAAATTTGGTTCTAGGACATTTGATTTGAGCGCAATCCTCAAACTTAGGTCAAAAAAGCCATTTAAGCCTTTTCACAGTGAGATCTATGCGATATGGCCGAGAAATGTAATTTTGATGTTAACTCCCAAACCGCTGCGCAGAAGTCAACCAAACTTCACCCAATAGTGTATTGTATCACAATCTAGTAGTTACATTTGAAAATTTTGTTCTATGACATTTTGTTTGAACGCAATCATCAAACTTAATTAAAAAAGTCATTTAAGCCTTTTCACAGTGAGATCTATGCGATATGGCCAAGAAATGTAATTTTGATGTTAACTCCCAAACCGCCTCGCAGAAGTCAACCAAACTTCACCCATTAGTGTATTGTATCACAATCTAGTAGTTACATGTGGAAATTTGGTTATTGGACATTTGGTTTGAGCGCAATCATTAAACTTAGGTCAAAAAAGCCATTTAAGCCTTTTCACAGTGAGATCTATGCGATATGGCCGAGAAATGTAATTTTTATGTTAACTCCAAAACCGCTGCGCAGAAGTCAACCAAACTTCACCCAATAGTGTATTGTATCACAATCTAGTAGTTACATTTGAAAATTTTTTTCTAGGAAATTTTGTTTGAGCGCAATCATCAAACTTAATTAAAAAAGTCATTTAAGCCTTTTCACAGTGAGATCTATGCGATATGGCCGAGAAATGTAATTTTGATGTTAACTCCCAAACCTCTGCGCAGAAGTCAACCAAACTTCACCCATTAGTGTATTGTATCACAATCTAGTAGTTACATGTGGAAATTTGGTTCTAGGACATTTGATTTGAGCGCAATCCTCAAACTTAGGTCAAAAAAGCCATTTAAGCCTTTTCACAGTGAGATCTATGCGATATGGCCGAGAAATGTAATTTTGATGTTAACTCCCAAACCGCTGCGCAGAAGTCAACCAAACTTCACCCAATAGTGTATTGTATCACAATCTAGTAGTTACATTTGAAAATTTTGTTCTATGACATTTTGTTTGAACGCAATCATCAAACTTAATTAAAAAAGTCATTTAAGCCTTTTCACAGTGAGATCTATGCGATATGGCCAAGAAATGTAATTTTGATGTTAACTCCCAAACCGCCTCGCAGAAGTCAACCAAACTTCACCCATTAGTGTATTGTATCACAATCTAGTAGTTACATGTGGAAATTTGGTTATTGGACATTTGGTTTGAGCGCAATCATTAAACTTAGGTCAAAAAAGCCATTTAAGCCTTTTCACAGTGAGATCTATGCGATATGGCCAAGAAATGTAATTTTGATGTTAACTCCCAAACCGCCTCGCAGAAGTCAACCAAACTTCACCCATTAGTGTATTGTATCACAATCTAGTAGTTACATGTGGAAATTTGGTTATTGGACATTTGGTTTGAGCGCAATCATTAAACTTAGGTCAAAAAAGCCATTTAAGCCTTTTCACAGTGAGATCTATGCGATATGGCCGAGAAATGTAATTTTTATGTTAACTCCAAAACCGCTGCGCAGAAGTCAACCAAACTTCACCCAATAGTGTATTGTATCACAATCTAGTAGTTACATTTGAAAATTTTGTTCTAGGAAATTTTGTTTGAGCGCAATCATCAAACTTAATTAAAAAAGTCATTTAAGCCTTTTCACAGTGAGATCTATGCGATATGGCCGAGAAATGTAATTTTGATGTTAACTCCCAAACCTCTGCGCAGAAGTCAACCAAACTTCACCCATTAGTGTATTGTATCACAATCTAGTAGTTACATGTGGAAATTTGGTTCTAGGACATTTGATTTGAGCGCAATCCTCAAACTTAGGTCAAAAAAGCCATTTAAGCCTTTTCACAGTGAGATCTATGCGATATGGCCGAGAAATGTAATTTTGATGTTAACTCCCAAACCGCTGCGCAGAAGTCAACCAAACTTCACCCAATAGTGTATTGTATCACATTCTAGTAGTTACATTTGAAAATTTCGTTCTAGGACATTTGGTTTGAGCGCAATCTTTAAACTTAGGTCAAAAAAGCCATTTAAGCCTTTTCACAGTGAGATCTATGCGATATGGCCGAGAAATGTAATTTTGATGTTAACTCCCAAACCGCTGCGCAGAAGTCAACCAAACTTCACCCAATAGTGTATTGTATCACAATCTAGTAGTTACATTTGAAAATTTTGTTCTAGGACATTTTGTTTGAACGCAATCATCAAACTTAATTAAAAAAGTCATTTAAGCCTTTTCACAGTGAGATCTATGCGATATGGCCGAGAAATGTAATTTTGATGTTAACTCCCAAACCGCTGCGCAGAAGTCAACCAAACTTCACCCAATAGTGTATTGTATCACAATCTAGTAGTTACATTTGAAAATTTTGTTCTAGGACATTTTGTTTGAACGCAATCATCAAACTTAATTAAAAAAGTCATTTAAGCCTTTTCACGGTGAGATCTATGCGATATGGCCGAGAAATGTAATTTTGATGTTAACTCCCAAACCGCTGCGCAGAAGTCAACCAAACTTCACCCAATAGTGTATTGTATCACATTCTAGTAGTTACATTTGAAAATTTTGTTCTAGGACATTTTGTTTGAACGCAATCATCAAACTTAATTAAAAAAGTCATTTAAGCCTTTTCACGGTGAGATCTATGCGATATGGCCGAGAAATGTAATTTTGATGTTAACTCCCAAACCGCTGCGCAGAAGTCAACTAAACTTCACCCAATAGTGTATTGTATCACATTCTAGTAGTTACATTTGAAAATTTTGTTGTAGGAAATTTTGTTTGAGCGCAATCATCAAACTTAATTAAAAAAGTCATTTAAGCCTTTTCACAGTGAGATCTATGCGATATGGCCGAGAAATGTAATTTTGATGTTAACTCCCAAACCGCTGCGCAGAAGTCAACCAAACTTCACCCATTAGTGTATTGTATCACAATCTAGTAGTTACATGTGGAAATTTGGTTATTGGACATTTGATTTGAGCGCAATCCTCAAACTTAGGTCAAAAAAGCCATTTAAGCCTTTTCACAGTGAGATCTATGCGATATGGCCGAGAAATGTAATTTTGATGTTAACTCCCAAACCGCTGCGCAGAAGTCAACCAAACTTCACCCATTAGTGTATTGTATCACAATCTAGTAGTTACATGTGGAAATTTGGTTCTAGGACATTTGATTTGAGCGCAATCCTCAAACTTAGGTCAAAAAAGCCATTTAAGCCTTTTCACAGTGAGATCTATGCGATATGGCCGAGAAATGTAATTTTGATGTTAACTCCCAAACCGCTGCGCAGAAGTCAACTAAACTTCAACCAATAGTGTATTGTATCACATTCTAGTAGTTACATTTGAAAATTTTGTTCTAGGACATTTGGTTTGAGCGCAATCATTAAACTTAATTAAAAAAGTCATTTAAGCCTTTTCACAGTGAGATCTATGCGATATGGCCGAGAAATGTAATTTTGATGTTAACTCCCAAACCGCTGCGCAGAAGTCAACTAAACTTCACCCAATAGTGTATTGTATCACATTCTAGTAGTTACATTTGAAAATTTTGTTCTAGGACATTTGGTTTGAGCGCAATCATTAAACTTAATTAAAAAAGTCATTTAAGCCTTTTCACAGTGAGATCTATGCGATATGGCCGAGAAATGTAATTTTGATGTTAACTCCCAAACCGCTGCGCAGAAGTCAACCAAACTTCACCCAATAGTGTATTGTATCACAATCTAGTAGTTACATTTGAAAATTTTTTTCTAGGAAATTTTGTTTGAGCGCAATCATCAAACTTAATTAAAAAAGTCATTTAAGCCTTTTCACAGTGAGATCTATGCGATATGGCCGAGAAATGTAATTTTGATGTTAACTCCCAAACCTCTGCGCAGAAGTCAACCAAACTTCACCCATTAGTGTATTGTATCACAATCTAGTAGTTACATGTGGAAATTTGGTTCTAGGACATTTGATTTGAGCGCAATCCTCAAACTTAGGTCAAAAAAGCCATTTAAGCCTTTTCACAGTGAGATCTATGCGATATGGCCGAGAAATGTAATTTTGATGTTAACTCCCAAACCGCTGCGCAGAAGTCAACCAAACTTCACCCAATAGTGTATTGTATCACAATCTAGTAGTTACATTTGAAAATTTTGTTCTATGACATTTTGTTTGAACGCAATCATCAAACTTAATTAAAAAAGTCATTTAAGCCTTTTCACAGTGAGATCTATGCGATATGGCCAAGAAATGTAATTTTGATGTTAACTCCCAAACCGCCTCGCAGAAGTCAACCAAACTTCACCCATTAGTGTATTGTATCACAATCTAGTAGTTACATGTGGAAATTTGGTTATTGGACATTTGGTTTGAGCGCAATCATTAAACTTAGGTCAAAAAAGCCATTTAAGCCTTTTCACAGTGAGATCTATGCGATATGGCCAAGAAATGTAATTTTGATGTTAACTCCCAAACCGCCTCGCAGAAGTCAACCAAACTTCACCCATTAGTGTATTGTATCACAATCTAGTAGTTACATGTGGAAATTTGGTTATTGGACATTTGGTTTGAGCGCAATCATTAAACTTAGGTCAAAAAAGCCATTTAAGCCTTTTCACAGTGAGATCTATGCGATATGGCCGAGAAATGTAATTTTTATGTTAACTCCAAAACCGCTGCGCAGAAGTCAACCAAACTTCACCCAATAGTGTATTGTATCACAATCTAGTAGTTACATTTGAAAATTTTGTTCTAGGAAATTTTGTTTGAGCGCAATCATCAAACTTAATTAAAAAAGTCATTTAAGCCTTTTCACAGTGAGATCTATGCGATATGGCCGAGAAATGTAATTTTGATGTTAACTCCCAAACCTCTGCGCAGAAGTCAACCAAACTTCACCCATTAGTGTATTGTATCACAATCTAGTAGTTACATGTGGAAATTTGGTTCTAGGACATTTGATTTGAGCGCAATCCTCAAACTTAGGTCAAAAAAGCCATTTAAGCCTTTTCACAGTGAGATCTATGCGATATGGCCGAGAAATGTAATTTTGATGTTAACTCCCAAACCGCTGCGCAGAAGTCAACCAAACTTCACCCAATAGTGTATTGTATCACATTCTAGTAGTTACATTTGAAAATTTCGTTCTAGGACATTTGGTTTGAGCGCAATCTTTAAACTTAGGTCAAAAAAGCCATTTAAGCCTTTTCACAGTGAGATCTATGCGATATGGCCGAGAAATGTAATTTTGATGTTAACTCCCAAACCGCTGCGCAGAAGTCAACCAAACTTCACCCAATAGTGTATTGTATCACAATCTAGTAGTTACATTTGAAAATTTTGTTCTAGGACATTTTGTTTGAACGCAATCATCAAACTTAATTAAAAAAGTCATTTAAGCCTTTTCACAGTGAGATCTATGCGATATGGCCGAGAAATGTAATTTTGATGTTAACTCCCAAACCGCTGCGCAGAAGTCAACCAAACTTCACCCAATAGTGTATTGTATCACAATCTAGTAGTTACATTTGAAAATTTTGTTCTAGGACATTTTGTTTGAACGCAATCATCAAACTTAATTAAAAAAGTCATTTAAGCCTTTTCACGGTGAGATCTATGCGATATGGCCGAGAAATGTAATTTTGATGTTAACTCCCAAACCGCTGCGCAGAAGTCAACCAAACTTCACCCAATAGTGTATTGTATCACATTCTAGTAGTTACATTTGAAAATTTTGTTCTAGGACATTTTGTTTGAACGCAATCATCAAACTTAATTAAAAAAGTCATTTAAGCCTTTTCACGGTGAGATCTATGCGATATGGCCGAGAAATGTAATTTTGATGTTAACTCCCAAACCGCTGCGCAGAAGTCAACTAAACTTCACCCAATAGTGTATTGTATCACATTCTAGTAGTTACATTTGAAAATTTTGTTGTAGGAAATTTTGTTTGAGCGCAATCATCAAACTTAATTAAAAAAGTCATTTAAGCCTTTTCACAGTGAGATCTATGCGATATGGCCGAGAAATGTAATTTTGATGTTAACTCCCAAACCGCTGCGCAGAAGTCAACCAAACTTCACCCATTAGTGTATTGTATCACAATCTAGTAGTTACATGTGGAAATTTGGTTATTGGACATTTGATTTGAGCGCAATCCTCAAACTTAAGTCAAAAAAGCCATTTAAGCCTTTTCACAGTGAGATCTATGCGATATGGCCGAGAAATGTAATTTTGATGTTAACTCCCAAACCGCTGCGCAGAAGTCAACCAAACTTCACCCATTAGTGTATTGTATCACAATCTAGTAGTTACATGTGGAAATTTGGTTCTAGGACATTTGATTTGAGCGCAATCCTCAAACTTAGGTCAAAAAAGCCATTTAAGCCTTTTCACAGTGAGATCTATGCGATATGGCCGAGAAATGTAATTTTGATGTTAACTCCCAAACCGCTGCGCAGAAGTCAACTAAACTTCAACCAATAGTGTATTGTATCACATTCTAGTAGTTACATTTGAAAATTTTGTTCTAGGACATTTGGTTTGAGCGCAATCATTAAACTTAATTAAAAAAGTCATTTAAGCCTTTTCACAGTGAGATCTATGCGATATGGCCGAGAAATGTAATTTTGATGTTAACTCCCAAACCGCTGCGCAGAAGTCAACTAAACTTCACCCAATAGTGTATTGTATCACATTCTAGTAGTTACATTTGAAAATTTTGTTCTAGGACATTTGGTTTGAGCGCAATCATTAAACTTAATTAAAAAAGTCATTTAAGCCTTTTCACAGTGAGATCTATGCGATATGGCCGAGAAATGTAATTTTGATGTTAACTCCCAAACCGCTGCGCAGAAGTCAACCAAACTTCAACCATTAGTGTATTGTATCACAATCTAGTAGTTACATGTGGAAATTTGGTTCTAGGACATTTGATTTGAGCGCAATCCTCAAACTTAGGTCAAAAAAGCCATTTAAGCCTTTTCACAGTGAGATCTATGCGATATGGCCGAGAAATGTAATTTTGATGTTAACTCCCAAACCGCTGCGCAGAAGTCAACCAAACTTCACCCAATAGTGTATTGTATCACAATCTAGTAGTTACATTTGAAAATTTTGTTCTAGGACATTTTGTTTGAGCGCAATCATCAAACTTAATTAAAAAAGTCATTTAAGCCTTTTCACAGTGAGATCTATGCGATATGGCCGAGAAATGTAATTTTGATGTTAACTCCCAAACCGCTGCGCAGAAGTCAACCAAACTTCACCCATTAGTGTATTGTATCACAATCTAGTAGTTACATGTGGAAATTTGGTTATTGGACATTTGGTATGAGCGCAATCATTAAACTTAGGTCAAAAAAGCCATTTAAGCCTTTTCACAGTGAGATCTATGCGATATGGCCGAGAAATGTAATTTTGATGTTAACTCCCAAACCGCTGCGCAGAAGTCAACCAAACTTCACCCAATAGTGTATTGTATCACAATCTAGTAGTTACATTTGAAAATTTTGTTCTAGGAAATTTTGTTTGAGCGCAATCATTAAACTAAATTAAAAAAGTCATTTAAGCCTTTTCACAGTGAGATCTATGCGATATGGCCGAGAAATGTAATTTTGATGTTAACTCCCAAACCGCTGCGCAGAAGTCAACCAAACTTCACCCATTAGTGTATTGTATCACAATCTAGTAATTACATGTGGAAATTTGGTTCTAGGACATTTGATTTGAGCGCAATCCTCAAACTTAGGTCAAAAAAGCCATTTAAGCCTTTTCACAGTGAGATCTATGCGATATGGCCGAGAAATGTAATTTTGATGTTAACTCCCAAACCGCTGCGCAGAAGTCAACCAAACTTCACCCATTAGTGTATTGTATCACAATCTAGTAGTTACATGTGGAAATTTGGTTCTAGGACATTTGATTTGAGCGCAATCCTCAAACTTAGGTCAAAAAAGCCATTTAAGCCTTTTCACAGTGAGATCTATGCGATATGGCCGAGAAATGTAATTTTGATGTTAACTCCCAAACCGCTGCGCAGAAGTCAACTAAACTTCACCCAATAGTGTATTGTATCACATTCTAGTAGTTACATTTGAAAATTTTGTTCTAGGACATTTGGTTTGAGCGCAATCATTAAACTTAATTAAAAAAGTCATTTAAGCCTTTTCACAGTGAGATCTATGCGATATGGCCGAGAAATGTAATTTTGATGTTAACTCCCAAACCGCTGCGCAGAAGTCAACTAAACTTCACCCAATAGTGTATTGTATCACATTCTAGTAGTTACATTTGAAAATTTTGTTCTAGGACATTTGGTTTGAGCGCAATCATTAAACTTAATTAAAAAAGTCATTTAAGCCTTTTCACAGTGAGATCTATGCGATATGGCCGAGAAATGTAATTTTGATGTTAACTCCCAAACCGCTGCGCAGAAGTCAACCAAACTTCAACCATTAGTGTATTGTATCACAATCTAGTAGTTACATGTGGAAATTTGGTTCTAGGACATTTGATTTGAGCGCAATCCTCAAACTTAGGTCAAAAAAGCCATTTAAGCCTTTTCACAGTGAGATCTATGCGATATGGCCGAGAAATGTAATTTTGATGTTAACTCCCAAACCGCTGCGCAGAAGTCAACCAAACTTCACCCAATAGTGTATTGTATCACAATCTAGTAGTTACATTTGAAAATTTTGTTCTAGGACATTTTGTTTGAGCGCAATCATCAAACTTAATTAAAAAAGTCATTTAAGCCTTTTCACAGTGAGATCTATGCGATATGGCCGAGAAATGTAATTTTGATGTTAACTCCCAAACCGCTGCGCAGAAGTCAACCAAACTTCACCCATTAGTGTATTGTATCACAATCTAGTAGTTACATGTGGAAATTTGGTTCTAGGACATTTGATTTGAGCGCAATCCTCAAACTTAGGTCAAAAAAGCCATTTAAGCCTTTTCACAGTGAGATCTATGCGATATGGCCGAGAAATGTAATTTTGATGTTAACTCCCAAACCGCTGCGCAGAAGTCAACCAAACTTCACCCAATAGTGTATTGTATCACATTCTAGTAGTTACATTTGAAAATTTCGTTCTAGGACATTTGGTTTGAGCGCAATCTTTAAACTTAGGTCAAAAAAGCCATTTAAGCCTTTTCACAGTGAGATCTATGCGATATGGCCGAGAAATGTAATTTTGATGTTAACTCCCAAACCGCTGCGCAGAAGTCAACCAAACTTCACCCAATAGTGTATTGTATCACAATCTAGTAGTTACATTTGAAAATTTTGTTCTAGGACATTTTGTTTGAACGCAATCATCAAACTTAATTAAAAAAGTCATTTAAGCCTTTTCACAGTGAGATCTATGCGATATGGCCGAGAAATGTAATTTTGATGTTAACTCCCAAACCGCTGCGCAGAAGTCAACCAAACTTCACCCAATAGTGTATTGTATCACAATCTAGTAGTTACATTTGAAAATTTTGTTCTATGACATTTTGTTTGAACGCAATCATCAAACTTAATTAAAAAAGTCATTTAAGCCTTTTCACAGTGAGATCTATGCGATATGGCCGAGAAATGTAATTTTGATGTTATATCCCAAACCGCTGCGCAGAAGTCAACCAAACTTCAACCATTAGTGTATTGTATCACAATCTAGTAGTTACATGTGGAAATTTGGTTCTAGGACATTTGATTTGAGCGCAGTCCTCAAACTTAGGTCAAAAAAGCCATTTAAGCCTTTTCACAGTGAGATCTATGCGATATGGCCGAGAAATGTAATTTTGATGTTAACTCCCAAACCGCTGCGCAGAAGTCAACCAAACTTCACCCAATAGTGTATTGTATCACAATCTAGTAGTTACATTTGAAAATTTTGTTCTAGGACATTTTGTTTGAGCGCAATCATCAAACTTAATTAAAAGAGTCATTTAAGCCTTTTCACAGTGAGATCTATGCGATATGGCCGAGAAATGTAATTTTGATGTTAACTCCCAAACCGCTGCGCAGAAGTCAACCAAACTTCACCCATTAGTGTATTGTATCACAATCTAGTAGTTACATGTGGAAATTTGGTTATTGGACATTTGGTTTGAGCGCAATCATTAAACTTAGGTCAAAAAAGCCATTTAAGCCTTTTCACAGTGAGATCTATGCGATATGGCCGAGAAATGTAATTTTGATGTTAACTCCCAAACCGCTGCGCAGAAGTCCACCAAACTTCACCCAATAGTGTATTGTATCACAATCAGTTACATTTGAAAATTTTGTTCTAGGAAATTTTGTTTGAGCGCAATCATTAAACTTAATTAAAAAAGTCATTTAAGCCTTTTCACAGTGAGATCTATGCGATATGGCCGAGAAATGTAATTTTGATGTTAACTCCCAAACCGCTGCGCAGAAGTCAACCAAACTTCACCCATTAGTGTATTGTATCACAATCTAGTAATTACATGTGGAAATTTGGTTCTAGGACATTTGATTTGAGCGCAATCCTCAAACTTAGGTCAAAAAAGCCATTTAAGCCTTTTCACAGTGAGATCTATGCGATATGGCCGAGAAATGTAATTTTGATGTTAACTCCCAAACCGCTGCGCAGAAGTCAACCAAACTTCACCCATTAGTGTATTGTATCACAATCTAGTAGTTACATGTGGAAATTTGGTTTTTGGACATTTGGTTTGAGCGCAATCATTAAACTTAGGTCAAAAAAGCCATTTAAGCCTTTTCACAGTGAGATCTATGCGATATGGCCGAGAAATGTAATTTTGATGTTAACTCCCAAACCGCTGCGCAGAAGTCAACCAAACTTCACCCAATAGTGTATTGTATCACAATCTAATAGTTACATTTGAAAATTTTGTTCTAGGAAATTTTGTTTGAGCGCAATCATCAAACTTAATTAAAAAATTCATTTAAGCCTTTTCACAGTGAGATCTATGCGATATGGCCGAGAAATGTAATTTTGATGTTAACTCCCAAACCTCTGCGCAGAAGTCAACCAAACTTCACCCAATAGTGTATTGTATCACATTCTAGTAGTTACATTTGAAAATTTCGTTCTAGGACATTTGGTTTGAGCGCAATCTTTAAACTTAGGTCAAAAAAGCCATTTAAGCCTTTTCACAGTGAGATCTATGCGATATGGCCGAGAAATGTAATTTTGATGTTAACTCCCAAACCGCTGCGCAGAAGTCAACCAAACTTCACCCAATAGTGTATTGTATCACAATCTAGTAGTTACATTTGAAAATTTTGTTCTAGGACATTTTGTTTGAACGCAATCATCAAACTTAATTAAAAAAGTCATTTAAGCCTTTTCACAGTGAGATCTATGCGATATGGCCGAGAAATGTAATTTTGATGTTAACTCCCAAACCGCTGCGCAGAAGTCAACCAAACTTCACCCAATAGTGTATTGTATCACAATCTAGTAGTTACATTTGAAAATTTTGTTCTAGGACATTTTGTTTGAACGCAATCATCAAACTTAATTAAAAAAGTCATTTAAGCCTTTTCACGGTGAGATCTATGCGATATGGCCGAGAAATGTAATTTTGATGTTAACTCCCAAACCGCTGCGCAGAAGTCAACCAAACTTCACCCAATAGTGTATTGTATCACAATCTAGTAGTTACATTTGAAAATTTTGTTCTAGGACATTTTGTTTGAACGCAATCATCAAACTTAATTAAAAAAGTCATTTAAGCCTTTTCACAGTGAGATCTATGCGATATGGCCGAGAAATGTAATTTTGATGTTAACTCCCAAACCGCTGCGCAGAAGTCAACCAAACTTCAACCATTAGTGTATTGTATCACAATCTAGTAGTTACATGTGGAAATTTGGTTCTAGGACATTTGATTTGAGCGCAGTCCTCAAACTTAGGTCAAAAAAGCCATTTAAGCCTTTTCACAGTGAGATCTATGCGATATGGCCGAGAAATGTAATTTTGATGTTAACTCCCAAACCGCTGCGCAGAAGTCAACCAAACTTCACCCAATAGTGTATTGTATCACAATCTAGTAGTTACATTTGAAAATTTTGTTCTAGGACATTTTGTTTGAGCGCAATCATCAAACTTAATTAAAAAAGTCATTTAAGCCTTTTCACAGTGAGATCTATGCGATATGGCCGAGAAATGTAATTTTGATGTTAACTCCCAAACCGCTGCGCAGAAGTCAACCAAACTTCACCCATTAGTGTATTGTATCACAATCTAGTAGTTACATGTGGAAATTTGGTTATTGGACATTTGGTTTGAGCGCAATCATTAAACTTAGGTCAAAAAAGCCATTTAAGCCTTTTCACAGTGAGATCTATGCGATATGGCCGAGAAATGTAATTTTGATGTTAACTCCCAAACCGCTGCGCAGAAGTCAACCAAACTTCACCCAATAGTGTATTGTATCACAATCTAGTAGTTACATTTGAAAATTTTGTTCTAGGAAATTTTGTTTGAGCGCAATCATTAAACTTAATTAAAAAAGTCATTTAAGCCTTTTCACAGTGAGATCTATGCGATATGGCCGAGAAATGTAATTTTGATGTTAACTCCCAAACCGCTGCGCAGAAGTCAACCAAACTTCACCCATTAGTGTATTGTATCACAATCTAGTAATTACATGTGGAAATTTGGTTCTAAGACATTTGATTTGAGCGCAATCCTCAAACTTAGGTCAAAAAAGCCATTTAAGCCTTTTCACAGTGAGATCTATGCGATATGGCCGAGAAATGTAATTTTGATGTTAACTCCCAAACCGCTGCGCAGAAGTCAACCAAACTTCACCCATTAGTGTATTGTATCACAATCTAGTAGTTACATGTGGAAATTTGGTTTTTGGACATTTGGTTTGAGCGCAATCATTAAACTTAGGTCAAAAAAGCCATTTAAGCCTTTTCACAGTGAGATCTATGCGATATGGCCGAGAAATGTAATTTTGATGTTAACTCCCAAACCGCTGCGCAGAAGTCAACCAAACTTCACCCAATAGTGTATTGTATCACAATCTAATAGTTACATTTGAAAATTTTGTTCTAGGAAATTTTGTTTGAGCGCAATCATCAAACTTAATTAAAAAAGTCATTTAAGCCTTTTCACAGTGAGATCTATGCGATATGGCCGAGAAATGTAATTTTGATGTTAACTCCCAAACCTCTGCGCAGAAGTCAACCAAACTTCACCCATTAGTGTATTGTATCACAATCTAGTAGTTACATGTGGAAATTTGGTTCTAGGACATTTGATTTGAGCGCAATCCTCAAACTTAGGTCAAAAAAGCCATTTAAGCCTTTTCACAGTGAGATCTATGCGATATGGCCGAGAAATGTAATTTTGATGTTAATTCCCAAACCGCTGCGCAGAAGTCAACCAAACTTCACCCAATAGTGTATTGTATCACATTCTAGTAGTTACATTTGAAAATTTCGTTCTAGGACATTTGGTTTGAGCGCAATCTTTAAACTTAGGTCAAAAAAGCCATTTAAGCCTTTTCACAGTGAGATCTATGCGATATGGCCGAGAAATGTAATTTTGATGTTAACTCCCAAACCGCTGCGCAGAAGTCAACCAAACTTCACCCAATAGTGTATTGTATCACAATCTAGTAGTTACATTTGAAAATTTTGTTCTAGGACATTTTGTTTGAACGCAATCATCAAACTTAATTAAAAAAGTCATTTAAGCCTTTTCACAGTGAGATCTATGCGATATGGCCGAGAAATGTAATTTTGATGTTAACTCCCAAACCGCTGCGCAGAAGTCAACCAAACTTCACCCAATAGTGTATTGTATCACAATCTAGTAGTTACATTTGAAAATTTTGTTCTAGGACATTTTGTTTGAACGCAATCATCAAACTTAATTAAAAAAGTCATTTAAGCCTTTTCACGGTGAGATCTATGCGATATGGCCGAGAAATGTAATTTTGATGTTAACTCCCAAACCGCTGCGCAGAAGTCAACCAAACTTCACCCAATAGTGTATTGTATCACATTCTAGTAGTTACATTTGAAAATTTCGTTCTAGGACATTTGGTTTGAGCGCAATCATTAAACTTAGGTCAAAAAAGCCATTTAAGCCTTTTCACAGTGAGATCTATGCGATATGGCCGAGAAATGTAATTTTGATGTTAACTCCCAAACCGCTGCGCAGAAGTCAACCAAACTTCACCCAATAGTGTATTGTATCACAATCTAGTAGTTACATTTGAAAATTTTGTTCTAGGAAATTTTGTTTGAGCGCAATCATCAAACTTAATTAAAAAAGTCATTTAAGCCTTTTCACAGTGAGATCTATACGATATGGCCGAGAAATGTAATTTTGATGTTAACTCCCAAACCTCTGCGCAGAAGTCAACCAAACTTCACCCATTAGTGTATTGTATCACAATCTAGTAGTTACATGTGGAAATTTGGTTCTAGGACATTTGATTTGAGCGCAATCCTCAAACTTAGGTCAAAAAAGCCATTTAAGCCTTTTCACAGTGAGATCTATGCGATATGGCCGAGAAATGTAATTTTGATGTTAACTCCCAAACCGCTGCGCAGAAGTCAACCAAACTTCACCCATTAGTGTATTGTATCACAATCTTGTAGTTACATGTGGAAATTTGGTTATTGGACATTTGGTTTGAGCGCAATCATTAAACTTAGGTCAAAAAAGCCATTTAAGCCTTTTCACAGTGAGATCTATGCGATATGGCCGAGAAATGTAATTTTGATGTTAACTCCCAAACCGCTGCGCAGAAGTCAACCAAACTTCACCCAATAGTGTATTGTATCACAATCTAGTAGTTACATTTAAAAATTTTGTTCTAGGAAATTTTGTTTGAGCGCAATCATCAAACTTAATTAAAAAAGTCATTTAAGCCTTTTCACAGTGAGATCTATGCGATATGGCCGAGAAATGTAATTTTGATGTTAACTCCCAAACCGCTGCGCAGAAGTCAACCAAACTTCACCCATTAGTGTATTGTATCACAATCTTGTAGTTACATGTGGAAATTTGGTTATTGGACATTTGGTTTGAGCGCAATCATTAAACTTAGGTCAAAAAAGCCATTTAAGCCTTTTCACAGTGAGATCTATGCGATATGGCCGAGAAATGTAATTTTGATGTTAACTCCCAAACCGCTGCGCAGAAGTCAACCAAACTTCACCCAATAGTGTATTGTATCACAATCTAGTAGTTACATTTAAAAATTTTGTTCTAGGAAATTTTGTTTGAGCGCAATCATCAAACTTAATTAAAAAAGTCATTTAAGCCTTTTCACAGTGAGATCTATGCGATATGGCCGAGAAATGTAATTTTGATGTTAACTCCCAAACCGCTGCGCAGAAGTCAACCAAACTTCACCCAATAGTGTATTGTATCACATTCTAGTAGTTACATTTGAAAATTTCGTTCTAGGACATTTGGTTTGAGCGCAATCATTAAATTTAGGTCAAAAAAGCCATTTAAGCCTTTTCACAGTGAGATCTATGCGATATGGCCGAGAAATGTAATTTTGATGTTAACTCCCAAACCGCTGCGCAGAAGTCAACTAAACTTCACCCAATAGTGTATTGTATCACATTCTAGTAGTTACATTTGAAAATTTCGTTCTAGGACATTTGGTTTGAGCGCAATCATTAAACTTAATTAAAAAAGTCATTTAAGCCTTTTCACAGTGAGATCTATGCGATATGGCCGAGAAATGTAATTTTGATGTTAACTCCCAAACCGCTGCGCAGAAGTCAACCAAACTTCACCCATTAGTGTATTGTATCACAATCTAGTAATTACATGTGGAAATTTGGTTCTAGGACATTTGATTTGAGCGCAATCCTCAAACTTAGGTCAAAAAAGCCATTTAAGCCTTTTCACAGTGAGATCTATGCGATATGGCCGAGAAATGTAATTTTGATGTTAACTCCCAAACCGCTGCGCAGAAGTCAACCAAACTTCACCCAATAGTGTATTGTATCACAATCTAGTAGTTACATTTGAAAATTTTGTTCTATGACATTTTGTTTGAACGCAATCATCAAACTTAATTAAAAAAGTCATTTAAGCCTTTTCACAGTGAGATCTATGCGATATGGCCGAGAAATGTAATTTTGATGTTAACTCCCAAACCGCCTCGCAGAAGTCAACCAAACTTCACCCATTAGTGTATTGTATCACAATCTAGTAGTTACATGTGGAAATTTGGTTATTGGACATTTGGTTTGAGCGCAATCATTAAACTTAGGTCAAAACAGTCATTTAAGCCTTTTCACAGTGAGATCTATGCGATATGGCCGAGAAATGTAATTTTGATGTTAACTCCCAAACCGCTGCGCAGAAGTCAACCAAACTTCACCCAATAGTGTATTGTATCACATTCTAGTAGTTACATTTGAAAATTTCGTTCTAGGACATTTGGTTTGAGCGCAATCATTAAATTTAGGTCAAAAAAGCCATTTAAGCCTTTTCACAGTGAGATCTATGCGATATGGCCGAGAAATGTAATTTTGATGTTAACTCCCAAACCGCTGCGCAGAAGTCAACTAAACTTCACCCAATAGTGTATTGTATCACATTCTAGTAGTTACATTTGAAAATTTCGTTCTAGGACATTTGGTTTGAGCGCAATCATTAAACTTAATTAAAAAAGTCATTTAAGCCTTTTCACAGTGAGATCTATGCGATATGGCCGAGAAATGTAATTTTGATGTTAACTCCCAAACCGCTGCGCAGAAGTCAACCAAACTTCACCCATTAGTGTATTGTATCACAATCTAGTAATTACATGTGGAAATTTGGTTCTAGGACATTTGATTTGAGCGCAATCCTCAAACTTAGGTCAAAAAAGACATTTAAGCCTTTTCACAGTGAGATCTATGCGATATGGCCGAGAAATGTAATTTTGATGTTAACTCCCAAACCGCTGCGCAGAAGTCAACCAAACTTCACCCAATAGTGTATTGTATCACAATCTAGTAGTTACATTTGAAAATTTTGTTCTATGACATTTTGTTTGAACGCAATCATCAAACTTAATTAAAAAAGTCATTTAAGCCTTTTCACAGTGAGATCTATGCGATATGGCCAAGAAATGTAATTTTGATGTTAACTCCCAAACCGCCTCGCAGAAGTCAACCAAACTTCACCCATTAGTGTATTGTATCACAATCTAGTAGTTACATGTGGAAATTTGGTTATTGGACATTTGGTTTGAGCGCAATCATTAAACTTAGGTCAAAAAAGCCATTTAAGCCTTTTCACAGTGAGATCTATGCGATATGGCCGAGAAATGTAATTTTGATGTTAACTCCAAAACCGCTGCGCAGAAGTCAACCAAACTTCACCCAATAGTGTATTGTATCACAATCTAGTAGTTACATTTGAAAATTTTGTTCTAGGAAATTTTGTTTGAGCGCAATCATCAAACTTAATTAAAAAAGTCATTTAAGCCTTTTCACAGTGAGATCTATGCGATATGGCCGAGAAATGTAATTTTGATGTTAACTCCCAAACCTCTGCGCAGAAGTCAACCAAACTTCACCCATTAGTGTATTGTATCACAATCTAGTAGTTACATGTGGAAATTTGGTTCTAGGACATTTGATTTGAGCGCAATCCTCAAACTTAGGTCAAAAAAGCCATTTAAGCCTTTTCACAGTGAGATCTATGCGATATGGCCGAGAAATGTAATTTTGATGTTAACTCCCAAACCGCTGCGCAGAAGTCAACCAAACTTCACCCAATAGTGTATTGTATCACAATCTAGTAGTTACATTTGAAAATTTTGTTCTAGGACATTTTGTTTGAACGCAATCATCAAACTTAATTAAAAAAGTCATTTAAGCCTTTTCACAGTGAGATCTATGCGATATGGCCGAGAAATGTAATTTTGATGTTAACTCCCAAACCGCTGCGCAGAAGTCAACCAAACTTCACCCAATAGTGTATTGTATCACAATCTAGTAGTTACATTTGAAAATTTTGTTCTAGGACATTTTGTTTGAACGCAATCATCAAACTTAATTAAAAAAGTCATTTAAGCCTTTTCACGGTGAGATCTATGCGATATGGCCGAGAAATGTAATTTTGATGTTAACTCCCAAACCGCTGCGCAGAAGTCAACCAAACTTCACCCAATAGTGTATTGTATCACATTCTAGTAGTTACATTTGAAAATTTTGTTCTAGGACATTTTGTTTGAACGCAATCATCAAACTTAATTAAAAAAGTCATTTAAGCCTTTTCACGGTGAGATCTATGCGATATGGCCGAGAAATGTAATTTTGATGTTAACTCCCAAACCGCTGCGCAGAAGTCAACTAAACTTCACCCAATAGTGTATTGTATCACATTCTAGTAGTTACATTTGAAAATTTCGTTCTAGGACATTTGGTTTAAGCGCAATCATTAAACTTAATTAAAAAAGTCATTTAAGCCTTTTCACAGTGAGATCTATGCGATATGGCCGAGAAATGTAATTTTGATGTTAACTCCCAAACCGCTGCGCAGAAGTCAACCAAACTTCACCCATTAGTGTATTGTATCACAATCTAGTAATTACATGTGGAAATTTGGTTCTAGGACATTTGATTTGAGCGCAATCCTCAAACTTAGGTCAAAAAAGCCATTTAAGCCTTTTCACAGTGAGATCTATGCGATATGGCCGAGAAATGTAATTTTGATGTTAACTCCCAAACCGCTGCGCAGAAGTCAACCAAACTTCACCCAATAGTGTATTGTATCACAATCTAGTAGTTACATTTGAAAATTTTGTTCTATGACATTTTGTTTGAACGCAATCATCAAACTTAATTAAAAAAGTCATTTAAGCCTTTTCACAGTGAGATCTATGCGATATGGCCAAGAAATGTAATTTTGATGTTAACTCCCAAACCGCCTCGCAGAAGTCAACCAAACTTCACCCATTAGTGTATTGTATCACAATCTAGTAGTTACATGTGGAAATTTGGTTATTGGACATTTGGTTTGAGCGCAATCATTAAACTTAGGTCAAAAAAGCCATTTAAGCCTTTTCACAGTGAGATCTATGCGATATGGCCGAGAAATGTAATTTTGATGTTACCTCCAAAACCGCTGCGCAGAAGTCAACCAAACTTCACCCAATAGTGTATTGTATCACAATCTAGTAGTTACATTTGAAAATTTTGTTCTAGGAAATTTTGTTTGAGCGCAATCATCAAACTTAATTAAAAAAGTCATTTAAGCCTTTTCACAGTGAGATCTATGCGATATGGCCGAGAAATGTAATTTTGATGTTAACTCCCAAACCTCTGCGCAGAAGTCAACCAAACTTCACCCATTAGTGTATTGTATCACAATCTAGTAGTTACATGTGGAAATTTGGTTCTAGGACATTTGATTTGAGCGCAATCCTCAAACTTAGGTCAAAAAAGCCATTTAAGCCTTTTCACAGTGAGATCTATGCGATATGGCCGAGAAATGTAATTTTGATGTTAACTCCCAAACCGCTGCGCAGAAGTCAACCAAACTTCACCCAATAGTGTATTGTATCACATTCTAGTAGTTACATTTGAAAATTTCGTTCTAGGACATTTGGTTTGAGCGCAATCTTTAAACTTAGGTCAAAAAAGCCATTTAAGCCTTTTCACAGTGAGATCTATGCGATATGGCCGAGAAATGTAATTTTGATGTTAACTCCCAAACCGCTGCGCAGAAGTCAACCAAACTTCACCCAATAGTGTATTGTATCACAATCTAGTAGTTACATTTGAAAATTTTGTTCTAGGACATTTTGTTTGAACGCAATCATCAAACTTAATTAAAAAAGTCATTTAAGCCTTTTCACAGTGAGATCTATGCGATATGGCCGAGAAATGTAATTTTGATGTTAACTCCCAAACCGCTGCGCAGAAGTCAACCAAACTTCACCCAATAGTGTATTGTATCACAATCTAGTAGTTACATTTGGAAATTTGGTTCTTGGACATTTGATTTGAGCGCAATCCTCAAACTTAGGTAAAAAAAGCCATTTAAGCCTTTTCACAGTGAGATCTATGCGATATGGCCGAGAAATGTAATTTTGATGTTAACTCCCAAACCGCTGCGCAGAAGTCAACCAAACTTCACCCAATAGTGTATTGTATCACAATCTAGTAGTTACATTTGAAAATTTTGTTCTAGGAAATTTTGTTTGAGCGCAATCATCAAACTTAATTAAAAAAGTCATTTAAGCCTTTTCACAGTGAGATCTATGCGATATGGCCGAGAAATGTAATTTTGATGTTAACTCCCAAACCGCTGCGCAGAAGTCAACCAAACTTCACCCATTAGTGTATTGTATCACAATCTAGTAGTTACATGTGAAAATTTGGTTCTAGGACATTTGATTTGAGCGCAATCCTCAAACTTAGGTCAAAAAAGCCATTTAAGCCTTTTCACAGTGAGATCTATGCGATATGGCCGAGAAATGTAATTTTGATGTTAACTCCCAAACCGCTGCGCAGAAGTCAACCAAACTCCACCCAATAGTGTATTGTATCACATTCTAGTAGTTACATTTGAAAATTTCGTTCTAGGACATTTGGTTTGAGCGCAATCATTAAACTTAGGTCAAAAAAGCCATTTAAGCCTTTTCACAGTGAGATCTATGCGATATGGCCGAGAAATGTAATTTTGATGTTAACTCCCAAACCGCTGCGCAGAAGTCAACCAAACTTCACCCAATAGTGTATTGTATCACAATCTAGTAGTTACATTTAAAAATTTTGTTCTAGGAAATTTTGTTTGAGCGCAATCATCAAACTTAATTAAAAAAGTCATTTAAGCCTTTTCACAGTGAGATCTATGCGATATGGCCGAGAAATGTAATTTTGATGTTAACTCCCAAACCTCTGCGCAGAAGTCAACCAAACTTCACCCAATAGTGTATTGTATCACAATCTAGTAGTTACATGTGGAAATTTGGTTCTAGGACATTTGATTTGAGAGCAATCTTTAAACTTAGGTCAAAAAAGCCATTTAAGCCTTTTCACAGTGAGATCTATGCGATATGGCCGAGAAATGTAATTTTGATGTTAACTCCCAAACCGCTGCGCAGAAGTCAACCAAACTTCACCCAATAGTGTATTGTATCACAATCTAGTAGTTACATTTGAAAATTTTGTTCTAGGACATTTTGTTTGAACGCAATCATCAAACTTAATTAAAAAAGTCATTTAAGCCTTTTCACAGTGAGATCTATGCGATATGGCCGAGAAATGTAATTTTGATGTTAACTCCCAAACCGCTGCGCAGAAGTCAACCAAACTTCACCCAATAGTGTATTGTATCACAATCTAGTAGTTACATTTGGAAATTTTGTTCTTGGACATTTGATTTGAGTGCAATCCTCAAACTTAGGTCAAAAAAGCCATTTAAGCCTTTTCACAGTGAGATCTATGCGATATGGCCGAGAAATGTAATTTTGATGTTAACTCCCAAACCGCTGCGCAGAAGTCAACCAAACTTCACCCAATAGTGTATTGTATCACAATCTAGTAGTTACATTTGAAAATTTTGTTCTAGGACATTTTGTTTGAACGCAATCATCAAACTTAATTAAAAAAGTCATTTAAGCCTTTTCACAGTGAGATCTATGCGATATGGCCGAGAAATGTAATTTTGATGTTAACTCCCAAACCGCTGCGCAGAAGTCAACCAAACTTCACCCAATAGTGTATTGTATCACAATCTAGTAGTTACATTTGAAAATTTTGTTCTATGACATTTTGTTTGAACGCAATCATCAAACTTAATTAAAAAAGTCATTTAAGCCTTTTCACAGTGAGATCTATGCGATATGGCCGAGAAATGTAATTTTGATGTTAACTCCCAAACCGCCTCGCAGAAGTCAACCAAACTTCACCCATTAGTGTATTGTATCACAATCTAGTAGTTACATGTGGAAATTTGGTTATTGGACATTTGGTTTGAGCGCAATCATTAAACTTAGGTCAAAACAGTCATTTAAGCCTTTTCACAGTGAGATCTATGCGATATGGCCGAGAAATGTAATTTTGATGTTAACTCCCAAACCGCTGCGCAGAAGTCAACCAAACTTCACCCAATAGTGTATTGTATCACATTCTAGTAGTTACATTTGAAAATTTCGTTCTAGGACATTTGGTTTGAGCGCAATCATTAAATTTAGGTCAAAAAAGCCATTTAAGCCTTTTCACAGTGAGATCTATGCGATATGGCCGAGAAATGTAATTTTGATGTTAACTCCCAAACCGCTGCGCAGAAGTCAACTAAACTTCACCCAATAGTGTATTGTATCACATTCTAGTAGTTACATTTGAAAATTTCGTTCTAGGACATTTGGTTTGAGCGCAATCATTAAACTTAATTAAAAAAGTCATTTAAGCCTTTTCACAGTGAGATCTATGCGATATGGCCGAGAAATGTAATTTTGATGTTAACTCCCAAACCGCTGCGCAGAAGTCAACCAAACTTCACCCATTAGTGTATTGTATCACAATCTAGTAATTACATGTGGAAATTTGGTTCTAGGACATTTGATTTGAGCGCAATCCTCAAACTTAGGTCAAAAAAGCCATTTAAGCCTTTTCACAGTGAGATCTATGCGATATGGCCGAGAAATGTAATTTTGATGTTAACTCCCAAACCGCTGCGCAGAAGTCAACCAAACTTCACGCAATAGTGTATTGTATCACAATCTAGTAGTTACATTTGAAAATTTTGTTCTATGACATTTTGTTTGAACGCAATCATCAAACTTAATTAAAAAAGTCATTTAAGCCTTTTCACAGTGAGATCTATGCGATATGGCCGAGAAATGTAATTTTGATGTTAACTCCCAAACCGCCTCGCAGAAGTCAACCAAACTTCACCCATTAGTGTATTGTATCACAATCTAGTAGTTACATGTGGAAATTTGGTTATTGGACATTTGGTTTGAGCGCAATCATTAAACTTAGGTCAAAACAGTCATTTAAGCCTTTTCACAGTGAGATCTATGCGATATGGCCGAGAAATGTAATTTTGATGTTAACTCCCAAACCGCTGCGCAGAAGTCAACCAAACTTCACCCAATAGTGTATTGTATCACATTCTAGTAGTTACATTTGAAAATTTCGTTCTAGGACATTTGGTTTGAGCGCAATCATTAAATTTAGGTCAAAAAAGCCATTTAAGCCTTTTCACAGTGAGATCTATGCGATATGGCCGAGAAATGTAATTTTGATGTTAACTCCCAAACCGCTGCGCAGAAGTCAACTAAACTTCACCCAATAGTGTATTGTATCACATTCTAGTAGTTACATTTGAAAATTTCGTTCTAGGACATTTGGTTTGAGCGCAATCATTAAACTTAATTAAAAAAGTCATTTAAGCCTTTTCACAGTGAGATCTATGCGATATGGCCGAGAAATGTAATTTTGATGTTAACTCCCAAACCGCTGCGCAGAAGTCAACCAAACTTCACCCATTAGTGTATTGTATCACAATCTAGTAATTACATGTGGAAATTTGGTTCTAGGACATTTGATTTGAGCGCAATCCTCAAACTTAGGTCAAAAAAGACATTTAAGCCTTTTCACAGTGAGATCTATGCGATATGGCCGAGAAATGTAATTTTGATGTTAACTCCCAAACCGCTGCGCAGAAGTCAACCAAACTTCACCCAATAGTGTATTGTATCACAATCTAGTAGTTACATTTGAAAATTTTGTTCTATGACATTTTGTTTGAACGCAATCATCAAACTTAATTAAAAAAGTCATTTAAGCCTTTTCACAGTGAGATCTATGCGATATGGCCAAGAAATGTAATTTTGATGTTAACTCCCAAACCGCCTCGCAGAAGTCAACCAAACTTCACCCATTAGTGTATTGTATCACAATCTAGTAGTTACATGTGGAAATTTGGTTATTGGACATTTGGTTTGAGCGCAATCATTAAACTTAGGTCAAAAAAGCCATTTAAGCCTTTTCACAGTGAGATCTATGCGATATGGCCGAGAAATGTAATTTTGATGTTAACTCCAAAACCGCTGCGCAGAAGTCAACCAAACTTCACCCAATAGTGTATTGTATCACAATCTAGTAGTTACATTTGAAAATTTTGTTCTAGGAAATTTTGTTTGAGCGCAATCATCAAACTTAATTAAAAAAGTCATTTAAGCCTTTTCACAGTGAGATCTATGCGATATGGCCGAGAAATGTAATTTTGATGTTAACTCCCAAACCTCTGCGCAGAAGTCAACCAAACTTCACCCATTAGTGTATTGTATCACAATCTAGTAGTTACATGTGGAAATTTGGTTCTAGGACATTTGATTTGAGCGCAATCCTCAAACTTAGGTCAAAAAAGCCATTTAAGCCTTTTCACAGTGAGATCTATGCGATATGGCCGAGAAATGTAATTTTGATGTTAACTCCCAAACCGCTGCGCAGAAGTCAACCAAACTTCACCCAATAGTGTATTGTATCACAATCTAGTAGTTACATTTGAAAATTTTGTTCTAGGACATTTTGTTTGAACGCAATCATCAAACTTAATTAAAAAAGTCATTTAAGCCTTTTCACAGTGAGATCTATGCGATATGGCCGAGAAATGTAATTTTGATGTTAACTCCCAAACCGCTGCGCAGAAGTCAACCAAACTTCACCCAATAGTGTATTGTATCACAATCTAGTAGTTACATTTGAAAATTTTGTTCTAGGACATTTTGTTTGAACGCAATCATCAAACTTAATTAAAAAAGTCATTTAAGCCTTTTCACGGTGAGATCTATGCGATATGGCCGAGAAATGTAATTTTGATGTTAACTCCCAAACCGCTGCGCAGAAGTCAACCAAACTTCACCCAATAGTGTATTGTATCACATTCTAGTAGTTACATTTGAAAATTTTGTTCTAGGACATTTTGTTTGAACGCAATCATCAAACTTAATTAAAAAAGTCATTTAAGCCTTTTCACGGTGAGATCTATGCGATATGGCCGAGAAATGTAATTTTGATGTTAACTCCCAAACCGCTGCGCAGAAGTCAACTAAACTTCACCCAATAGTGTATTGTATCACATTCTAGTAGTTACATTTGAAAATTTCGTTCTAGGACATTTGGTTTGAGCGCAATCATTAAACTTAATTAAAAAAGTCATTTAAGCCTTTTCACAGTGAGATCTATGCGATATGGCCGAGAAATGTAATTTTGATGTTAACTCCCAAACCGCTGCGCAGAAGTCAACCAAACTTCACCCAATAGTGTATTGTATCACATTCTAGTAGTTACATTTGAAAATTTCGTTCTAGGACATTTGGTTTGAGCGCAATCATTAAATTTAGGTCAAAAAAGCCATTTAAGCCTTTTCACAGTGAGATCTATGCGATATGGCCGAGAAATGTAATTTTGATGTTAACTCCCAAACCGCTGCGCAGAAGTCAACTAAACTTCACCCAATAGTGTATTGTATCACATTCTAGTAGTTACATTTGAAAATTTCGTTCTAGGACATTTGGTTTGAGCGCAATCATTAAACTTAATTAAAAAAGTCATTTAAGCCTTTTCACAGTGAGATCTATGCGATATGGCCGAGAAATGTAATTTTGATGTTAACTCCCAAACCGCTGCGCAGAAGTCAACCAAACTTCACCCATTAGTGTATTGTATCACAATCTAGTAATTACATGTGGAAATTTGGTTCTAGGACATTTGATTTGAGCGCAATCCTCAAACTTAGGTCAAAAAAGCCATTTAAGCCTTTTCACAGTGAGATCTATGCGATATGGCCGAGAAATGTAATTTTGATGTTAACTCCCAAACCGCTGCGCAGAAGTCAACCAAACTTCACGCAATAGTGTATTGTATCACAATCTAGTAGTTACATTTGAAAATTTTGTTCTATGACATTTTGTTTGAACGCAATCATCAAACTTAATTAAAAAAGTCATTTAAGCCTTTTCACAGTGAGATCTATGCGATATGGCCGAGAAATGTAATTTTGATGTTAACTCCCAAACCGCCTCGCAGAAGTCAACCAAACTTCACCCATTAGTGTATTGTATCACAATCTAGTAGTTACATGTGGAAATTTGGTTATTGGACATTTGGTTTGAGCGCAATCATTAAACTTAGGTCAAAACAGTCATTTAAGCCTTTTCACAGTGAGATCTATGCGATATGGCCGAGAAATGTAATTTTGATGTTAACTCCCAAACCGCTGCGCAGAAGTCAACCAAACTTCACCCAATAGTGTATTGTATCACATTCTAGTAGTTACATTTGAAAATTTCGTTCTAGGACATTTGGTTTGAGCGCAATCATTAAATTTAGGTCAAAAAAGCCATTTAAGCCTTTTCACAGTGAGATCTATGCGATATGGCCGAGAAATGTAATTTTGATGTTAACTCCCAAACCGCTGCGCAGAAGTCAACTAAACTTCACCCAATAGTGTATTGTATCACATTCTAGTAGTTACATTTGAAAATTTCGTTCTAGGACATTTGGTTTGAGCGCAATCATTAAACTTAATTAAAAAAGTCATTTAAGCCTTTTCACAGTGAGATCTATGCGATATGGCCGAGAAATGTAATTTTGATGTTAACTCCCAAACCGCTGCGCAGAAGTCAACCAAACTTCACCCATTAGTGTATTGTATCACAATCTAGTAATTACATGTGGAAATTTGGTTCTAGGACATTTGATTTGAGCGCAATCCTCAAACTTAGGTCAAAAAAGACATTTAAGCCTTTTCACAGTGAGATCTATGCGATATGGCCGAGAAATGTAATTTTGATGTTAACTCCCAAACCGCTGCGCAGAAGTCAACCAAACTTCACCCAATAGTGTATTGTATCACAATCTAGTAGTTACATTTGAAAATTTTGTTCTATGACATTTTGTTTGAACGCAATCATCAAACTTAATTAAAAAAGTCATTTAAGCCTTTTCACAGTGAGATCTATGCGATATGGCCAAGAAATGTAATTTTGATGTTAACTCCCAAACCGCCTCGCAGAAGTCAACCAAACTTCACCCATTAGTGTATTGTATCACAATCTAGTAGTTACATGTGGAAATTTGGTTATTGGACATTTGGTTTGAGCGCAATCATTAAACTTAGGTCAAAAAAGCCATTTAAGCCTTTTCACAGTGAGATCTATGCGATATGGCCGAGAAATGTAATTTTGATGTTAACTCCAAAACCGCTGCGCAGAAGTCAACCAAACTTCACCCAATAGTGTATTGTATCACAATCTAGTAGTTACATTTGAAAATTTTGTTCTAGGAAATTTTGTTTGAGCGCAATCATCAAACTTAATTAAAAAAGTCATTTAAGCCTTTTCACAGTGAGATCTATGCGATATGGCCGAGAAATGTAATTTTGATGTTAACTCCCAAACCTCTGCGCAGAAGTCAACCAAACTTCACCCATTAGTGTATTGTATCACAATCTAGTAGTTACATGTGGAAATTTGGTTCTAGGACATTTGATTTGAGCGCAATCCTCAAACTTAGGTCAAAAAAGCCATTTAAGCCTTTTCACAGTGAGATCTATGCGATATGGCCGAGAAATGTAATTTTGATGTTAACTCCCAAACCGCTGCGCAGAAGTCAACCAAACTTCACCCAATAGTGTATTGTATCACAATCTAGTAGTTACATTTGAAAATTTTGTTCTAGGACATTTTGTTTGAACGCAATCATCAAACTTAATTAAAAAAGTCATTTAAGCCTTTTCACAGTGAGATCTATGCGATATGGCCGAGAAATGTAATTTTGATGTTAACTCCCAAACCGCTGCGCAGAAGTCAACCAAACTTCACCCAATAGTGTATTGTATCACAATCTAGTAGTTACATTTGAAAATTTTGTTCTAGGACATTTTGTTTGAACGCAATCATCAAACTTAATTAAAAAAGTCATTTAAGCCTTTTCACGGTGAGATCTATGCGATATGGCCGAGAAATGTAATTTTGATGTTAACTCCCAAACCGCTGCGCAGAAGTCAACCAAACTTCACCCAATAGTGTATTGTATCACATTCTAGTAGTTACATTTGAAAATTTTGTTCTAGGACATTTTGTTTGAACGCAATCATCAAACTTAATTAAAAAAGTCATTTAAGCCTTTTCACGGTGAGATCTATGCGATATGGCCGAGAAATGTAATTTTGATGTTAACTCCCAAACCGCTGCGCAGAAGTCAACTAAACTTCACCCAATAGTGTATTGTATCACATTCTAGTAGTTACATTTGAAAATTTCGTTCTAGGACATTTGGTTTGAGCGCAATCATTAAACTTAATTAAAAAAGTCATTTAAGCCTTTTCACAGTGAGATCTATGCGATATGGCCGAGAAATGTAATTTTGATGTTAACTCCCAAACCGCTGCGCAGAAGTCAACCAAACTTCACCCATTAGTGTATTGTATCACAATCTAGTAATTACATGTGGAAATTTGGTTCTAGGACATTTGATTTGAGCGCAATCCTCAAACTTAGGTCAAAAAAGCCATTTAAGCCTTTTCACAGTGAGATCTATGCGATATGGCCGAGAAATGTAATTTTGATGTTAACTCCCAAACCGCTGCGCAGAAGTCAACCAAACTTCACCCAATAGTGTATTGTATCACAATCTAGTAGTTACATTTGAAAATTTTGTTCTATGACATTTTGTTTGAACGCAATCATCAAACTTAATTAAAAAAGTCATTTAAGCCTTTTCACAGTGAGATCTATGCGATATGGCCAAGAAATGTAATTTTGATGTTAACTCCCAAACCGCCTCGCAGAAGTCAACCAAACTTCACCCATTAGTGTATTGTATCACAATCTAGTAGTTACATGTGGAAATTTGGTTATTGGACATTTGGTTTGAGCGCAATCATTAAACTTAGGTCAAAAAAGCCATTTAAGCCTTTTCACAGTGAGATCTATGCGATATGGCCGAGAAATGTAATTTTGATGTTACCTCCAAAACCGCTGCGCAGAAGTCAACCAAACTTCACCCAATAGTGTATTGTATCACAATCTAGTAGTTACATTTGAAAATTTTGTTCTAGGAAATTTTGTTTGAGCGCAATCATCAAACTTAATTAAAAAAGTCATTTAAGCCTTTTCACAGTGAGATCTATGCGATATGGCCGAGAAATGTAATTTTGATGTTAACTCCCAAACCTCTGCGCAGAAGTCAACCAAACTTCACCCATTAGTGTATTGTATCACAATCTAGTAGTTACATGTGGAAATTTGGTTCTAGGACATTTGATTTGAGCGCAATCCTCAAACTTAGGTCAAAAAAGCCATTTAAGCCTTTTCACAGTGAGATCTATGCGATATGGCCGAGAAATGTAATTTTGATGTTAACTCCCAAACCGCTGCGCAGAAGTCAACCAAACTTCACCCAATAGTGTATTGTATCACATTCTAGTAGTTACATTTGAAAATTTCGTTCTAGGACATTTGGTTTGAGCGCAATCTTTAAACTTAGGTCAAAAAAGCCATTTAAGCCTTTTCACAGTGAGATCTATGCGATATGGCCGAGAAATGTAATTTTGATGTTAACTCCCAAACCGCTGCGCAGAAGTCAACCAAACTTCACCCAATAGTGTATTGTATCACAATCTAGTAGTTACATTTGAAAATTTTGTTCTAGGACATTTTGTTTGAACGCAATCATCAAACTTAATTAAAAAAGTCATTTAAGCCTTTTCACAGTGAGATCTATGCGATATGGCCGAGAAATGTAATTTTGATGTTAACTCCCAAACCGCTGCGCAGAAGTCAACCAAACTTCACCCAATAGTGTATTGTATCACAATCTAGTAGTTACATTTGGAAATTTGGTTCTTGGACATTTGATTTGAGCGCAATCCTCAAACTTAGGTAAAAAAAGCCATTTAAGCCTTTTCACAGTGAGATCTATGCGATATGGCCGAGAAATGTAATTTTGATGTTAACTCCCAAACCGCTGCGCAGAAGTCAACCAAACTTCACCCAATAGTGTATTGTATCACAATCTAGTAGTTACATTTGAAAATTTTGTTCTAGGACATTTTGTTTGAACGCAATCATCAAACTTAATTAAAAAAGTCATTTAAGCCTTTTCACAGTGAGATCTATGCGATATGGCCGAGAAATGTAATTTTGATGTTAACTCCCAAACCGCTGCGCAGAAGTCAACCAAACTTCACCCAATAGTGTATTGTATCACATTCTAGTAGTTACATTTGAAAATTTCGTTCTAGGACATTTGGTTTGAGCGCAATCATTAAACTTAGGTCAAAAAAGCCATTTAAGCCTTTTCACAGTGAGATCTATGCGATATGGCCGAGAAATGTAATTTTGATGTTAACTCCCAAACCGCTGCGCAGAAGTCAACCAAACTTCACCCAATAGTGTATTGTATCACAATCTAGTAGTTACATTTGAAAATTTTGTTCTAGGAAATTTTGTTTGAGCGCAATCATCAAACTTAATTAAAAAAGTCATTTAAGCCTTTTCACAGTGAGATCTATGCGATATGGCCGAGAAATGTAATTTTGATGTTAACTCCCAAACCGCTGCGCAGAAGTCAACCAAACTTCACCCATTAGTGTATTGTATCACAATCTAGTAGTTACATGTGAAAATTTGGTTCTAGGACATTTGATTTGAGCGCAATCCTCAAACTTAGGTCAAAAAAGCCATTTAAGCCTTTTCACAGTGAGATCTATGCGATATGGCCGAGAAATGTAATTTTGATGTTAACTCCCAAACCGCTGCGCAGAAGTCAACCAAACTCCACCCAATAGTGTATTGTATCACATTCTAGTAGTTACATTTGAAAATTTCGTTCTAGGACATTTGGTTTGAGCGCAATCATTAAACTTAGGTCAAAAAAGCCATTTAAGCCTTTTCACAGTGAGATCTATGCGATATGGCCGAGAAATGTAATTTTGATGTTAACTCCCAAACCGCTGCGCAGAAGTCAACTAAACTTCACCCAATAGTGTATTGTATCACATTCTAGTAGTTACATTTGAAAATTTCGTTCTAGGACATTTGGTTTGAGCGCAATCATTAAACTTAATTAAAAAAGTCATTTAAGCCTTTTCACAGTGAGATCTATGCGATATGGCCGAGAAATGTAATTTTGATGTTAACTCCCAAACCGCTGCGCAGAAGTCAACCAAACTTCACCCATTAGTGTATTGTATCACAATCTAGTAATTACATGTGGAAATTTGGTTCTAGGACATTTGATTTGAGCGCAATCCTCAAACTTAGGTCAAAAAAGCCATTTAAGCCTTTTCACAGTGAGATCTATGCGATATGGCCGAGAAATGTAATTTTGATGTTCACTCCCAAACCGCTGCGCAGAAGTCAACCAAACTTCACCCAATAGTGTATTGTATCACAATCTAGTAGTTACATTTGAAAATTTTGTTCTAGGACATTTTGTTTGAACACAATCATCAAACTTAATTAAAAAAGTCATTTAAGCCTTTTCACAGTGAGATCTATGCGATATGGCCGAGAAATGTAATTTTGATGTTAACTCCCAAACCGCTGCGCAGAAGTCAACCAAACTTCACCCAATAGTGTATTGTATCACATTCTAGTAGTTACATTTGAAAATTTCGTTCTAGGACATTTGGTTTGAGCGCAATCATTAAACTTAGGTCAAAAAAGCCATTTAAGCCTTTTCACAGTGAGATCTATGCGATATGGCCGAGAAATGTAATTTTGATGTTAACTCCCAAACCGCTGCGCAGAAGTCAACCAAACTTCACCCAATAGTGTATTGTATCACAATCTAGTAGTTACATTTGAAAATTTTGTTCTAGGAAATTTTGTTTGAGCGCAATCATCAAACTTAATTAAAAAAGTCATTTAAGCCTTTTCACAGTGAGATCTATGCGATATGGCCGAGAAATGTAATTTTGATGTTAACTCCCAAACCGCTGCGCAGAAGTCAACCAAACTTCACCCATTAGTGTATTGTATCACAATCTAGTAGTTACATGTGAAAATTTGGTTCTAGGACATTTGATTTGAGCGCAATCCTCAAACTTAGGTCAAAAAAGCCATTTAAGCCTTTTCACAGTGAGATCTATGCGATATGGCCGAGAAATGTAATTTTGATGTTAACTCCCAAACCGCTGCGCAGAAGTCAACCAAACTTCACCCAATAGTGTATTGTATCACATTCTAGTAGTTACATTTGAAAATTTCGTTCTAGGACATTTGGTTTGAGCGCAATCATTAAACTTAGGTCAAAAAAGCCATTTAAGCCTTTTCACAGTGAGATCTATGCGATATGGCCGAGAAATGTAATTTTGATGTTAACTCCCAAACCGCTGCGCAGAAGTCAACTAAACTTCACCCAATAGTGTATTGTATCACATTCTAGTAGTTACATTTGAAAATTTCGTTCTAGGACATTTGGTTTGAGCGCAATCATTAAACTTAATTAAAAAAGTCATTTAAGCCTTTTCACAGTGAGATCTATGCGATATGGCCGAGAAATGTAATTTTGATGTTAACTCCCAAACCGCTGCGCAGAAGTCAACCAAACTTCACCCATTAGTGTATTGTATCACAATCTAGTAATTACATGTGGAAATTTGGTTCTAGGACATTTGATTTGAGCGCAATCCTCAAACTTAGGTCAAAAAAGCCGTTTAAGCCTTTTCACAGTGAGATCTATGCGATATGGCCGAGAAATGTAATTTTGATGTTCACTCCCAAACCGCTGCGCAGAAGTCAACCAAACTTCACCCAATAGTGTATTTTATCATAATCTAGTAGTTACATTTGTAAATTTAGTTCTAGGACATTTGGTTTGAGCGCAATCTTCAAACTTAATTAAAAAAAGTCATTTAAGCCTTTTCACAGTGAGATCTATGCGATATGGCCGAGAAATGTAATTTTGATGTTAACTCCCAAACCGCTGCGCAGAAGTCAACCAAACTTCACCCAATAGTGTATTTTATCACAATCTAGTAGTTACATTTGAAAATTTTGTTCTATGACATTTTGTTTGAACGCAATCATCAAACTTAATTAAAAAAGTCATTTAAGCCTTTTCACAGTGAGATCTATGCGATATGGCCGAGAAATGTAATTTTGATGTTAACTCCCAAACCGCTGCGCAGAAGTCAACCAAACTTCACCCAATAGTGTATTGTATCACAATCTAGTAGTTACATTTGGAAATTTGGTTCTTGGACATTTGATTTGAGCGCAATCCTCAAACTTAGGTCAAAAAAGCCATTTAAGCCTTTTCACAGTGAGATCTATGCGATATGGCCGAGAAATGTAATTTTGATGTTAACTCCCAAACCGCTGCGCAGAAGTCAACCAAACTTCACCCAATAGTGTATTGTATCACAATCTAGTAGTTACATTTGAAAATTTTGTTCTAGGACATTTTGTTTGAACGCAATCATCAAACTTAATTAAAAAAGTCATTTAAGCCTTTTCACAGTGAGATCTATGCGATATGGCCGAGAAATGTAATTTTGATGTTAACTCCCAAACCGCTGCGCAGAAGTCAACCAAACTTCACCCAATAGTGTATTGTATCACATTCTAGTAGTTACATTTGAAAATTTCGTTCTAGGACATTTGGTTTGAGCGCAATCATTAAACTTAGGTCAAAAAAGCCATTTAAGCCTTTTCACAGTGAGATCTATGCGATATGGCCGAGAAATGTAATTTTGATGTTAACTCCCAAACCGCTGCGCAGAAGTCAACCAAACTTCACCCAATAGTGTATTGTATCACAATCTAGTAGTTACATTTGAAAATTTTGTTCTAGGAAATTTTGTTTGAGCGCAATCATCAAACTTAATTAAAAAAGTCATTTAAGCCTTTTCACAGTGAGATCTATGCGATATGGCCGAGAAATGTAATTTTGATGTTAACTCCCAAACCGCTGCGCAGAAGTCAACCAAACTTCACCCATTAGTGTATTGTATCACAATCTAGTAATTACATGTGGAAATTTGGTTCTAGGACATTTGATTTGAGCGCAATCCTCAAACTTAGGTCAAAAAAGCCATTTAAGCCTTTTCACAGTGAGATCTATGCGATATGGCCGAGAAATGTAATTTTGATGTTCACTCCCAAACCGCTGCGCAGAAGTCAACCAAACTTCACCCAATAGTGTATTTTATCATAATCTAGTAGTTACATTTGTAAATTTAGTTCTAGGACATTTGGTTTGAGCGCAATCTTCAAACTTAATTAAAAAAAGTCATTTAAGCCTTTTCACAGTGAGATCTATGCGATATGGCCGAGAAATGTAATTTTGATGTTAACTCCCAAACCGCTGCGCAGAAGTCAACCAAACTTCACCCAATAGTGTATTTTATCACAATCTAGTAGTTACATTTGAAAATTTTGTTCTATGACATTTTGTTTGAACGCAATCATCAAACTTAATTAAAAAAGTCATTTAAGCCTTTTCACAGTGAGATCTATGCGATATGGCCGAGAAATGTAATTTTGATGTTAACTCCCAAACCGCTGCGCAGAAGTCAACCAAACTTCACCCAATAGTGTATTGTATCACAATCTAGTAGTTACATTTGGAAATTTGGTTCTTGGACATTTGATTTGAGCGCAATCCTCAAACTTAGGTCAAAAAAGCCATTTAAGCCTTTTCACAGTGAGATCTATGCGATATGGCCGAGAAATGTAATTTTGATGTTAACTCCCAAACCGCTGCGCAGAAGTCAACCAAACTTCACCCAATAGTGTATTGTATCACAATCTAGTAGTTACATTTGAAAATTTTGTTCTAGGACATTTTGTTTGAACGCAATCATCAAACTTAATTAAAAAAGTCATTTAAGCCTTTTCACAGTGAGATCTATGCGATATGGCCGAGAAATGTAATTTTGATGTTAACTCCCAAACCGCTGCGCAGAAGTCAACCAAACTTCACCCAATAGTGTATTGTATCACATTCTAGTAGTTACATTTGAAAATTTCGTTCTAGGACATTTGGTTTGAGCGCAATCATTAAACTTAGGTCAAAAAAGCCATTTAAGCCTTTTCACAGTGAGATCTATGCGATATGGCCGAGAAATGTAATTTTGATGTTAACTCCCAAACCGCTGCGCAGAAGTCAACCAAACTTCACCCAATAGTGTATTGTATCACAATCTAGTAGTTACATTTGAAAATTTTGTTCTAGGAAATTTTGTTTGAGCGCAATCATCAAACTTAATTAAAAAAGTCATTTAAGCCTTTTCACAGTGAGATCTATGCGATATGGCCGAGAAATGTAATTTTGATGTTAACTCCCAAACCGCTGCGCAGAAGTCAACCAAACTTCACCCATTAGTGTATTGTATCACAATCTAGTAATTACATGTGGAAATTTGGTTCTAGGACATTTGATTTGAGCGCAATCCTCAAACTTAGGTCAAAAAAGCCATTTAAGCCTTTTCACAGTGAGATCTATGCGATATGGCCGAGAAATGTAATTTTGATGTTCACTCCCAAACCGCTGCGCAGAAGTCAACCAAACTTCACCCAATAGTGTATTTTATCATAATCTAGTAGTTACATTTGTAAATTTAGTTCTAGGACATTTGGTTTGAGCGCAATCTTCAAACTTAATTAAAAAAAGTCATTTAAGCCTTTTCACAGTGAGATCTATGCGATATGGCCGAGAAATGTAATTTTGATGTTAACTCCCAAACCGCTGCGCAGAAGTCAACCAAACTTCACCCAATAGTGTATTTTATCACAATCTAGTAGTTACATTTGAAAATTTTGTTCTATGACATTTTGTTTGAACGCAATCATCAAACTTAATTAAAAAAGTCATTTAAGCCTTTTCACAGTGAGATCTATGCGATATGGCCGAGAAATGTAATTTTGATGTTAACTCCCAAACCGCTGCGCAGAAGTCAACCAAACTTCACCCAATAGTGTATTGTATCACAATCTAGTAGTTACATTTGGAAATTTGGTTCTTGGACATTTGATTTGAGCGCAATCCTCAAACTTAGGTCAAAAAAGCCATTTAAGCCTTTTCACAGTGAGATCTATGCGATATGGCCGAGAAATGTAATTTTGATGTTAACTCCCAAACCGCTGCGCAGAAGTCAACCAAACTTCACCCAATAGTGTATTGTATCACAATCTAGTAGTTACATTTGAAAATTTTGTTCTAGGACATTTTGTTTGAACGCAATCATCAAACTTAATTAAAAAAGTCATTTAAGCCTTTTCACAGTGAGATCTATGCGATATGGCCGAGAAATGTAATTTTGATGTTAACTCCCAAACCGCTGCGCAGAAGTCAACCAAACTTCACCCAATAGTGTATTGTATCACATTCTAGTAGTTACATTTGAAAATTTCGTTCTAGGACATTTGGTTTGAGCGCAATCATTAAACTTAGGTCAAAAAAGCCATTTAAGCCTTTTCACAGTGAGATCTATGCGATATGGCCGAGAAATGTAATTTTGATGTTAACTCCCAAACCGCTGCGCAGAAGTCAACCAAACTTCACCCAATAGTGTATTGTATCACAATCTAGTAGTTACATTTGAAAATTTTGTTCTAGGAAATTTTGTTTGAGCGCAATCATCAAACTTAATTAAAAAAGTCATTTAAGCCTTTTCACAGTGAGATCTATGCGATATGGCCGAGAAATGTAATTTTGATGTTAACTCCCAAACCGCTGCGCAGAAGTCAACCAAACTTCACCCATTAGTGTATTGTATCACAATCTAGTAGTTACATGTGAAAATTTGGTTCTAGGACATTTGATTTGAGCGCAATCCTCAAACTTAGGTCAAAAAAGCCATTTAAGCCTTTTCACAGTGAGATCTATGCGATATGGCCGAGAAATGTAATTTTGATGTTAACTCCCAAACCGCTGCGCAGAAGTCAACCAAACTTCACCCAATAGTGTATTGTATCACATTCTAGTAGTTACATTTGAAAATTTCGTTCTAGGACATTTGGTTTGAGCGCAATCCTCAAACTTAGGTCAAAAAAGCCATTTAAGCCTTTTCACAGTGAGATCTATGCGATATGGCCGAGAAATGTAATTTTGATGTTAACTCCCAAACCGCTGCGCAGAAGTCAACCAAACTTCACCCATTAGTGTATTGTATCACAATCTAGTAGTTACATGTGGAAATTTGGTTTTTGGACATTTGGTTTGAGCGCAATCATTAAACTTAGGTCAAAAAAGCCATTTAAGCCTTTTCACAGTGAGATCTATGCGATATGGCCGAGAAATGTAATTTTGATGTTAACTCCCAAACCGCTGCGCAGAAGTCAACTAAACTTCACCCAATAGTGTATTGTATCACAATCTAATAGTTACATTTGAAAATTTTGTTCTAGGAAATTTTGTTTGAGCGCAATCATCAAACTTAATTAAAAAAGTCATTTAAGCCTTTTCACAGTGAGATCTATGCGATATGGCCGAGAAATGTAATTTTGATGTTAACTCCCAAACCTCTGCGCAGAAGTCAACCAAACTTCACCCATTAGTGTATTGTATCACAATCTAGTAGTTACATGTGGAAATTTGGTTCTAGGACATTTGATTTGAGCGCAATCCTCAAACTTAGGTCAAAAAAGCCATTTAAGCCTTTTCACAGTGAGATCTATGCGATATGGCCGAGAAATGTAATTTTGATGTTAACTCCCAAACCGCTGCGCAGAAGTCAACCAAACTTCACCCAATAGTGTATTGTATCACATTCTAGTAGTTACATTTGAAAATTTCGTTCTAGGACATTTGGTTTGAGCGCAATCTTTAAACTTAGGTCAAAAAAGCCATTTAAGCCTTTTCACAGTGAGATCTATGCGATATGGCCGAGAAATGTAATTTTGATGTTAACTCCCAAACCGCTGCGCAGAAGTCAACCAAACTTCACCCAATAGTGTATTGTATCACAATCTAGTAGTTACATTTGAAAATTTTGTTCTAGGACATTTTGTTTGAACGCAATCATCAAACTTAATTAAAAAAGTCATTTAAGCCTTTTCACAGTGTGATCTATGCGATATGGCCGAGAAATGTAATTTTGATGTTAACTCCCAAACCGCTGCGCAGAAGTCAACCAAACTTCACCCAATAGTGTATTGTATCACAATCTAGTAGTTACATTTGAAAATTTTGTTCTAGGACATTTTGTTTGAACGCAATCATCAAACTTAATTAAAAAAGTCATTTAAGCCTTTTCACAGTGAGATCTATGCGATATGGCCGAGAAATGTAATTTTGATGTTAACTCCCAAACCGCTGCGCAGAAGTCAACCAAACTTCAACCATTAGTGTATTGTATCACAATCTAGTAGTTACATGTGGAAATTTGGTTCTAGGACATTTGATTTGAGCGCAGTCCTCAAACTTAGGTCAAAAAAGCCATTTAAGCCTTTTCACAGTGAGATCTATGCGATATGGCCGAGAAATGTAATTTTGATGTTAACTCCCAAACCGCTGCGCAGAAGTCAACCAAACTTCACCCAATAGTGTATTGTATCACAATCTAGTAGTTACATTTGAAAATTTTGTTCTAGGACATTTTGTTTGAGCGCAATCATCAAACTTAATTAAAAAAGTCATTTAAGCCTTTTCACAGTGAGATCTATGCGATATGGCCGAGAAATGTAATTTTGATGTTAACTCCCAAACCGCTGCGCAGAAGTCAACCAAACTTCACCCATTAGTGTATTGTATCACAATCTAGTAGTTACATGTGGAAATTTGGTTATTGGACATTTGGTTTGAGCGCAATCATTAAACTTAGGTCAAAAAAGCCATTTAAGCCTTTTCACAGTGAGATCTATGCGATATGGCCGAGAAATGTAATTTTGATGTTAACTCCCAAACCGCTGCGCAGAAGTCAACCAAACTTCACCCAATAGTGTATTGTATCACAATCTAGTAGTTACATTTGAAAATTTTGTTCTAGGAAATTTTGTTTGAGCGCAATCATTAAACTTAATTAAAAAAGTCATTTAAGCCTTTTCACAGTGAGATCTATGCGATATGGCCGAGAAATGTAATTTTGATGTTAACTCCCAAACCGCTGCGCAGAAGTCAACCAAACTTCACCCATTAGTGTATTGTATCACAATCTAGTAATTACATGTGGAAATTTGGTTCTAGGACATTTGATTTGAGCGCAATCATCAAACTTAGGTCAAAAAAGCCATTTAAGCCTTTTCACAGTGAGATCTATGCGATATGGCCGAGAAATGTAATTTTGATGTTAACTCCCAAACCGCTGCGCAGAAGTCAACCAAACTTCACCCATTAGTGTATTGTATCACAATCTAGTAGTTACATGTGGAAATTTGGTTTTTGGACATTTGGTTTGAGCGCAATCATTAAACTTAGGTCAAAAAAGCCATTTAAGCCTTTTCACAGTGAGATCTATGCGATATGGCCGAGAAATGTAATTTTGATGTTAACTCCCAAACCGCTGCGCAGAAGTCAACCAAACTTCACCCAATAGTGTATTGTATCACAATCTAATAGTTACATTTGAAAATTTTGTTCTAGGAAATTTTGTTTGAGCGCAATCATCAAACTTAATTAAAAAAGTCATTTAAGCCTTTTCACAGTGAGATCTATGCGATATGGCCGAGAAATGTAATTTTGATGTTAACTCCCAAACCTCTGCGCAGAAGTCAACCAAACTTCACCCATTAGTGTATTGTATCACAATCTAGTAGTTACATGTGGAAATTTGGTTCTAGGACATTTGATTTGAGCGCAATCCTCAAACTTAGGTCAAAAAAGCCATTTAAGCCTTTTCACAGTGAGATCTATGCGATATGGCCGAGAAATGTAATTTTGATGTTAACTCCCAAACCGCTGCGCAGAAGTCAACCAAACTTCACCCAATAGTGTATTGTATCACATTCTAGTAGTTACATTTGAAACTTTCGTTCTAGGACATTTGGTTTGAGCGCAATCTTTAAACTTATGTCAAAAAAGCCATTTAAGCCTTTTCACAGTGAGATCTATGCGGTATGGCCGAGAAATGTAATTTTGATGTTAACTCCCAAACCGCTGCGCAGAAGTCAACCAAACTTCACCCAATAGTGTATTGTATCACAATCTAGTAGTTACATTTGAAAATTTTGTTCGACATTTTGTTTGAACGCAATCATCAAAATTAAAAAAGTCATTTAAGCCTTTTCACAGTGAGATCTATGCGATATGGCCGAGAAATGTAATTTTGATGTTAACTCCCAAACCGCTGCGCAGAAGTCAACCAAACTTCACCCAATAGTGTATTGTATCACAATCTAGTAGTTACATTTGAAAATTTTGTTCTAGGACATTTTGTTTGAACGCAATCATCAAACTTAATTAAAAAAGTCATTTAAGCCTTTTCACGGTGAGATCTATGCGATATGGCCGAGAAATGTAATTTTGATGTTAACTCCCAAACCGCTGCGCAGAAGTCAACCAAACTTCACCCAATAGTGTATTGTATCACATTCTAGTAGTTACATTTGAAAATTTCGTTCTAGGACATTTGGTTTGAGCGCAATCATTAAACTTAGGTCAAAAAAGCCATTTAAGCCTTTTCACAGTGAGATCTATGCGATATGGCCGAGAAATGTAATTTTGATGTTAACTCCCAAACCGCTGCGCAGAAGTCAACCAAACTTCACCCAATAGTGTATTGTATCACATTCTAGTAGTTACATTTAAAAATTTCGTTCTAGGACATTTGGTTTGAGCGCAATCATTAAACTTAATTAAAAAAGTCATTTAAGCCTTTTCACAGTGAGATCTATGCGATATGGCCGAGAAATGTAATTTTGATGTTAACTCCCAAACCGCTGCGCAGAAGTCAACCAAACTTCACCCAATAGTGTATTGTATCACAATCTAGTAGTTACATTTGAAAATTTTGTTCTAGGACATTTTGTTTGAACGCAATCATCAAACTTAATTAAAAAAGTCATTTAAGCTTTTTCACAGTGAGATCTATGCGATATGGCCGAGAAATGTAATTTTGATGTTAACTCCCAAACCGCTGCGCAGAAGTCAACCAAACTTCACCCAATAGTGTATTGTATCACAATCTAGTAGTTACATTTGAAAATTTTGTTCTAGGACATTTTGTTTGAACGCAATCATCAAACTTAATTAAAAAAGTCATTTAAGCCTTTTCACGGTGAGATCTATGCGATTTGGCCGAGAAATGTAATTTTGATGTTAACTCCCAAACCGCTGCGCAGAAGTCAACCAAACTTCACCCAATAGTGTATTGTATCACATTCTAGTAGTTACATTTGAAAATTTCGTTCTAGGACATTTGGTTTGAGCGCAATCATTAAACTTAGGTCAAAAAAGCCATTTAAGCCTTTTCACAGTGAGATCTATGCGATATGGCCGAGAAATGTAATTTTGATGTTAACTCCCAAACCGCTGCGCAGAAGTCAACTAAACTTCACCCAATAGTGTATTGTATCACATTCTAGTAGTTACATTTGAAAATTTCGTTCTAGGACATTTGGTTTGAGCGCAATCATTAAACTTAATTAAAAAAGTCATTTAAGCCTTTTCACAGTGAGATCTATGCGATATGGCCGAGAAATGTAATTTTGATGTTAACTCCCAAACCGCTGCGCAGAAGTCAACCAAACTTCACCCATTAGTGTATTGTATCACAATCTAGTAATTACATGTGGAAATTTGGTTCTAGGACATTTGATTTGAGCGCAATCCTCAAACTTAGGTCAAAAAAGCCATTTAAGCCTTTTCACAGTGAGATCTATGCGATATGGCCGAGAAATGTAATTTTGATGTTAACTCCCAAACCGCTGCGCAGAAGTCAACCAAACTTCACCCAATAGTGTATTGTATCACAATCTAGTAGTTACATTTGAAAATTTTGTTCTATGACATTTTTTTTGAACGCAATCATCAAACTTAATTAAAAAAGTCATTTAAGCCTTTTCACGTTGAGATCTATGCGATATGGCCGAGAAATGTAATTTTGATGTTAACTCCCAAACCGCTGCGCAGAAGTCAACCAAACTTCACCCAATAGTGTATTGTATCACAATCTAGTAGTTACATTTGAAAATTTTGTTCTAGGACATTTTGTTTGAACGCAATCATCAAACTTAATTAAAAAAGTCATTTAAGCCTTTTCACAGTGAGATCTATGCGATATGGCCGAGAAATGTAATTTTGATGTTAACTCCCAAACCGCTGCGCAGAAGTCAACCAAACTTCAACCATTAGTGTATTGTATCACAATCTAGTAGTTACATGTGGAAATTTGGTTCTAGGACATTTGATTTGAGCGCAGTCCTCAAACTTAGGTCAAAAAAGCCATTTAAGCCTTTTCACAGTGAGATCTATGCGATATGGCCGAGAAATGTAATTTTGATGTTAACTCCCAAACCGCTGCGCAGAAGTCAACCAAACTTCACCCAATAGTGTATTGTATCACAATCTAGTAGTTACATTTGAAAATTTTGTTCTAGGACATTTTGTTTGAGCGCAATCATCAAACTTAATTAAAAAAGTCATTTAAGCCTTTTCACAGTGAGATCTATGCGATATGGCCGAGAAATGTAATTTTGATGTTAACTCCCAAACCGCTGCGCAGAAGTCAACCAAACTTCACCCATTAGTGTATTGTATCACAATCTAGTAGTTACATGTGGAAATTTGGTTATTGGACATTTGGTTTGAGCGCAATCATTAAACTTAGGTCAAAAAAGCCATTTAAGCCTTTTCACAGTGAGATCTATGCGATGTGGCCGAGAAATGTAATTTTGATGTTAACTCCCAAACCGCTGCGCAGAAGTCAACCAAACTTCACCCAATAGTGTATTGTATCACAATCTAGTAGTTACATTTGAAAATTTTGTTCTAGGAAATTTTGTTTGAGCGCAATCATTAAACTTAATTAAAAAAGTCATTTAAGCCTTTTCACAGTGAGATCTATGCGATATGGCCGAGAAATGTAATTTTGATGTTAACTCCCAAACCGCTGCGCAGAAGTCAACCAAACTTCACCCATTAGTGTATTGTATCACAATCTAGTAATTACATGTGGAAATTTGGTTCTAGGACATTTGATTTGAGCGCAATCATCAAACTTAGGTCAAAAAAGCCATTTAAGCCTTTTCACAGTGAGATCTATGCGATATGGCCGAGAAATGTAATTTTGATGTTAACTCCCAAACCGCTGCGCAGAAGTCAACCAAACTTCACCCATTAGTGTATTGTATCACAATCTAGTAGTTACATGTGGAAATTTGGTTTTTGGACATTTGGTTTGAGCGCAATCATTAAACTTAGGTCAAAAAAGCCATTTAAGCCTTTTCACAGTGAGATCTATGCGATATGGCCGAGAAATGTAATTTTGATGTTAACTCCCAAACCGCTGCGCAGAAGTCAACCAAACTTCACCCAATAGTGTATTGTATCACAATCTGTTACATTTGAAAATTTTGTTCTAGGAAATTTTGTTTGAGCGCAATCATCAAACTTAATTAAAAAAGTCATTTAAGCCTTTTCACAGTGAGATCTATGCGATATGGCCGAGAAATGTAATTTTGATGTTAACTCCCAAACCTCTGCGCAGAAGTCAACCAAACTTCACCCATTAGTGTATTGTATCACAATCTAGTAGTTACATGTGGAAATTTGGTTCTAGGACATTTGATTTGAGCGCAATCCTCAAACTTAGGTCAAAAAAGCCATTTAAGCCTTTTCACAGTGAGATCTATGCGATATGGCCGAGAAATGTAATTTTGATGTTAACTCCCAAACCGCTGCGCAGAAGTCAACCAAACTTCACCCAATAGTGTATTGTATCACATTCTAGTAGTTACATTTGAAAATTTTGTTCTAGGACATTTGGTTTGAGCGCAATCTTTAAACTTAGGTCAAAAAAGCCATTTAAGCCTTTTCACGGTGAGATCTATGCGATATGGCCGAGAAATGTAATTTTGATGTTAACTCCCAAACCGCTGCGCAGAAGTCAACCAAACTTCACCCAATAGTGTATTGTATCACAATCTAGTAGTTACATGTGGAAATTTGGTTCTAGGACATTTGATTTGAGAGCAATCTTTAAACTTAGGTCAAAAAAGCCATTTAAGCCTTTTCACAGTGAGATCTATGCGATATGGCCGAGAAATGTAATTTTGATGTTAACTCCCAAACCGCTGCGCAGAAGTCAACCAAACTTCACCCAATAGTGTATTGTATCACAATCTAGTAGTTACATTTGAAAATTTTGTTCTAGGACATTTTGTTTGAACGCAATCATCAAACTTAATTAAAAAAGTCATTTAAGCCTTTTCACAGTGAGATCTATGCGATATGGCCGAGAAATGTAATTTTGATGTTAACTCCCAAACCGCTGCGCAGAAGTCAACTAAACTTCACCCAATAGTGTATTGTATCACATTCTAGTAGTTACATTTGAAAATTTCGTTCTAGGACATTTGGTTTGAGCGCAATCATTAAACTTAATTAAAAAAGTCATTTAAGCCTTTTCACAGTGAGATCTATGCGATATGGCCGAGAAATGTAATTTTGATGTTAACTCCCAAACCGCTGCGCAGAAGTCAACCAAACTTCACCCAATAGTGTATTGTATCACAATCTAGTAATTACATGTGGAAATTTGGTTCTAGGACATTTGATTTGAGCGCAATCCTCAAACTTAGGTAAAAAAAGCCATTTAAGCCTTTTCACAGTGAGATCTATGCGATATGGCCGAGAAATGTAATTTTGATGTTAACTCCCAAACCGCTGCGCAGAAGTCAACTAAACTTCACCCATTAGTGTATTGTATCACATTCTAGTAGTTACATTTGAAAATTTTGTTCTAGGACATTTGGTTTGAGCGCAATCATTAAACTTAATTAAAAAAGTCATTTAAGCCTTTTCACAGTGAGATCTATGCGATATGGCCGAAAAATGTAATTTTGATGTTAACTCCCAAACCGCTGCGCAGAAGTCAACCAAACTTCACCCATTAGTGTATTGTATCACAATCTAGTAATTACATGTGGAAATTTGGTTCTAGGACATTTGATTTGAGCGCAATCCTCAAACTTAGGTCAAAAAAGCCATTTAAGCCTTTTCACAGTGAGATCTATGCGATATGGCCGAGAAATGTAATTTTGATGTTAACTCCCAAACCGCTGCGCAGAAGTCAACCAAACTTCACCCAATAGTGTATTGTATCACAATCTAGTAGTTATATTTGAAAATTTCGTTCTAGGACATTTGGTTTGAGCGCAATCTTTAAACTTAGGTCAAAAAAGCCATTTAAGCCTTTTCACAGTGAGATCTATGCGATATGGCCGAGAAATGTAATTTTGATGTTAACTCCCAAACCGCTGCGCAGAAGTCAACCAAACTTCACCCAATAGTGTATTGTATCACAATCTAGTAGTTACATTTGAAAATTTTGTTCTAGGACATTTTGTTTGAACGCAATCATCAAACTTAATTAAAAAAGTCATTTAAGCCTTTTCACAGTGAGATCTATGCGATATGGCCGAGAAATGTAATTTTGATGTTAACTCCCAAACCGCTGCGAAGAAGTCAACCAAACTTCACCCAATAGTGTATTGTATCACATTCTAGTAGTTACATTTGAAAATTTCGTTCTAGGACATTTGGTTTGAGCGCAATCATTAAACTTAGGTCAAAAAAGCCATTTAAGCCTTTTCACAGTGAGATCTATGCGATATGGCCGAGAAATGTAATTTTGATGTTAACTCCCAAACCGCTGCGCAGAAGTCAACCAAACTTCAACCATTAGTGTATTGTATCACAATCTAGTAGTTACATGTGGTAATTTGGTTCTAGGACATTTGATTTGAGCGCAATCCTCAAACTTAGGTCAAAAAAGCCATTTAAGCCTTTTCACAGTGAGATCTATGCGATATGGCCGAGAAATGTAATTTTGATGTTAACTCCCAAACCGCTGCGCAGAAGTCAACCAAACTTCACCCAATAGTGTATTGTATCAGAATCTAGTAGTTACATTTGAAAATTTTGTTCTAGGACATTTTGTTTGAGCGCAATCATTAAACTAAATTAAAAAAGTCATTTAAGCCTTTTCACAGTGAGATCTATGCGATATGGCCGAGAAATGTAATTTTGATGTTAACTCCCAAACCGCTGCGCAGAAGTCAACCAAACTTCACCCATTAGTGTATTGTATCACAATCTAGTAGTTACATGTGGAAATTTGGTTCTAGGACATTTGATTTGAGCGCAATCCTCAAACTTAGGTCAAAAAAGCCATTTAAGCCTTTTCACAGTGAGATCTATGCGATATGGCCGAGAAATGTAATTTTGATGTTAACTCCCAAACCGCTGCGCAGAAGTCAACCAAACTTCACCCAATAGTGTATTGTATCACATTCTAGTAGTTACATTTGAAAATTTTGTTCTAGGACATTTGGTTTGAGCGCAATCATTAAACTTAGCTCAAAAAAGCCATTTAAGCCTTTTCACAGTGAGATCTATGCGATATGGCCGAGAAATGTAATTTTGATGTTAACTCCCAAACCGCTGCGCAGAAGTCAACTAAACTTCAACCAATAGTGTATTGTATCACATTCTAGTAGTTACATTTGAAAATTTTGTTCTAGGACATTTGGTTTGAGCGCAATCATTAAACTTAATTAAAAAAGTCATTTAAGCCTTTTCACAGTGAGATCTATGCGATATGGCCGAGAAATGTAATTTTGATGTTAACTCCCAAACCGCTGCGCAGAAGTCAACTAAACTTCACCCAATAGTGTATTGTATCACATTCTAGTAGTTACATTTGAAAATTTTGTTCTAGGACATTTGGTTTGAGCGCAATCATTAAACTTAATTAAAAAAGTCATTTAAGCCTTTTCACAGTGAGATCTATGCGATATGGCCGAGAAATGTAATTTTGATGTTAACTCCCAAACCGCTGCGCAGAAGTCAACCAAACTTCACCCATTAGTGTATTGTATCACAATCTAGTAATTACATGTGGAAATTTGGTTCAAGGACATTTGATTTGAGCGCAATCCTCAAACTTAGGTCAAAAAAGCCATTTAAGCCTTTTCACAGTGAGATCTATGCGATATGGCCGAGAAATGTAATTTTGATGTTAACTCCCAAACCGCTGCGCAGAAGTCAACCAAACTTCACCCAATAGTGTATTGTATCACAATCTAGTAGTTACATTTGAAAATTTTGTTCTATGACATTTTGTTTGAACGCAATCATCAAACCTAATTAAAAAAGTCATTTAAGCCTTTTCACAGTGAGATCTATGCGATATGGCCGAGAAATGTAATTTTGATGTTAACTCCCAAACCGCTATGCAAGAAGTCAACCAAACTTCACCCATTAGTGTATTGTATCACAGTCTAGTAGTTACATGTGGAAATTTGGTTATTGGACATTTGATTTGAGCGCAATCCTCAAACTTAGGTCAAAAAAGCCATTTAAGCCTTTTCACAGTGAGATCTATGCGATATGGCCGAGAAATGTAATTTTGATGTTAACTCCCAAACCGCTGCGCAGAAGTCAACCAAACTTCACCCATTAGTGTATTGTATCACAATCTAGTAGTTACATGTGGAAATTTGGTTCTAGGACATTTGATTTGAGCGCAATCCTCAAACTTAGGTCAAAAAAGCCATCAAGCCTTTTCACAGTGAGATCTATGCGATATGGCCGAGAAATGTAATTTTGATGTTAACTCCCAAACCGCTGCGCAGAAGTCAACCAAACTTCACCCAATAGTGTATTGTATCACATTCTAGTAGTTACATTTGAAAATTTCGTTCTAGGACATTTGGTTTGAGCGCAATCATTAAACTTAGGTCAAAAAAGCCATTTAAGCCTTTTCACAGTGAGATCTATGCGATATGGCCGAGAAATGTAATTTTGATGTTAACTCCCAAACCGCTGCGCAGAAGTCAACCAAACTTCACCCAATAGTGTATTGTATCACAATCTAGTAGTTACATTTGAAAATTTTGTTGTAGGAAATTTTGTTTGAGCGCAATCATCAAACTTAATTAAAAAAGTCATTTAAGCCTTTTCACAGTGAGATCTATGCGATATGGCCGAGAAATGTAATTTTGATGTTAACTCCCAAACCGCTGCGCAGAAGTCAACCAAACTTCACCCATTAGTGTATTGTATCACAATCTAGTAGTTACATGTGGAAATTTGGTTATTGGACATTTGATTTGAGCGCAATCCTCAAACTTAGGTCAAAAAAGCCATTTAAGCCTTTTCACAGTGAGATCTATGCGATATGGCCGAGAAATGTAATTTTGATGTTAACTCCCAAACCGCTGCGCAGAAGTCAACCAAACTTCACCCATTAGTGTATTGTATCACAATCTAGTAGTTACATGTGGAAATTTGGTTCTAGGACATTTGATTTGAGCGCAATCCTCAAACTTAGGTCAAAAAAGCCATTTAAGCCTTTTCACAGTGAGATCTATGCGATATGGCCGAGAAATGTAATTTTGATGTTAACTCCCAAACCGCTGCGCAGAAGTCAACTAAACTTCAACCAATAGTGTATTGTATCACATTCTAGTAGTTACATTTGAAAATTTTGTTCTAGGACATTTGGTTTGAGCGCAATCATTAAACTTAATTAAAAAAGTCATTTAAGCCTTTTCACAGTGAGATCTATGCGATATGGCCGAGAAATGTAATTTTGATGTTAACTCCCAAACCGCTGCGCAGAAGTCAACTAAACTTCACCCAATAGTGTATTGTATCACATTCTAGTAGTTACATTTGAAAATTTTGTTCTAGGACATTTGGTTTGAGCGCAATCATTAAACTTAATTAAAAAAGTCATTTAAGCCTTTTCACAGTGAGATCTATGCGATATGGCCGAGAAATGTAATTTTGATGTTAACTCCCAAACGGCTGCGCAGAAGTCAACCAAACTTCACCCATTAGTGTATTGTATCACAATCTAGTAATTACATGTGGAAATTTGGTTCAAGGACATTTGATTTGAGCGCAATCCTCAAACTTAGGTCAAAAAAGCCATTTAAGCCTTTTCACAGTGAGATCTATGCGATATGGCCGAGAAATGTAATTTTGATGTTAACTCCCAAACCGCTGCCCAGAAGTCAACTAAACTTCACCCAATAGTGTATTGTATCACAATCTAGTAGTTACATTTGAAAATTTTGTTCTATGACATTTTGTTTGAACGCAATCATCAAACTTAATTAAAAAAGTCATTTAAGCCTTTTCACAGTGAGATCTATGCGATATGGCCGAGAAATGTAATTTTGATGTTAACTCCCAAACCGCTGCGCAGAAGTCAACCAAACTTCACCCATTAGTGTATTGTATCACAATCTAGTAGTTACATGTGGAAATTTGGTTATTGGACATTTGATTTGAGCGCAATCCTCAAACTTAGGTCAAAAAAGCCATCAAGCCTTTTCACAGTGAGATCTATGCGATATGGCCGAGAAATGTAATTTTGATGTTAACTCCCAAACCGCTGCGCAGAAGTCAACCAAACTTCACCCAATAGTGTATTGTATCACATTCTAGTAGTTACATTTTAAAATTTCGTTCTAGGACATTTGGTTTGAGCGCAATCATTAAACTTAGGTCAAAAAAGCCATTTAAGCCTTTTCACAGTGAGATCTATGCGATATGGCCGAGAAATGTAATTTTGATGTTAACTCCCAAACCGCTGCGCAGAAGTCAACCAAACTTCACCCAATAGTGTATTGTATCACAATCTAGTAGTTACATTTGAAAATTTTGTTCTAGGAAATTTTGTTTGAGCGCAATCATCAAACTTAATTAAAAAAGTCATTTAAGCCTTTTCACAGTGAGATCTATGCGATATGGCCGAGAAATGTAATTTTGATGTTAACTCCCAAACCGCTGCGCAGAAGTCAACCAAACTTCAACCATTAGTGTATTGTATCACAATCTAGTAGTTACATGTGGAAATTTGGTTCTAGGACATTTGATTTGAGCGCAATCCTCAAACTTAGGTCAAAAAAGCCATTTAAGCCTTTTCACAGTGAGATCTATGCGATATGGCCGAGAAATGTAATTTTGATGTTAACTCCCAAACCGCTGCGCAGAAGTCAACCAAACTTCACCCAATAGTGTATTGTATCACAATCTAGTAGTTACATTTGAAAATTTTGTTCTAGGACATTTTGTTTGAGCGCAATCATCAAACTTAATTAAAAAAGTCATTTAAGCCTTTTCACAGTGAGATCTATGCGATATGGCCGAGAAATGTAATTTTGATGTTAACTCCCAAACCGCTGCGCAGAAGTCAACCAAACTTCACCCATTAGTGTATTGTATCACAATCTAGTAGTTACATGTGGAAATTTGGTTATTGGACATTTGGTATGAGCGCAATCATTAAACTTAGGTCAAAAAAGCCATTTAAGCCTTTTCACAGTGAGATCTATGCGATATGGCCGAGAAATGTAATTTTGATGTTAACTCCCAAACCGCTGCGCAGAAGTCAACCAAACTTCACCCAATAGTGTATTGTATTACAATCTAGTAGTTACATTTGAAAATTTTGTTCTAGGAAATTTTGTTTGAGCGCAATCATTAAACTAAATTAAAAAAGTCATTTAAGCCTTTTCACAGTGAGATCTATGCGATATGGCCGAGAAATGTAATTTTGATGTTAACTCCCAAACCGCTGCGCAGAAGTCAACCAAACTTCACCCATTAGTGTATTGTATCACAATCTAGTAATTACATGTGGAAATTTGGTTCTAGGACATTTGATTTGAGCGCAATCCTCAAACTTAGGTCAAAAAAGCCATTTAAGCCTTTTCACAGTGAGATCTATGCGATATGGCCGAGAAATGTAATTTTGATGTTAACTCCCAAACCGCTGCGCAGAAGTCAACCAAACTTCACCCATTAGTGTATTGTATCACAATCTAGTAGTTACATGTGGAAATTTGGTTTTTGGACATTTGGTTTGAGCGCAATCATTAAACTTAGGTCAAAAAAGCCATTTAAGCCTTTTCACAGTGAGATCTATGCGATATGGCCGAGAAATGTAATTTTGATGTTAACTCCCAAACCGCTGCGCAGAAGTCAACCAAACTTCACCCAATAGTGTATTGTATCACAATCTAATAGTTACATTTGAAAATTTTGTTCTAGGAAATTTTGTTTGAGCGCAATCATCAAACTTAATTAAAAAAGTCATTTAAGCCTTTTCACAGTGAGATCTATGCGATATGGCCGAGAAATGTAATTTTGATGTTAACTCCCAAACCTCTGCGCAGAAGTCAACCAAACTTCACCCATTAGTGTATTGTATCACAATCTAGTAGTTACATGTGGAAATTTGGTTCTAGGACATTTGATTTGAGCGCAATCCTCAAACTTAGGTCAAAAAAGCCATTTAAGCCTTTTCACAGTGAGATCTATGCGATATGGCCGAGAAATGTAATTTTGATGTTAACTCCCAAACCGCTGCGCAGAAGTCAACCAAACTTCACCCAATAGTGTATTGTATCACAATCTAGTAGTTACATTTGAAAATTTTGTTCTAGGACATTTTGTTTGAACGCAATCATCAAACTTAATTAAAAAAGTCATTTAAGCCTTTTCACAGTGAGATCTATGCGATATGGCCGAGAAATGTAATTTTGATGTTAACTCCCAAACCGCTGCGCAGAAGTCAACCAAACTTCACCCAATAGTGTATTGTATCACATTCTAGTAGTTACATTTGAAAATTTCGTTCTAGGACATTTGGTTTGAGCGCAATCATTAAACTTAGGTCAAAAAAGCCATTTAAGCCTTTTCACAGTGAGATCTATGCGATATGGCCGAGAAATGTAATTTTGATGTTAACTCCCAAACCGCTGCGCAGAAGTCAACCAAACTTCACCCAATAGTGTATTGTATCACAATCTAGTAGTTACATTTGAAAATTTTGTTCTAGGACATTTTGTTTGAACGCAATCATCAAACTTAATTAAAAAAGTCATTTAAGCCTTTTCACAGTGAGATCTATGCGATATGGCCGAGAAATGTAATTTTGATGTTAACTCCCAAACCGCTGCGCAGAAGTCAACCAAACTTCACCCATTAGTGTATTGTATCACAATCTAGTAGTTACATGTGGAAATTTGGTTATTGGACATTTGGTTTGAGCGCAATCATTAAACTTAGGTCAAAAAAGCCATTTAAGCCTTTTCACAGTGAGATCTATGCGATGTGGCCGAGAAATGTAATTTTGATGTTAACTCCCAAACCGCTGCGCAGAAGTCAACCAAACTTCACCCAATAGTGTATTGTATCACAATCTAGTAGTTACATTTGAAAATTTTGTTCTAGGAAATTTTGTTTGAGCGCAATCATTAAACTTAATTAAAAAAGTCATTTAAGCCTTTTCACAGTGAGATCTATGCGATATGGCCGAGAAATGTAATTTTGATGTTAACTCCCAAACCGCTGCGCAGAAGTCAACCAAACTTCACCCATTAGTGTATTGTATCACAATCTAGTAATTACATGTGGAAATTTGGTTCTAGGACATTTGATTTGAGCGCAATCATCAAACTTAGGTCAAAAAAGCCATTTAAGCCTTTTCACAGTGAGATCTATGCGATATGGCCGAGAAATGTAATTTTGATGTTAACTCCCAAACCGCTGCGCAGAAGTCAACCAAACTTCACCCATTAGTGTATTGTATCACAATCTAGTAGTTACATGTGGAAATTTGGTTTTTGGACATTTGGTTTGAGCGCAATCCTCAAACTTAGGTCAAAAAAGCCATTTAAGCCTTTTCACAGTGAGATCTATGCGATATGGCCGAGAAATGTAATTTTGATGTTAACTCCCAAACCGCTGCGCAGAAGTCAACCAAACTTCACCCATTAGTGTATTGTATCACAATCTAGTAGTTACATGTGGAAATTTGGTTTTTGGACATTTGGTTTGAGCGCAATCATTAAACTTAGGTCAAAAAAGCCATTTAAGCCTTTTCACAGTGAGATCTATGCGATATGGCCGAGAAATGTAATTTTGATGTTAACTCCCAAACCGCTGCGCAGAAGTCAACCAAACTTCACCCAATAGTGTATTGTATCACAATCTAATAGTTACATTTGAAAATTTTGTTCTAGGAAATTTTGTTTGAGCGCAATCATCAAACTTAATTAAAAAAGTCATTTAAGCCTTTTCACAGTGAGATCTATGCGATATGGCCGAGAAATGTAATTTTGATGTTAACTCCCAAACCTCTGCGCAGAAGTCAACCAAACTTCACCCATTAGTGTATTGTATCACAATCTAGTAGTTACATGTGGAAATTTGGTTCTAGGACATTTGATTTGAGCGCAATCCTCAAACTTAGGTCAAAAAAGCCATTTAAGCCTTTTCACAGTGAGATCTATGCGATATGGCCGAGAAATGTAATTTTGATGTTAACTCCCAAACCGCTGCGCAGAAGTCAACCAAACTTCACCCAATAGTGTATTGTATCACAATCTAGTAGTTACATTTGAAAATTTTGTTCTAGGACATTTTGTTTGAACGCAATCATCAAACTTAATTAAAAAAGTCATTTAAGCCTTTTCACAGTGAGATCTATGCGATATGGCCGAGAAATGTAATTTTGATGTTAACTCCCAAACCGCTGCGCAGAAGTCAACCAAACTTCACCCAATAGTGTATTGTATCACATTCTAGTAGTTACATTTGAAAATTTCGTTCTAGGACATTTGGTTTGAGCGCAATCATTAAACTTAGGTCAAAAAAGCCATTTAAGCCTTTTCACAGTGAGATCTATGCGATATGGCCGAGAAATGTAATTTTGATGTTAACTCCCAAACCGCTGCGCAGAAGTCAACCAAACTTCACCCAATAGTGTATTGTATCACAATCTAGTAGTTACATTTGAAAATTTTGTTCTAGGACATTTTGTTTGAACGCAATCATCAAACTTAATTAAAAAAGTCATTTAAGCCTTTTCACAGTGAGATCTATGCGATATGGCCGAGAAATGTAATTTTGATGTTAACTCCCAAACCGCTGCGCAGAAGTCAACCAAACTTCACCCATTAGTGTATTGTATCACAATCTAGTAGTTACATGTGGAAATTTGGTTATTGGACATTTGGTTTGAGCGCAATCATTAAACTTAGGTCAAAAAAGCCATTTAAGCCTTTTCACAGTGAGATCTATGCGATGTGGCCGAGAAATGTAATTTTGATGTTAACTCCCAAACCGCTGCGCAGAAGTCAACCAAACTTCACCCAATAGTGTATTGTATCACAATCTAGTAGTTACATTTGAAAATTTTGTTCTAGGAAATTTTGTTTGAGCGCAATCATTAAACTTAATTAAAAAAGTCATTTAAGCCTTTTCACAGTGAGATCTATGCGATATGGCCGAGAAATGTAATTTTGATGTTAACTCCCAAACCGCTGCGCAGAAGTCAACCAAACTTCACCCATTAGTGTATTGTATCACAATCTAGTAATTACATGTGGAAATTTGGTTCTAGGACATTTGATTTGAGCGCAATCATCAAACTTAGGTCAAAAAAGCCATTTAAGCCTTTTCACAGTGAGATCTATGCGATATGGCCGAGAAATGTAATTTTGATGTTAACTCCCAAACCGCTGCGCAGAAGTCAACCAAACTTCACCCATTAGTGTATTGTATCACAATCTAGTAGTTACATGTGGAAATTTGGTTTTTGGACATTTGGTTTGAGCGCAATCATTAAACTTAGGTCAAAAAAGCCATTTAAGCCTTTTCACAGTGAGATCTATGCGATATGGCCGAGAAATGTAATTTTGATGTTAACTCCCAAACCGCTGCGCAGAAGTCCACCAAACTTCACCCAATAGTGTATTGTATCACAATCAGTTACATTTGAAAATTTTGTTCTAGGAAATTTTGTTTGAGCGCAATCATTAAACTTAATTAAAAAAGTCATTTAAGCCTTTTCACAGTGAGATCTATGCGATATGGCCGAGAAATGTAATTTTGATGTTAACTCCCAAACCGCTGCGCAGAAGTCAACCAAACTTCACCCATTAGTGTATTGTATCACAATCTAGTAGTTACATGTGGAAATTTGGTTTTTGGACATTTGGTTTGAGCGCAATCATTAAACTTAGGTCAAAAAAGCCATTTAAGCCTTTTCACAGTGAGATCTATGCGATATGGCCGAGAAATGTAATTTTGATGTTAACTCCCAAACCGCTGCGCAGAAGTCAACCAAACTTCACCCAATAGTGTATTGTATCACAATCTAATAGTTACATTTGAAAATTTTGTTCTAGGAAATTTTGTTTGAGCGCAATCATCAAACTTAATTAAAAAAGTCATTTAAGCCTTTTCACAGTGAGATCTATGCGATATGGCCGAGAAATGTAATTTTGATGTTAACTCCCAAACCTCTGCGCAGAAGTCAACCAAACTTCACCCATTAGTGTATTGTATCACAATCTAGTAGTTACATGTGGAAATTTGGTTCTAGGACATTTGATTTGAGCGCAATCCTCAAACTTAGGTCAAAAAAGCCATTTAAGCCTTTTCACAGTGAGATCTATGCGATATGGCCGAGAAATGTAATTTTGATGTTAACTCCCAAACCGCTGCGCAGAAGTCAACCAAACTTCACCCAATAGTGTATTGTATCACATTCTAGTAGTTACATTTGAAAATTTCGTTCTAGGACATTTGGTTTGAGCGCAATCTTTAAACTTAGGTCAAAAAAGCCATTTAAGCCTTTTCACAGTGAGATCTATGCGATATGGCCGAGAAATGTAATTTTGATGTTAACTCCCAAACCGCTGCGCAGAAGTCAACCAAACTTCACCCAATAGTGTATTGTATCACAATCTAGTAGTTACATTTGAAAATTTTGTTCTAGGACATTTTGTTTGAACGCAATCATCAAACTTAATTAAAAAAGTCATTTAAGCCTTTTCACAGTGAGATCTATGCGATATGGCCGAGAAATGTAATTTTGATGTTAACTCCCAAACCGCTGCGCAGAAGTCAACCAAACTTCACCCAATAGTGTATTGTATCACAATCTAGTAGTTACATTTGAAAATTTTGTTCTAGAACATTTTGTTTGAACGCAATCATCAAACTTAATTAAAAAAGTCATTTAAGCCTTTTCACGGTGAGATCTATGCGATATGGCCGAGAAATGTAATTTTGATGTTAACTCCCAAACCGCTGCGCAGAAGTCAACCAAACTTCACCCAATAGTGTATTGTATCACAATCTAGTAGTTACATTTGAAAATTTTGTTCTAGGACATTTTGTTTGAACGCAATCATCAAACTTAATTAAAAAAGTCATTTAAGCCTTTTCACAGTGAGATCTATGCGATATGGCCGAGAAATGTAATTTTGATGTTAACTCCCAAACCGCTGCGCAGAAGTCAACCAAACTTCAACCATTAGTGTATTGTATCACAATCTAGTAGTTACATGTGGAAATTTGGTTCTAGGACATTTGATTTGAGCGCAGTCCTCAAACTTAGGTCAAAAAAGCCATTTAAGCCTTTTCACAGTGAGATCTATGCGATATGGCCGAGAAATGTAATTTTGATGTTAACTCCCAAACCGCTGCGCAGAAGTCAACCAAACTTCACCCAATAGTGTATTGTATCACAATCTAGTAGTTACATTTGAAAATTTTGTTCTAGGACATTTTGTTTGAGCGCAATCATCAAACTTAATTAAAAAAGTCATTTAAGCCTTTTCACAGTGAGATCTATGCGATATGGCCGAGAAATGTAATTTTGATGTTAACTCCCAAACCGCTGCGCAGAAGTCAACCAAACTTCACCCATTAGTGTATTGTATCACAATCTAGTAGTTACATGTGGAAATTTGGTTATTGGACATTTGGTTTGAGCGCAATCATTAAACTTAGGTCAAAAAAGCCATTTAAGCCTTTTCACAGTGAGATCTATGCGATATGGCCGAGAAATGTAATTTTGATGTTAACTCCCAAACCGCTGCGCAGAAGTCAACCAAACTTCACCCAATAGTGTATTGTATCACAATCTAGTAGTTACATTTGAAAATTTTGTTCTAGGAAATTTTGTTTGAGCGCAATCATTAAACTTAATTAAAAAAGTCATTTAAGCCTTTTCACAGTGAGATCTATGCGATATGGCCGAGAAATGTAATTTTGATGTTAACTCCCAAACCGCTGCGCAGAAGTCAACCAAACTTCACCCATTAGTGTATTGTATCACAATCTAGTAATTACATGTGGAAATTTGGTTCTAGGACATTTGATTTGAGCGCAATCCTCAAACTTAGGTCAAAAAAGCCATTTAAGCCTTTTCACAGTGAGATCTATGCGATATGGCCGAGAAATGTAATTTTGATGTTAACTCCCAAACCGCTGCGCAGAAGTCAACCAAACTTCACCCATTAGTGTATTGTATCACAATCTAGTAGTTACATGTGGAAATTTGGTTTTTGGACATTTGGTTTGAGCGCAATCATTAAACTTAGGTCAAAAAAGCCATTTAAGCCTTTTCACAGTGAGATCTATGCGATATGGCCGAGAAATGTAATTTTGATGTTAACTCCCAAACCGCTGCGCAGAAGTCAACCAAACTTCACCCAATAGTGTATTGTATCACAATCTAATAGTTACATTTGAAAATTTTGTTCTAGGAAATTTTGTTTGAGCGCAATCATCAAACTTAATTAAAAAAGTCATTTAAGCCTTTTCACAGTGAGATCTATGCGATATGGCCGAGAAATGTAATTTTGATGTTAACTCCCAAACCTCTGCGCAGAAGTCAACCAAACTTCACCCATTAGTGTATTGTATCACAATCTAGTAGTTACATGTGGAAATTTGGTTCTAGGACATTTGATTTGAGCGCAATCCTCAAACTTAGGTCAAAAAAGCCATTTAAGCCTTTTCACAGTGAGATCTATGCGATATGGCCGAGAAATGTAATTTTGATGTTAACTCCCAAACCGCTGCGCAGAAGTCAACCAAACTTCACCCAATAGTGTATTGTATCACATTCTAGTAGTTACATTTGAAAATTTCGTTCTAGGACATTTGGTTTGAGCGCAATCTTTAAACTTAGGTCAAAAAAGCCATTTAAGCCTTTTCACAGTGAGATCTATGCGATATGGACGAGAAATGTAATTTTGATGTTAACTCCCAAACCGCTGCGCAGAAGTCAACCAAACTTCACCCAATAGTGTATTGTATCACAATCTAGTAGTTACATTTGAAAATTTTGTTCTAGGACATTTTGTTTGAACGCAATCATCAAACTTAATTAAAAAAGTCATTTAAGCCTTTTCACAGAGAGATCTATGCGATATGGCCGAGAAATGTAATTTTGATGTTAACTCCCAAACCGCTGCGCAGAAGTCAACCAAACTTCACCCAATAGTGTATTGTATCACAATCTAGTAGTTACATTTGAAAATTTTGTTCTAGGACATTTTGTTTGAACGCAATCATCAAACTTAATTAAAAAAGTCATTTAAGCCTTTTCACGGTGAGATCTATGCGATATGGCCGAGAAATGTAATTTTGATGTTAACTCCCAAACCTCTGCGCAGAAGTCAACCAAACTTCACCCATTAGTGTATTGTATCACAATCTAGTAGTTACATGTGGAAATTTGGTTCTAGGACATTTGATTTGAGCGCAATCCTCAAACTTAGGTCAAAAAAGCCATTTAAGCCTTTTCACAGTGAGATCTATGCGATATGGCCGAGAAATGTAATTTTGATGTTAACTCCCAAACCGCTGCGCAGAAGTCAACCAAACTTCACCCATTAGTGTATTGTATCACAATCTTGTAGTTACATGTGGAAATTTGGTTATTGGACATTTGGTTTGAGCGCAATCATTAAACTTAGGTCAAAAAAGCCATTTAAGCCTTTTCACAGTGAGATCTATGCGATATGGCCGAGAAATGTAATTTTGATGTTAACTCCCAAACCGCTGCGCAGAAGTCAACCAAACTTCACCCAATAGTGTATTGTATCACAATCTAGTAGTTACATTTAAAAATTTTGTTCTAGGAAATTTTGTTTGAGCGCAATCATCAAACTTAATTAAAAAAGTCATTTAAGCCTTTTCACAGTGAGATCTATGCGATATGGCCGAGAAATGTAATTTTGATGTTAACTCCCAAACCGCTGCGCAGAAGTCAACCAAACTTCACCCATTAGTGTATTGTATCACAATCTTGTAGTTACATGTGGAAATTTGGTTATTGGACATTTGGTTTGAGCGCAATCATTAAACTTAGGTCAAAAAAGCCATTTAAGCCTTTTCACAGTGAGATCTATGCGATATGGCCGAGAAATGTAATTTTGATGTTAACTCCCAAACCGCTGCGCAGAAGTCAACCAAACTTCACCCAATAGTGTATTGTATCACAATCTAGTAGTTACATTTAAAAATATTGTTCTAGGAAATTTTGTTTGAGCGCAATCATCAAACTTAATTAAAAAAGTCATTTAAGCCTTTTCACAGTGAGATCTATGCGATATGGCCGAGAAATGTAATTTTGATGTTAACTCCCAAACCTCTGCGCAGAAGTCAACCAAACTTCACCCAATAGTGTATTGTATCACAATCTAGTAGTTACATGTGGAAATTTGGTTCTAGGACATTTGATTTGAGAGCAATCTTTAAACTTAGGTCAAAAAAGCCATTTAAGCCTTTTCACAGTGAGATCTATGCGATATGGCCGAGAAATGTAATTTTGATGTTAACTCCCAAACCGCTGCGCAGAAGTCAACCAAACTTCACCCAATAGTGTATTGTATCACAATCTAGTAGTTACATTTGAAAATTTTGTTCTAGGACATTTTGTTTGAACGCAATCATCAAACTTAATTAAAAAAGTCATTTAAGCCTTTTCACAGTGAGATCTATGCGATATGGCCGAGAAATGTAATTTTGATGTTAACTCCCAAACCGCTGCGCAGAAGTCAACCAAACTTCACCCAATAGTGTATTGTATCACAATCTAGTAGTTACATTTGGAAATTTTGTTCTTGGACATTTGATTTGAGTGCAATCCTCAAACTTAGGTCAAAAAAGCCATTTAAGCCTTTTCACAGTGAGATCTATGCGATATGGCCGAGAAATGTAATTTTGATGTTAACTCCCAAACCGCTGCGCAGAAGTCAACCAAACTTCACCCAATAGTGTATTGTATCACAATCTAGTAGTTACATTTGAAAATTTTGTTCTAGGACATTTTGTTTGAACGCAATCATCAAACTTAATTAAAAAAGTCATTTAAGCCTTTTCACAGTGAGATCTATGCGATATGGCCGAGAAATGTAATTTTGATGTTAACTCCCAAACCGCTGCGCAGAAGTCAACCAAACTTCACCCAATAGTGTATTGTATCACAATCTAGTAGTTACATTTGAAAATTTTGTTCTATGACATTTTGTTTGAACGCAATCATCAAACTTAATTAAAAAAGTCATTTAAGCCTTTTCACAGTGAGATCTATGCGATATGGCCGAGAAATGTAATTTTGATGTTAACTCCCAAACCGCCTCGCAGAAGTCAACCAAACTTCACCCATTAGTGTATTGTATCACAATCTAGTAGTTACATGTGGAAATTTGGTTATTGGACATTTGGTTTGAGCGCAATCATTAAACTTAGGTCAAAACAGTCATTTAAGCCTTTTCACAGTGAGATCTATGCGATATGGCCGAGAAATGTAATTTTGATGTTAACTCCCAAACCGCTGCGCAGAAGTCAACCAAACTTCACCCAATAGTGTATTGTATCACATTCTAGTAGTTACATTTGAAAATTTCGTTCTAGGACATTTGGTTTGAGCGCAATCATTAAATTTAGGTCAAAAAAGCCATTTAAGCCTTTTCACAGTGAGATCTATGCGATATGGCCGAGAAATGTAATTTTGATGTTAACTCCCAAACCGCTGCGCAGAAGTCAACCAAACTTCACCCATTAGTGTATTGTATCACAATCTAGTAGTTACATGTGGAAATTTGGTTTTTGGACATTTGGTTTGAGCGCAATCATTAAACTTAGGTCAAAAAAGCCATTTAAGCCTTTTCACAGTGAGATCTATGCGATATGGCCGAGAAATGTAATTTTGATGTTAACTCCCAAACCGCTGCGCAGAAGTCAACCAAACTTCACCCAATAGTGTATTGTATCACAATCTAATAGTTACATTTGAAAATTTTGTTCTAGGAAATTTTGTTTGAGCGCAATCATCAAACTTAATTAAAAAAGTCATTTAAGCCTTTTCACAGTGAGATCTATGCGATATGGCCGAGAAATGTAATTTTGATGTTAACTCCCAAACCTCTGCGCAGAAGTCAACCAAACTTCACCCATTAGTGTATTGTATCACAATCTAGTAGTTACATGTGGAAATTTGGTTCTAGGACATTTGATTTGAGCGCAATCCTCAAACTTAGGTCAAAAAAGCCATTTAAGCCTTTTCACAGTGAGATCTATGCGATATGGCCGAGAAATGTAATTTTGATGTTAACTCCCAAACCGCTGCGCAGAAGTCAACCAAACTTCACCCAATAGTGTATTGTATCACATTCTAGTAGTTACATTTGAAAATTTCGTTCTAGGACATTTGGTTTGAGCGCAATCTTTAAACTTAGGTCAAAAAAGCCATTTAAGCCTTTTCACAGTGAGATCTATGCGATATGGCCGAGAAATGTAATTTTGATGTTAACTCCCAAACCGCTGCGCAGAAGTCAACCAAACTTCACCCAATAGTGTATTGTATCACAATCTAGTAGTTACATTTGAAAATTTTGTTCTAGGACATTTTGTTTGAACGCAATCATCAAACTTAATTAAAAAAGTCATTTAAGCCTTTTCACAGTGAGATCTATGCGATATGGCCGAGAAATGTAATTTTGATGTTAACTCCCAAACCGCTGCGCAGAAGTCAACCAAACTTCACCCAATAGTGTATTGTATCACAATCTAGTAGTTACATTTGAAAATTTTGTTCTAGGACATTTTGTTTGAACGCAATCATCAAACTTAATTAAAAAAGTCATTTAAGCCTTTTCACGGTGAGATCTATGCGATATGGCCGAGAAATGTAATTTTGATGTTAACTCCCAAACCGCTGCGCAGAAGTCAACCAAACTTCACCCAATAGTGTATTGTATCACAATCTAGTAGTTACATTTGAAAATTTTGTTCTAGGACATTTTGTTTGAACGCAATCATCAAACTTAATTAAAAAAGTCATTTAAGCCTTTTCACAGTGAGATCTATGCGATATGGCCGAGAAATGTAATTTTGATGTTAACTCCCAAACCGCTGCGCAGAAGTCAACCAAACTTCAACCATTAGTGTATTGTATCACAATCTAGTAGTTACATGTGGAAATTTGGTTCTAGGACATTTGATTTGAGCGCAGTCCTCAAACTTAGGTCAAAAAAGCCATTTAAGCCTTTTCACAGTGAGATCTATGCGATATGGCCGAGAAATGTAATTTTGATGTTAACTCCCAAACCGCTGCGCAGAAGTCAACCAAACTTCACCCAATAGTGTATTGTATCACAATCTAGTAGTTACATTTGAAAATTTTGTTCTAGGACATTTTGTTTGAGCGCAATCATCAAACTTAATTAAAAAAGTCATTTAAGCCTTTTCACAGTGAGATCTATGCGATATGGCCGAGAAATGTAATTTTGATGTTAACTCCCAAACCGCTGCGCAGAAGTCAACCAAACTTCACCCATTAGTGTATTGTATCACAATCTAGTAGTTACATGTGGAAATTTGGTTATTGGACATTTGGTTTGAGCGCAATCATTAAACTTAGGTCAAAAAAGCCATTTAAGCCTTTTCACGGTGAGATCTATGCGATATGGCCGAGAAATGTAATTTTGATGTTAACTCCCAAACCGCTGCGCAGAAGTCAACCAAACTTCACCCAATAGTGTATTGTATCACAATCTAGTAGTTACATTTGAAAATTTTGTTCTAGGAAATTTTGTTTGAGCGCAATCATTAAACTTAATTAAAAAAGTCATTTAAGCCTTTTCACAGTGAGATCTATGCGATATGGCCGAGAAATGTAATTTTGATGTTAACTCCCAAACCGCTGCGCAGAAGTCAACCAAACTTCACCCATTAGTGTATTGTATCACAATCTAGTAATTACATGTGGAAATTTGGTTCTAGGACATTTGATTTGAGCGCAATCCTCAAACTTAGGTCAAAAAAGCCATTTAAGCCTTTTCACAGTGAGATCTATGCGATATGGCCGAGAAATGTAATTTTGATGTTAACTCCCAAACCGCTGCGCAGAAGTCAACCAAACTTCACCCATTAGTGTATTGTATCACAATCTAGTAGTTACATGTGGAAATTTGGTTTTTGGACATTTGGTTTGAGCGCAATCATTAAACTTAGGTCAAAAAAGCCATTTAAGCCTTTTCACAGTGAGATCTATGCGATATGGCCGAGAAATGTAATTTTGATGTTAACTCCCAAACCGCTGCGCAGAAGTCAACCAAACTTCACCCAATAGTGTATTGTATCACAATCTAATAGTTACATTTGAAAATTTTGTTCTAGGAAATTTTGTTTGAGCGCAATCATCAAACTTAATTAAAAAAGTCATTTAAGCCTTTTCACAGTGAGATCTATGCGATATGGCCGAGAAATGTAATTTTGATGTTAACTCCCAAACCTCTGCGCAGAAGTCAACCAAACTTCACCCATTAGTGTATTGTATCACAATCTAGTAGTTACATGTGGAAATTTGGTTCTAGGACATTTGATTTGAGCGCAATCCTCAAACTTAGGTCAAAAAAGCCATTTAAGCCTTTTCACAGTGAGATCTATGCGATATGGCCGAGAAATGTAATTTTGATGTTAACTCCCAAACCGCTGCGCAGAAGTCAACCAAACTTCACCCAATAGTGTATTGTATCACATTCTAGTAGTTACATTTGAAAATTTCGTTCTAGGACATTTGGTTTGAGCGCAATCTTTAAACTTAGGTCAAAAAAGCCATTTAAGCCTTTTCACAGTGAGATCTATGCGATATGGCCGAGAAATGTAATTTTGATGTTAACTCCCAAACCGCTGCGCAGAAGTCAACCAAACTTCACCCAATAGTGTATTGTATCACAATCTAGTAGTTACATTTGAAAATTTTGTTCTAGGACATTTTGTTTGAACGCAATCATCAAACTTAATTAAAAAAGTCATTTAAGCCTTTTCACAGTGAGATCTATGCGATATGGCCGAGAAATGTAATTTTGATGTTAACTCCCAAACCGCTGCGCAGAAGTCAACCAAACTTCACCCAATAGTGTATTGTATCACAATCTAGTAGTTACATTTGAAAATTTTGTTCTAGGACATTTTGTTTGAACGCAATCATCAAACTTAATTAAAAAAGTCATTTAAGCCTTTTCACGGTGAGATCTATGCGATATGGCCGAGAAATGTAATTTTGATGTTAACTCCCAAACCTCTGCGCAGAAGTCAACCAAACTTCACCCATTAGTGTATTGTATCACAATCTAGTAGTTACATGTGGAAATTTGGTTCTAGGACATTTGATTTGAGCGCAATCCTCAAACTTAGGTCAAAAAAGCCATTTAAGCCTTTTCACAGTGAGATCTATGCGATATGGCCGAGAAATGTAATTTTGATGTTAACTCCCAAACCGCTGCGCAGAAGTCAACCAAACTTCACCCATTAGTGTATTGTATCACAATCTTGTAGTTACATGTGGAAATTTGGTTATTGGACATTTGGTTTGAGCGCAATCATTAAACTTAGGTCAAAAAAGCCATTTAAGCCTTTTCACAGTGAGATCTATGCGATATGGCCGAGAAATGTAATTTTGATGTTAACTCCCAAACCGCTGCGCAGAAGTCAACCAAACTTCACCCAATAGTGTATTGTATCACAATCTAGTAGTTACATTTAAAAATTTTGTTCTAGGAAATTTTGTTTGAGCGCAATCATCAAACTTAATTAAAAAAGTCATTTAAGCCTTTTCACAGTGAGATCTATGCGATATGGCCGAGAAATGTAATTTTGATGTTAACTCCCAAACCGCTGCGCAGAAGTCAACCAAACTTCACCCATTAGTGTATTGTATCACAATCTTGTAGTTACATGTGGAAATTTGGTTATTGGACATTTGGTTTGAGCGCAATCATTAAACTTAGGTCAAAAAAGCCATTTAAGCCTTTTCACAGTGAGATCTATGCGATATGGCCGAGAAATGTAATTTTGATGTTAACTCCCAAACCGCTGCGCAGAAGTCAACCAAACTTCACCCAATAGTGTATTGTATCACAATCTAGTAGTTACATTTAAAAATTTTGTTCTAGGAAATTTTGTTTGAGCGCAATCATCAAACTTAATTAAAAAAGTCATTTAAGCCTTTTCACAGTGAGATCTATGCGATATGGCCGAGAAATGTAATTTTGATGTTAACTCCCAAACCTCTGCGCAGAAGTCAACCAAACTTCACCCAATAGTGTATTGTATCACAATCTAGTAGTTACATGTGGAAATTTGGTTCTAGGACATTTGATTTGAGAGCAATCTTTAAACTTAGGTCAAAAAAGCCATTTAAGCCTTTTCACAGTGAGATCTATGCGATATGGCCGAGAAATGTAATTTTGATGTTAACTCCCAAACCGCTGCGCAGAAGTCAACCAAACTTCACCCAATAGTGTATTGTATCACAATCTAGTAGTTACATTTGAAAATTTTGTTCTAGGACATTTTGTTTGAACGCAATCATCAAACTTAATTAAAAAAGTCATTTAAGCCTTTTCACAGTGAGATCTATGCGATATGGCCGAGAAATGTAATTTTGATGTTAACTCCCAAACCGCTGCGCAGAAGTCAACCAAACTTCACCCAATAGTGTATTGTATCACAATCTAGTAGTTACATTTGGAAATTTTGTTCTTGGACATTTGATTTGAGTGCAATCCTCAAACTTAGGTCAAAAAAGCCATTTAAGCCTTTTCACAGTGAGATCTATGCGATATGGCCGAGAAATGTAATTTTGATGTTAACTCCCAAACCGCTGCGCAGAAGTCAACCAAACTTCACCCAATAGTGTATTGTATCACAATCTAGTAGTTACATTTGAAAATTTTGTTCTAGGACATTTTGTTTGAACGCAATCATCAAACTTAATTAAAAAAGTCATTTAAGCCTTTTCACAGTGAGATCTATGCGATATGGCCGAGAAATGTAATTTTGATGTTAACTCCCAACCCGCTGCGCAGAAGTCAACCAAACTTCACCCAATAGTGTATTGTATCACAATCTAGTAGTTACATTTGAAAATTTTGTTCTATGACATTTTGTTTGAACGCAATCATCAAACTTAATTAAAAAAGTCATTTAAGCCTTTTCACAGTGAGATCTATGCGATATGGCCGAGAAATGTAATTTTGATGTTAACTCCCAAACCGCCTCGCAGAAGTCAACCAAACTTCACCCATTAGTGTATTGTATCACAATCTAGTAGTTACATGTGGAAATTTGGTTATTGGACATTTGGTTTGAGCGCAATCATTAAACTTAGGTCAAAACAGTCATTTAAGCCTTTTCACAGTGAGATCTATGCGATATGGCCGAGAAATGTAATTTTGATGTTAACTCCCAAACCGCTGCGCAGAAGTCAACCAAACTTCACCCAATAGTGTATTGTATCACATTCTAGTAGTTACATTTGAAAATTTCGTTCTAGGACATTTGGTTTGAGCGCAATCATTAAATTTAGGTCAAAAAAGCCATTTAAGCCTTTTCACAGTGAGATCTATGCGATATGGCCGAGAAATGTAATTTTGATGTTAACTCCCAAACCGCTGCGCAGAAGTCAACTAAACTTCACCCAATAGTGTATTGTATCACATTCTAGTAGTTACATTTGAAAATTTCGTTCTAGGACATTTGGTTTGAGCGCAATCATTAAACTTAATTAAAAAAGTCATTTAAGCCTTTTCACAGTGAGATCTATGCGATATGGCCGAGAAATGTAATTTTGATGTTAACTCCCAAACCGCTGCGCAGAAGTCAACCAAACTTCACCCATTAGTGTATTGTATCACAATCTAGTAATTACATGTGGAAATTTGGTTCTAGGACATTTGATTTGAGCGCAATCCTCAAACTTAGGTCAAAAAAGCCATTTAAGCCTTTTCACAGTGAGATCTATGCGATATGGCCGAGAAATGTAATTTTGATGTTAACTCCCAAACCGCTGCGCAGAAGTCAACCAAACTTCACCCAATAGTGTATTGTATCACAATCTAGTAGTTACATTTGAAAATTTTGTTCTATGACATTTTGTTTGAACGCAATCATCAAACTTAATTAAAAAAGTCATTTAAGCCTTTTCACAGTGAGATCTATGCGATATGGCCGAGAAATGTAATTTTGATGTTAACTCCCAAACCGCCTCGCAGAAGTCAACCAAACTTCACCCATTAGTGTATTGTATCACAATCTAGTAGTTACATGTGGAAATTTGGTTATTGGACATTTGGTTTGAGCGCAATCATTAAACTTAGGTCAAAACAGTCATTTAAGCCTTTTCACAGTGAGATCTATGCGATATGGCCGAGAAATGTAATTTTGATGTTAACTCCCAAACCGCTGCGCAGAAGTCAACCAAACTTCACCCAATAGTGTATTGTATCACATTCTAGTAGTTACATTTGAAAATTTCGTTCTAGGACATTTGGTTTGAGCGCAATCATTAAATTTAGGTCAAAAAAGCCATTTAAGCCTTTTCACAGTGAGATCTATGCGATATGGCCGAGAAATGTAATTTTGATGTTAACTCCCAAACCGCTGCGCAGAAGTCAACTAAACTTCACCCAATAGTGTATTGTATCACATTCTAGTAGTTACATTTGAAAATTTCGTTCTAGGACATTTGGTTTGAGCGCAATCATTAAACTTAATTAAAAAAGTCATTTAAGCCTTTTCACAGTGAGATCTATGCGATATGGCCGAGAAATGTAATTTTGATGTTAACTCCCAAACCGCTGCGCAGAAGTCAACCAAACTTCACCCATTAGTGTATTGTATCACAATCTAATAATTACATGTGGAAATTTGGTTCTAGGACATTTGATTTGAGCGCAATCCTCAAACTTAGGTCAAAAAAGCCATTTAAGCCTTTTCACAGTGAGATCTATGCGATATGGCCGAGAAATGTAATTTTGATGTTAACTCCCAAACCGCTGCGCAGAAGTCAACCAAACTTCACCCAATAGTGTATTGTATCACAATCTAGTAGTTACATTTGAAAATTTTGTTCTATGACATTTTGTTTGAACGCAATCATCAAACTTAATTAAAAAAGTCATTTAAGCCTTTTCACAGTGAGATCTATGCGATATGGCCAAGAAATGTAATTTTGATGTTAACTCCCAAACCGCCTCGCAGAAGTCAACCAAACTTCACCCATTAGTGTATTGTATCACAATCTAGTAGTTACATGTGGAAATTTGGTTATTGGACATTTGGTTTGAGCGCAATCATTAAACTTAGGTCAAAAAAGCCATTTAAGCCTTTTCACAGTGAGATCTATGCGATATGGCCGAGAAATGTAATTTTTATGTTAACTCCAAAACCGCTGCGCAGAAGTCAACCAAACTTCACCCAATAGTGTATTGTATCACAATCTAGTAGTTACATTTGAAAATTTTGTTCTAGGAAATTTTGTTTGAGCGCAATCATCAAACTTAATTAAAAAAGTCATTTAAGCCTTTTCACAGTGAGATCTATGCGATATGGCCGAGAAATGTAATTTTGATGTTAACTCCCAAACCTCTGCGCAGAAGTCAACCAAACTTCACCCATTAGTGTATTGTATCACAATCTAGTAGTTACATGTGGAAATTTGGTTCTAGGACATTTGATTTGAGCGCAATCCTCAAACTTAGGTCAAAAAAGCCATTTAAGCCTTTTCACAGTGAGATCTATGCGATATGGCCGAGAAATGTAATTTTGATGTTAACTCCCAAACCGCTGCGCAGAAGTCAACCAAACTTCACCCAATAGTGTATTGTATCACAATCTAGTAGTTACATTTGAAAATTTTGTTCTATGACATTTTGTTTGAACGCAATCATCAAACTTAATTAAAAAAGTAATTTAAGCCTTTTCACAGTGAGATCTATGCGATATGGCCAAGAAATGTAATTTTGATGTTAACTCCCAAACCGCCTCGCAGAAGTCAACCAAACTTCACCCATTAGTGTATTGTATCACAATCTAGTAGTTACATGTGGAAATTTGGTTATTGGACATTTGGTTTGAGCGCAATCATTAAACTTAGGTCAAAAAAGCCATTTAAGCCTTTTCACAGTGAGATCTATGCGATATGGCCAAGAAATGTAATTTTTATGTTAACTCCCAAACCGCCTCGCAGAAGTCAACCAAACTTCACCCATTAGTGTATTGTATCACAATCTAGTAGTTACATGTGGAAATTTGGTTATTGGACATTTGGTTTGAGCGCAATCATTAAACTTAGGTCAAAAAAGCCATTTAAGCCTTTTCACAGTGAGATCTATGCGATATGGCCGAGAAATGTAATTTTTATGTTAACTCCAAAACCGCTGCGCAGAAGTCAACCAAACTTCACCCAATAGTGTATTGTATCACAATCTAGTAGTTACATTTGAAAATTTTGTTCTAGGAAATTTTGTTTGAGCGCAATCATCAAACTTAATTAAAAAAGTCATTTAAGCCTTTTCACAGTGAGATCTATGCGATATGGCCGAGAAATGTAATTTTGATGTTAACTCCCAAACCTCTGCGCAGAAGTCAACCAAACTTCACCCATTAGTGTATTGTATCACAATCTAGTAGTTACATGTGGAAATTTGGTTCTAGGACATTTGATTTGAGCGCAATCCTCAAACTTAGGTCAAAAAAGCCATTTAAGCCTTTTCACAGTGAGATCTATGCGATATGGCCGAGAAATGTAATTTTGATGTTAACTCCCAAACCGCTGCGCAGAAGTCAACCAAACTTCACCCAATAGTGTATTGTATCACAATCTAGTAGTTACATTTGAAAATTTTGTTCTATGACATTTTGTTTGAACGCAATCATCAAACTTAATTAAAAAAGTCATTTAAGCCTTTTCACAGTGAGATCTATGCGATATGGCCAAGAAATGTAATTTTGATGTTAACTCCCAAACCGCCTCGCAGAAGTCAACCAAACTTCACCCATTAGTGTATTGTATCACAATCTAGTAGTTACATGTGGAAATTTGGTTATTGGACATTTGGTTTGAGCGCAATCATTAAACTTAGGTCAAAAAAGCCATTTAAGCCTTTTCACAGTGAGATCTATGCGATATGGCCGAGAAATGTAATTTTTATGTTAACTCCAAAACCGCTGCGCAGAAGTCAACCAAACTTCACCCAATAGTGTATTGTATCACAATCTAGTAGTTACATTTGAAAATTTTGTTCTAGGAAATTTTGTTTGAGCGCAATCATCAAACTTAATTAAAAAAGTCATTTAAGCCTTTTCACAGTGAGATCTATGCGATATGGCCGAGAAATGTAATTTTGATGTTAACTCCCAAACCTCTGCGCAGAAGTCAACCAAACTTCACCCATTAGTGTATTGTATCACAATCTAGTAGTTACATGTGGAAATTTGGTTCTAGGACATTTGATTTGAGCGCAATCCTCAAACTTAGGTCAAAAAAGCCATTTAAGCCTTTTCACAGTGAGATCTATGCGATATGGCCGAGAAATGTAATTTTGATGTTAACTCCCAAACCGCTGCGCAGAAGTCAACCAAACTTCACCCAATAGTGTATTGTATCACATTCTAGTAGTTACATTTGAAAATTTCGTTCTAGGACATTTGGTTTGAGCGCAATCTTTAAACTTAGGTCAAAAAAGCCATTTAAGCCTTTTCACAGTGAGATCTATGCGATATGGCCGAGAAATGTAATTTTGATGTTAACTCCCAAACCGCTGCGCAGAAGTCAACCAAACTTCACCCAATAGTGTATTGTATCACAATCTAGTAGTTACATTTGAAAATTTTGTTCTAGGACATTTTGTTTGAACGCAATCATCAAACTTAATTAAAAAAGTCATTTAAGCCTTTTCACAGTGAGATCTATGCGATATGGCCGAGAAATGTAATTTTGATGTTAACTCCCAAACCGCTGCGCAGAAGTCAACCAAACTTCACCCAATAGTGTATTGTATCACAATCTAGTAGTTACATTTGAAAATTTTGTTCTAGGACATTTTGTTTGAACGCAATCATCAAACTTAATTAAAAAAGTCATTTAAGCCTTTTCACGGTGAGATCTATGCGATATGGCCGAGAAATGTAATTTTGATGTTAACTCCCAAACCGCTGCGCAGAAGTCAACCAAACTTCACCCAATAGTGTATTGTATCACATTCTAGTAGTTACATTTGAAAATTTTGTTCTAGGACATTTTGTTTGAACGCAATCATCAAACTTAATTAAAAAAGTCATTTAAGCCTTTTCACGGTGAGATCTATGCGATATGGCCGAGAAATGTAATTTTGATGTTAACTCCCAAACCGCTGCGCAGAAGTCAACTAAACTTCACCCAATAGTGTATTGTATCACATTCTAGTAGTTACATTTGAAAATTTTGTTGTAGGAAATTTTGTTTGAGCGCAATCATCAAACTTAATTAAAAAAGTCATTTAAGCCTTTTCACAGTGAGATCTATGCGATATGGCCGAGAAATGTAATTTTGATGTTAACTCCCAAACCGCTGCGCAGAAGTCAACCAAACTTCACCCATTAGTGTATTGTATCACAATCTAGTAGTTACATGTGGAAATTTGGTTATTGGACATTTGATTTGAGCGCAATCCTCAAACTTAGGTCAAAAAAGCCATTTAAGCCTTTTCACAGTGAGATCTATGCGATATGGCCGAGAAATGTAATTTTGATGTTAACTCCCAAACCGCTGCGCAGAAGTCAACCAAACTTCACCCATTAGTGTATTGTATCACAATCTAGTAGTTACATGTGGAAATTTGGTTCTAGGACATTTGATTTGAGCGCAATCCTCAAACTTAGGTCAAAAAAGCCATTTAAGCCTTTTCACAGTGAGATCTATGCGATATGGCCGAGAAATGTAATTTTGATGTTAACTCCCAAACCGCTGCGCAGAAGTCAACTAAACTTCACCCAATAGTGTATTGTATCACATTCTAGTAGTTACATTTGAAAATTTTGTTCTAGGACATTTGGTTTGAGCGCAATCATTAAACTTAATTAAAAAAGTCATTTAAGCCTTTTCACAGTGAGATCTATGCGATATGGCCGAGAAATGTAATTTTGATGTTAACTCCCAAACCGCTGCGCAGAAGTCAACCAAACTTCAACCATTAGTGTATTGTATCACAATCTAGTAGTTACATGTGGAAATTTGGTTCTAGGACATTTGATTTGAGCGCAATCCTCAAACTTAATTAAAAAAGTCATTTAAGCCTTTTCACAGTGAGATCTATGCGATATGGCCGAGAAATGTAATTTTGATGTTAACTCCCAAACCTCTGCGCAGAAGTCAACCAAACTTCACCCATTAGTGTATTGTATCACAATCTAGTAGTTACATGTGGAAATTTGGTTCTAGGACATTTGATTTGAGCGCAATCCTCAAACTTAGGTCAAAAAAGCCATTTAAGCCTTTTCACAGTGAGATCTATGCGATATGGCCGAGAAATGTAATTTTGATGTTAACTCCCAAACCGCTGCGCAGAAGTCAACCAAACTTCACCCAATAGTGTATTGTATCACAATCTAGTAGTTACATTTGAAAATTTTGTTCTATGACATTTTGTTTGAACGCAATCATCAAACTTAATTAAAAAAGTCATTTAAGCCTTTTCACAGTGAGATCTATGCGATATGGCCAAGAAATGTAATTTTGATGTTAACTCCCAAACCGCCTCGCAGAAGTCAACCAAACTTCACCCATTAGTGTATTGTATCACAATCTAGTAGTTACATGTGGAAATTTGGTTATTGGACATTTGGTTTGAGCGCAATCATTAAACTTAGGTCAAAAAAGCCATTTAAGCCTTTTCACAGTGAGATCTATGCGATATGGCCGAGAAATGTAATTTTTATGTTAACTCCAAAACCGCTGCGCAGAAGTCAACCAAACTTCACCCAATAGTGTATTGTATCACAATCTAGTAGTTACATTTGAAAATTTTGTTCTAGGAAATTTTGTTTGAGCGCAATCATCAAACTTAATTAAAAAAGTCATTTAAGCCTTTTCACAGTGAGATCTATGCGATATGGCCGAGAAATGTAATTTTGATGTTAACTCCCAAACCTCTGCGCAGAAGTCAACCAAACTTCACCCATTAGTGTATTGTATCACAATCTAGTAGTTACATGTGGAAATTTGGTTCTAGGACATTTGATTTGAGCGCAATCCTCAAACTTAGGTCAAAAAAGCCATTTAAGCCTTTTCACAGTGAGATCTATGCGATATGGCCGAGAAATGTAATTTTGATGTTAACTCCCAAACCGCTGCGCAGAAGTCAACCAAACTTCACCCAATAGTGTATTGTATCACATTCTAGTAGTTACATTTGAAAATTTCGTTCTAGGACATTTGGTTTGAGCGCAATCTTTAAACTTAGGTCAAAAAAGCCATTTAAGCCTTTTCACATTGAGATCTATGCGATATGGCCGAGAAATGTAATTTTGATGTTAACTCCCAAACCGCTGCGCAGAAGTCAACCAAACTTCACCCAATAGTGTATTGTATCACAATCTAGTAGTTACATTTGAAAATTTTGTTCTAGGACATTTTGTTTGAACGCAATCATCAAACTTAATTAAAAAAGTCATTTAAGCCTTTTCACAGTGAGATCTATGCGATATGGCCGAGAAATGTAATTTTGATGTTAACTCCCAAACCGCTGCGCAGAAGTCAACCAAACTTCACCCAATAGTGTATTGTATCACAATCTAGTAGTTACATTTGAAAATTTTGTTCTAGGACATTTTGTTTGAACGCAATCATCAAACTTAATTAAAAAAGTCATTTAAGCCTTTTCACGGTGAGATCTATGCGATATGGCCGAGAAATGTAATTTTGATGTTAACTCCCAAACCGCTGCGCAGAAGTCAACCAAACTTCACCCAATAGTGTATTGTATCACATTCTAGTAGTTACATTTGAAAATTTTGTTCTAGGACATTTTGTTTGAACGCAATCATCAAACTTAATTAAAAAAGTCATTTAAGCCTTTTCACGGTGAGATCTATGCGATATGGCCGAGAAATGTAATTTTGATGTTAACTCCCAAACCGCTGCGCAGAAGTCAACTAAACTTCACCCAATAGTGTATTGTATCACATTCTAGTAGTTACATTTGAAAATTTTGTTGTAGGAAATTTTGTTTGAGCGCAATCATCAAACTTAATTAAAAAAGTCATTTAAGCCTTTTCACAGTGAGATCTATGCGATATGGCCGAGAAATGTAATTTTGATGTTAACTCCCAAACCGCTGCGCAGAAGTCAACCAAACTTCAACCATTAGTGTATTGTATCACAATCTAGTAGTTACATGTGGAAATTTGGTTCTAGGACATTTGATTTGAGCGCAATCCTCAAACTTAATTAAAAAAGTCATTTAAGCCTTTTCACAGTGAGATCTATGCGATATGGCCGAGAAATGTAATTTTGATGTTAACTCCCAAACCTCTGCGCAGAAGTCAACCAAACTTCACCCATTAGTGTATTGTATCACAATCTAGTAGTTACATGTGGAAATTTGGTTCTAGGACATTTGATTTGAGCGCAATCCTCAAACTTAGGTCAAAAAAGCCATTTAAGCCTTTTCACAGTGAGATCTATGCGATATGGCCGAGAAATGTAATTTTGATGTTAACTCCCAAACCGCTGCGCAGAAGTCAACCAAACTTCACCCAATAGTGTATTGTATCACAATCTAGTAGTTACATTTGAAAATTTTGTTCTATGACATTTTGTTTGAACGCAATCATCAAACTTAATTAAAAAAGTCATTTAAGCCTTTTCACAGTGAGATCTATGCGATATGGCCAAGAAATGTAATTTTGATGTTAACTCCCAAACCGCCTCGCAGAAGTCAACCAAACTTCACCCATTAGTGTATTGTATCACAATCTAGTAGTTACATGTGGAAATTTGGTTATTGGACATTTGGTTTGAGCGCAATCATTAAACTTAGGTCAAAAAAGCCATTTAAGCCTTTTCACAGTGAGATCTATGCGATATGGCCGAGAAATGTAATTTTTATGTTAACTCCAAAACCGCTGCGCAGAAGTCAACCAAACTTCACCCAATAGTGTATTGTATCACAATCTAGTAGTTACATTTGAAAATTTTGTTCTAGGAAATTTTGTTTGAGCGCAATCATCAAACTTAATTAAAAAAGTCATTTAAGCCTTTTCACAGTAAGATCTATGCGATATGGCCGAGAAATGTAATTTTGATGTTAACTCCCAAACCTCTGCGCAGAAGTCAACCAAACTTCACCCATTAGTGTATTGTATCACAATCTAGTAGTTACATGTGGAAATTTGGTTCTAGGACATTTGATTTGAGCGCAATCCTCAAACTTAGGTCAAAAAAGCCATTTAAGCCTTTTCACAGTGAGATCTATGCGATATGGCCGAGAAATGTAATTTTGATGTTAACTCCCAAACCGCTGCGCAGAAGTCAACCAAACTTCACCCAATAGTGTATTGTATCACATTCTAGTAGTTACATTTGAAAATTTCGTTCTAGGACATTTGGTTTGAGCGCAATCTTTAAACTTAGGTCAAAAAAGCCATTTAAGCCTTTTCACAGTGAGATCTATGCGATATGGCCGAGAAATGTAATTTTGATGTTAACTCCCAAACCGCTGCGCAGAAGTCAACCAAACTTCACCCAATAGTGTATTGTATCACAATCTAGTAGTTACATTTGAAAATTTTGTTCTAGGACATTTTGTTTGAACGCAATCATCAAACTTAATTAAAAAAGTCATTTAAGCCTTTTCACAGTGAGATCTATGCGATATGGCCGAGAAATGTAATTTTGATGTTAACTCCCAAACCGCTGCGCAGAAGTCAACCAAACTTCACCCAATAGTGTATTGTATCACAATCTAGTAGTTACATTTGAAAATTTTGTTCTAGGACATTTTGTTTGAACGCAATCATCAAACTTAATTAAAAAAGTCATTTAAGCCTTTTCACGGTGAGATCTATGCGATATGGCCGAGAAATGTAATTTTGATGTTAACTCCCAAACCGCTGCGCAGAAGTCAACCAAACTTCACCCAATAGTGTATTGTATCACATTCTAGTAGTTACATTTGAAAATTTTGTTCTAGGACATTTTGTTTGAACGCAATCATCAAACTTAATTAAAAAAGTCATTTAAGCCTTTTCACGGTGAGATCTATGCGATATGGCCGAGAAATGTAATTTTGATGTTAACTCCCAAACCGCTGCGCAGAAGTCAACTAAACTTCACCCAATAGTGTATTGTATCACATTCTAGTAGTTACATTTGAAAATTTTGTTGTAGGAAATTTTGTTTGAGCGCAATCATCAAACTTAATTAAAAAAGTCATTTAAGCCTTTTCACAGTGAGATCTATGCGATATGGCCGAGAAATGTAATTTTGATGTTAACTCCCAAACCGCTGCGCAGAAGTCAACCAAACTTCACCCATTAGTGTATTGTATCACAATCTAGTAGTTACATGTGGAAATTTGGTTATTGGACATTTGATTTGAGCGCAATCCTCAAACTTAGGTCAAAAAAGCCATTTAAGCCTTTTCACAGTGAGATCTATGCGATATGGCCGAGAAATGTAATTTTGATGTTAACTCCCAAACCGCTGCGCAGAAGTCAACCAAACTTCACCCATTAGTGTATTGTATCACAATCTAGTAGTTACATGTGGAAATTTGGTTCTAGGACATTTGATTTGAGCGCAATCCTCAAACTTAGGTCAAAAAAGCCATTTAAGCCTTTTCACAGTGAGATCTATGCGATATGGCCGAGAAATGTAATTTTGATGTTAACTCCCAAACCGCTGCGCAGAAGTCAACTAAACTTCAACCAATAGTGTATTGTATCACATTCTAGTAGTTACATTTGAAAATTTTGTTCTAGGACATTTGGTTTGAGCGCAATCATTAAACTTAATTAAAAAAGTCATTTAAGCCTTTTCACAGTGAGATCTATGCGATATGGCCGAGAAATGTAATTTTGATGTTAACTCCCAAACCGCTGCGCAGAAGTCAACTAAACTTCACCCAATAGTGTATTGTATCACATTCTAGTAGTTACATTTGAAAATTTTGTTCTAGGACATTTGGTTTGAGCGCAATCATTAAACTTAATTAAAAAAGTCATTTAAGCCTTTTCACAGTGAGATCTATGCGATATGGCCGAGAAATGTAATTTTGATGTTAACTCCCAAACCGCTGCGCAGAAGTCAACCAAACTTCAACCATTAGTGTATTGTATCACAATCTAGTAGTTACATGTGGAAATTTGGTTCTAGGACATTTGATTTGAGCGCAATCCTCAAACTTAGGTCAAAAAAGCCATTTAAGCCTTTTCACAGTGAGATCTATGCGATATGGCCGAGAAATGTAATTTTGATGTTAACTCCCAAACCGCTGCGCAGAAGTCAACCAAACTTCACCCAATAGTGTATTGTATCACAATCTAGTAGTTACATTTGAAAATTTTGTTCTAGGACATTTTGTTTGAGCGCAATCATCAAACTTAATTAAAAAAGTCATTTAAGCCTTTTCACAGTGAGATCTATGCGATATGGCCGAGAAATGTAATTTTGATGTTAACTCCCAAACCGCTGCGCAGAAGTCAACCAAACTTCACCCATTAGTGTATTGTATCACAATCTAGTAGTTACATGTGGAAATTTGGTTATTGGACATTTGGTATGAGCGCAATCATTAAACTTAGGTCAAAAAAGCCATTTAAGCCTTTTCACAGTGAGATCTATGCGATATGGCCGAGAAATGTAATTTTGATGTTAACTCCCAAACCGCTGCGCAGAAGTCAACCAAACTTCACCCAATAGTGTATTGTATCACAATCTAGTAGTTACATTTGAAAATTTTGTTCTAGGAAATTTTGTTTGAGCGCAATCATTAAACTAAATTAAAAAAGTCATTTAAGCCTTTTCACAGTGAGATCTATGCGATATGGCCGAGAAATGTAATTTTGATGTTAACTCCCAAACCGCTGCGCAGAAGTCAACCAAACTTCACCCATTAGTGTATTGTATCACAATCTAGTAATTACATGTGGAAATTTGGTTCTAGGACATTTGATTTGAGCGCAATCCTCAAACTTAGGTCAAAAAAGCCATTTAAGCCTTTTCCCAGTGAGATCTATGCGATATGGCCGAGAAATGTAATTTTGATGTTAACTCCCAAACCGCTGCGCAGAAGTCAACCAAACTTCACCCATTAGTGTATTGTATCACAATCTAGTAGTTACATGTGGAAATTTGGTTTTTGGACATTTGGTTTGAGCGCAATCATTAAACTTAGGTCAAAAAAGCCATTTAAGCCTTTTCACAGTGAGATCTATGCGATATGGCCGAGAAATGTAATTTTGATGTTAACTCCCAAACCGCTGCGCAGAAGTCAACCAAACTTCACCCAATAGTGTATTGTATCACAATCTAATAGTTACATTTGAAAATTTTGTTCTAGGAAATTTTGTTTGAGCGCAATCATCAAACTTAATTAAAAAAGTCATTTAAGCCTTTTCACAGTGAGATCTATGCGATATGGCCGAGAAATGTAATTTTGATGTTAACTCCCAAACCTCTGCGCAGAAGTCAACCAAACTTCACCCATTAGTGTATTGTATCACAATCTAGTAGTTACATGTGGAAATTTGGTTCTAGGACATTTGATTTGAGCGCAATCCTCAAACTTAGGTCAAAAAAGCCATTTAAGCCTTTTCACAGTGAGATCTATGCGATATGGCCGAGAAATGTAATTTTGATGTTAACTCCCAAACCGCTGCGCAGAAGTCAACCAAACTTCACCCAATAGTGTATTGTATCACAATCTAGTAGTTACATTTGAAAATTTTGTTCTAGGACATTTTGTTTGAACGCAATCATCAAACTTAATTAAAAAAGTCATTTAAGCCTTTTCACAGTGAGATCTATGCGATATGGCCGAGAAATGTAATTTTGATGTTAACTCCCAAACCGCTGCGCAGAAGTCAACCAAACTTCACCCAATAGTGTATTGTATCACATTCTAGTAGTTACATTTGAAAATTTCATTCTAGGACATTTGGTTTGAGCGCAATCATTAAACTTAGGTCAAAAAAGCCATTTAAGCCTTTTCACAGTGAGATCTATGCGATATGGCCGAGAAATGTAATTTTGATGTTAACTCCCAAACCGCTGCGCAGAAGTCAACCAAACTTCACCCAATAGTGTATTGTATCACAATCTAGTAGTTACATTTGAAAATTTTGTTCTAGGAAATTTTGTTTGAGCGCAATCATCAAACTTAATTAAAAAAGTCATTTAAGCCTTTTCACAGTGAGATCTATACGATATGGCCGAGAAATGTAATTTTGATTTTAACTCCCAAACCTCTGCGCAGAAGTCAACCAAACTTCACCCATTAGTGTATTGTATCACAATCTAGTAGTTGCATGTGGAAATTTGGTTCTAGGACATTTGATTTGAGCGCAATCCTCAAACTTAGGTCAAAAAAGCCATTTAAGCCTTTTCACAGTGAGATCTATGCGATATGGCCGAGAAATGTAATTTTGATGTTAACTCCCAAACCGCTGCGCAGAAGTCAACCAAACTTCACCCAATAGTGTATTGTATCACATTCTAGTAGTTACATTTGAAAATTTCGTTCTAGGACATTTGGTTTGAGCGCAATCTTTAAACTTAGGTCAAAAAAGCCATTTAAGCCTTTTCACAGTGAGATCTATGCGATATGGCCGAGAAATGTAATTTTGATGTTAACTCCCAAACCGCTGCGCAGAAGTCAACCAAACTTCACCCAATAGTGTATTGTATCACAATCTAGTAGTTACATTTGAAAATTTTGTTCTAGGACATTTTGTTTGAACGCAATCATCAAACTTAATTAAAAAAGTCATTTAAGCCTTTTCACAGTGAGATCTATGCGATATGGCCGAGAAATGTAATTTTGATGTTAACTCCCAAACCGCTGCGCAGAAGTCAACCAAACTTCACCCAATAGTGTATTGTATCACAATCTAGTAGTTACATTTGAAAATTTTGTTCTATGACATTTTGTTTGAACGCAATCATCAAACTTAATTAAAAAAGTCATTTAAGCCTTTTCACAGTGAGATCTATGCGATATGGCCGAGAAATGTAATTTTGATGTTATATCCCAAACCGCTGCGCAGAAGTCAACCAAACTTCAACCATTAGTGTATTGTATCACAATCTAGTAGTTACATGTGGAAATTTGGTTCTAGGACATTTGATTTGAGCGCAGTCCTCAAACTTAGGTCAAAAAAGCCATTTAAGCCTTTTCACAGTGAGATCTATGCGATATGGCCGAGAAATGTAATTTTGATGTTAACTCCCAAACCGCTGCGCAGAAGTCAACCAAACTTCACCCAATAGTGTATTGTATCACAATCTAGTAGTTACATTTGAAAATTTTGTTCTAGGACATTTTGTTTGAGCGCAATCATCAAACTTAATTAAAAAAGTCATTTAAGCCTTTTCACAGTGAGATCTATGCGATATGGCCGAGAAATGTAATTTTGATGTTAACTCCCAAACCGCTGCGCAGAAGTCAACCAAACTTCACCCATTAGTGTATTGTATCACAATCTAGTAGTTACATGTGGAAATTTGGTTATTGGACATTTGGTTTGAGCGCAATCATTAAACTTAGGTCAAAAAAGCCATTTAAGCCTTTTCACAGTGAGATCTATGCGATATGGCCGAGAAATGTAATTTTGATGTTAACTCCCAAACCGCTGCGCAGAAGTCCACCAAACTTCACCCAATAGTGTATTGTATCACAATCAGTTACATTTGAAAATTTTGTTCTAGGAAATTTTGTTTGAGCGCAATCATTAAACTTAATTAAAAAAGTCATTTAAGCCTTTTCACAGTGAGATCTATGCGATATGGCCGAGAAATGTAATTTTGATGTTAACTCCCAAACCGCTGCGCAGAAGTCAACCAAACTTCACCCATTAGTGTATTGTATCACAATCTAGTAATTACATGTGGAAATTTGGTTCTAGGACATTTGATTTGAGCGCAATCCTCAAACTTAGGTCAAAAAAGCCATTTAAGCCTTTTCACAGTGAGATCTATGCGATATGGCCGAGAAATGTAATTTTGATGTTAACTCCCAAACCGCTGCGCAGAAGTCAACCAAACTTCACCCATTAGTGTATTGTATCACAATCTAGTAGTTACATGTGGAAATTTGGTTTTTGGACATTTGGTTTGAGCGCAATCATTAAACTTAGGTCAAAAAAGCCATTTAAGCCTTTTCACAGTGAGATCTATGCGATATGGCCGAGAAATGTAATTTTGATGTTAACTCCCAAACCGCTGCGCAGAAGTCAACCAAACTTCACCCAATAGTGTATTGTATCACAATCTAATAGTTACATTTGAAAATTTTGTTCTAGGAAATTTTGTTTGAGCGCAATCATCAAACTTAATTAAAAAAGTCATTTAAGCCTTTTCACAGTGAGATCTATGCGATATGGCCGAGAAATGTAATTTTGATGTTAACTCCCAAACCTCTGCGCAGAAGTCAACCAAACTTCACCCATTAGTGTATTGTATCACAATCTAGTAGTTACATGTGGAAATTTGGTTCTAGGACATTTGATTTGAGCGCAATCCTCAAACTTAGGTCAAAAAAGCCATTTAAGCCTTTTCACAGTGAGATCTATGCGATATGGCCGAGAAATGTAATTTTGATGTTAACTCCCAAACCGCTGCGCAGAAGTCAACCAAACTTCACCCAATAGTGTATTGTATCACATTCTAGTAGTTACATTTGAAAATTTCGTTCTAGGACATTTGGTTTGAGCGCAATCTTTAAACTTAGGTCAAAAAAGCCATTTAAGCCTTTTCACAGTGAGATCTATGCGATATGGCCGAGAAATGTAATTTTGATGTTAACTCCCAAACCGCTGCGCAGAAGTCAACCAAACTTCACCCAATAGTGTATTGTATCACAATCTAGTAGTTACATTTGAAAATTTTGTTCTAGGACATTTTGTTTGAACGCAATCATCAAACTTAATTAAAAAAGTCATTTAAGCCTTTTCACAGTGAGATCTATGCGATATGGCCGAGAAATGTAATTTTGATGTTAACTCCCAAACCGCTGCGCAGAAGTCAACCAAACTTCACCCAATAGTGTATTGTATCACAATCTAGTAGTTACATTTGAAAATTTTGTTCTAGGACATTTTGTTTGAACGCAATCATCAAACTTAATTAAAAAAGTCATTTAAGCCTTTTCACGGTGAGATCTATGCGATATGGCCGAGAAATGTAATTTTGATGTTAACTCCCAAACCGCTGCGCAGAAGTCAACCAAACTTCACCCAATAGTGTATTGTATCACAATCTAGTAGTTACATTTGAAAATTTTGTTCTAGGACATTTTGTTTGAACGCAATCATCAAACTTAATTAAAAAAGTCATTTAAGCCTTTTCACAGTGAGATCTATGCGATATGGCCGAGAAATGTAATTTTGATGTTAACTCCCAAACCGCTGCGCAGAAGTCAACCAAACTTCAACCATTAGTGTATTGTATCACAATCTAGTAGTTACATGTGGAAATTTGGTTCTAGGACATTTGATTTGAGCGCAGTCCTCAAACTTAGGTCAAAAAAGCCATTTAAGCCTTTTCACAGTGAGATCTATGCGATATGGCCGAGAAATGTAATTTTGATGTTAACTCCCAAACCGCTGCGCAGAAGTCAACCAAACTTCACCCAATAGTGTATTGTATCACAATCTAGTAGTTACATTTGAAAATTTTGTTCTAGGACATTTTGTTTGAGCGCAATCATCAAACTTAATTAAAAAAGTCATTTAAGCCTTTTCACAGTGAGATCTATGCGATATGGCCGAGAAATGTAATTTTGATGTTAACTCCCAAACCGCTGCGCAGAAGTCAACCAAACTTCACCCATTAGTGTATTGTATCACAATCTAGTAGTTACATGTGGAAATTTGGTTATTGGACATTTGGTTTGAGCGCAATCATTAAACTTAGGTCAAAAAAGCCATTTAAGCCTTTTCACAGTGAGATCTATGCGATATGGCCGAGAAATGTAATTTTGATGTTAACTCCCAAACCGCTGCGCAGAAGTCAACCAAACTTCACCCAATAGTGTATTGTATCACAATCTAGTAGTTACATTTGAAAATTTTGTTCTAGGAAATTTTGTTTGAGCGCAATCATTAAACTTAATTAAAAAAGTCATTTAAGCCTTTTCACAGTGAGATCTATGCGATATGGCCGAGAAATGTAATTTTGATGTTAACTCCCAAACCGCTGCGCAGAAGTCAACCAAACTTCACCCATTAGTGTATTGTATCACAATCTAGTAGTTACATGTGGAAATTTGGTTTTTGGACATTTGGTTTGAGCGCAATCATTAAACTTAGGTCAAAAAAGCCATTTAAGCCTTTTCACAGTGAGATCTATGCGATATGGCCGAGAAATGTAATTTTGATGTTAACTCCCAAACCGCTGCGCAGAAGTCAACCAAACTTCACCCAATAGTGTATTGTATCACAATCTAATAGTTACATTTGAAAATTTTGTTCTAGGAAATTTTGTTTGAGCGCAATCATCAAACTTAATTAAAAAAGTCATTTAAGCCTTTTCACAGTGAGATCTATGCGATATGGCCGAGAAATGTAATTTTGATGTTAACTCCCAAACCTCTGCGCAGAAGTCAACCAAACTTCACCCATTAGTGTATTGTATCACAATCTAGTAGTTACATGTGGAAATTTGGTTCTAGGACATTTGATTTGAGCGCAATCCTCAAACTTAGGTCAAAAAAGCCATTTAAGCCTTTTCACAGTGAGATCTATGCGATATGGCCGAGAAATGTAATTTTGATGTTAACTCCCAAACCGCTGCGCAGAAGTCAACCAAACTTCACCCAATAGTGTATTGTATCACATTCTAGTAGTTACATTTGAAAATTTCGTTCTAGGACATTTGGTTTGAGCGCAATCTTTAAACTTAGGTCAAAAAAGCCATTTAAGCCTTTTCACAGTGAGATCTATGCGATATGGCCGAGAAATGTAATTTTGATGTTAACTCCCAAACCGCTGCGCAGAAGTCAACCAAACTTCACCCAATAGTGTATTGTATCACAATCTAGTAGTTACATTTGAAAATTTTGTTCTAGGACATTTTGTTTGAACGCAATCATCAAACTTAATTAAAAAAGTCATTTAAGCCTTTTCACAGTGAGATCTATGCGATATGGCCGAGAAATGTAATTTTGATGTTAACTCCCAAACCGCTGCGCAGAAGTCAACCAAACTTCACCCAATAGTGTATTGTATCACAATCTAGTAGTTACATTTGAAAATTTTGTTCTAGGATATTTTGTTTGAACGCAATCATCAAACTTAATTAAAAAAGTCATTTAAGCCTTTTCACGGTGAGATCTATGCGATATGGCCGAGAAATGTAATTTTGATGTTAACTCCCAAACCGCCTCGCAGAAGTCAACCAAACTTCACCCATTAGTGTATTGTATCACAATCTAGTAGTTACATGTGGAAATTTGGTTATTGGACATTTGGTTTGAGCGCAATCATTAAACTTAGGTCAAAACAGTCATTTAAGCCTTTTCACAGTGAGATCTATGCGATATGGCCGAGAAATGTAATTTTGATGTTAACTCCCAAACCGCTGCGCAGAAGTCAACCAAACTTCACCCAATAGTGTATTGTATCACATTCTAGTAGTTACATTTGAAAATTTCGTTCTAGGACATTTGGTTTGAGCGCAATCATTAAATTTAGGTCAAAAAAGCCATTTAAGCCTTTTCACAGTGAGATCTATGCGATATGGCCGAGAAATGTAATTTTGATGTTAACTCCCAAACCGCTGCGCAGAAGTCAACTAAACTTCACCCAATAGTGTATTGTATCACATTCTAGTAGTTACATTTGAAAATTTCGTTCTAGGACATTTGGTTTGAGCGCAATCATTAAACTTAATTAAAAAAGTCATTTAAGCCTTTTCACAGTGAGATCTATGCGATATGGCCGAGAAATGTAATTTTGATGTTAACTCCCAAACCGCTGCGCAGAAGTCAACCAAACTTCACCCATTAGTGTATTGTATCACAATCTAGTAATTACATGTGGAAATTTGGTTCTAGGACATTTGATTTGAGCGCAATCCTCAAACTTAGGTCAAAAAAGCCATTTAAGCCTTTTCACAGTGAGATCTATGCGATATGGCCGAGAAATGTAATTTTGATGTTAACTCCCAAACCGCTGCGCAGAAGTCAACCAAACTTCACCCAATAGTGTATTGTATCACAATCTAGTAGTTACATTTGAAAATTTTGTTCTATGACATTTTGTTTGAACGCAATCATCAAACTTAATTAAAAAAGTCATTTAAGCCTTTTCACAGTGAGATCTATGCGATATGGCCGAGAAATGTAATTTTGATGTTAACTCCCAAACCGCCTCGCAGAAGTCAACCAAACTTCACCCATTAGTGTATTGTATCACAATCTAGTAGTTACATGTGGAAATTTGGTTATTGGACATTTGGTTTGAGCGCAATCATTAAACTTAGGTCAAAACAGTCATTTAAGCCTTTTCACAGTGAGATCTATGCGATATGGCCGAGAAATGTAATTTTGATGTTAACTCCCAAACCGCTGCGCAGAAGTCAACCAAACTTCACCCAATAGTGTATTGTATCACATTCTAGTAGTTACATTTGAAAATTTCGTTCTAGGACATTTGGTTTGAGCGCAATCATTAAATTTAGGTCAAAAAAGCCATTTAAGCCTTTTCACAGTGAGATCTATGCGATATGGCCGAGAAATGTAATTTTGATGTTAACTCCCAAACCGCTGCGCAGAAGTCAACTAAACTTCACCCAATAGTGTATTGTATCACATTCTAGTAGTTACATTTGAAAATTTCGTTCTAGGACATTTGGTTTGAGCGCAATCATTAAACTTAATTAAAAAAGTCATTTAAGCCTTTTCACAGTGAGATCTATGCGATATGGCCGAGAAATGTAATTTTGATGTTAACTCCCAAACCGCTGCGCAGAAGTCAACCAAACTTCACCCATTAGTGTATTGTATCACAATCTAGTAATTACATGTGGAAATTTGGTTCTAGGACATTTGATTTGAGCGCAATCCTCAAACTTAGGTCAAAAAAGCCATTTAAGCCTTTTCACAGTGAGATCTATGCGATATGGCCGAGAAATGTAATTTTGATGTTAACTCCCAAACCGCTGCGCAGAAGTCAACCAAACTTCACCCAATAGTGTATTGTATCACAATCTAGTAGTTACATTTGAAAATTTTGTTCTATGACATTTTGTTTGAACGCAATCATCAAACTTAATTAAAAAAGTCATTTAAGCCTTTTCACAGTGAGATCTATGCGATATGGCCAAGAAATGTAATTTTGATGTTAACTCCCAAACCGCCTCGCAGAAGTCAACCAAACTTCACCCATTAGTGTATTGTATCACAATCTAGTAGTTACATGTGGAAATTTGGTTATTGGACATTTGGTTTGAGCGCAATCATTAAACTTAGGTCAAAAAAGCCATTTAAGCCTTTTCACAGTGAGATCTATGCGATATGGCCGAGAAATGTAATTTTGATGTTAACTCCAAAACCGCTGCGCAGAAGTCAACCAAACTTCACCCAATAGTGTATTGTATCACAATCTAGTAGTTACATTTGAAAATTTTGTTCTAGGAAATTTTGTTTGAGCGCAATCATCAAACTTAATTAAAAAAGTCATTTAAGCCTTTTCACAGTGAGATCTATGCGATATGGCCGAGAAATGTAATTTTGATGTTAACTCCCAAACCTCTGCGCAGAAGTCAACCAAACTTCACCCATTAGTGTATTGTATCACAATCTAGTAGTTACATGTGGAAATTTGGTTCTAGGACATTTGATTTGAGCGCAATCCTCAAACTTAGGTCAAAAAAGCCATTTAAGCCTTTTCACAGTGAGATCTATGCGATATGGCCGAGAAATGTAATTTTGATGTTAACTCCCAAACCGCTGCGCAGAAGTCAACCAAACTTCACCCAATAGTGTATTGTATCACATTCTAGTAGTTACATTTGAAAATTTCGTTCTAGGACATTTGGTTTGAGCGCAATCTTTAAACTTAGGTCAAAAAAGCCATTTAAGCCTTTTCACAGTGAGATCTATGCGATATGGCCGAGAAATGTAATTTTGATGTTAACTCCCAAACCGCTGCGCAGAAGTCAACCAAACTTCACCCAATAGTGTATTGTATCACAATCTAGTAGTTACATTTGAAAATTTTGTTCTAGGACATTTTGTTTGAACGCAATCATCAAACTTAATTAAAAAAGTCATTTAAGCCTTTTCACAGTGAGATCTATGCGATATGGCCGAGAAATGTAATTTTGATGTTAACTCCCAAACCGCTGCGCAGAAGTCAACCAAACTTCACCCAATAGTGTATTGTATCACAATCTAGTAGTTACATTTGAAAATTTTGTTCTAGGACATTTTGTTTGAACGCAATCATCAAACTTAATTAAAAAAGTCATTTAAGCCTTTTCACGGTGAGATCTATGCGATATGGCCGAGAAATGTAATTTTGATGTTAACTCCCAAACCGCTGCGCAGAAGTCAACCAAACTTCACCCAATAGTGTATTGTATCACATTCTAGTAGTTACATTTGAAAATTTTGTTCTAGGACATTTTGTTTGAACGCAATCATCAAACTTAATTAAAAAAGTCATTTAAGCCTTTTCACGGTGAGATCTATGCGATATGGCCGAGAAATGTAATTTTGATGTTAACTCCCAAACCGCTGCGCAGAAGTCAACTAAACTTCACCCAATAGTGTATTGTATCACATTCTAGTAGTTACATTTGAAAATTTCGTTCTAGGACATTTGGTTTGAGCGCAATCATTAAACTTAATTAAAAAAGTCATTTAAGCCTTTTCACAGTGAGATCTATGCGATATGGCCGAGAAATGTAATTTTGATGTTAACTCCCAAACCGCTGCGCAGAAGTCAACCAAACTTCACCCATTAGTGTATTGTATCACAATCTAGTAATTACATGTGGAAATTTGGTTCTAGGACATTTGATTTGAGCGCAATCCTCAAACTTAGGTCAAAAAAGCCATTTAAGCCTTTTCACAGTGAGATCTATGCGATATGGCCGAGAAATGTAATTTTGATGTTAACTCCCAAACCGCTGCGCAGAAGTCAACCAAACTTCACCCAATAGTGTATTGTATCACAATCTAGTAGTTACATTTGAAAATTTTGTTCTATGACATTTTGTTTGAACGCAATCATCAAACTTAATTAAAAAAGTCATTTAAGCCTTTTCACAGTGAGATCTATGCGATATGGCCAAGAAATGTAATTTTGATGTTAACTCCCAAACCGCCTCGCAGAAGTCAACCAAACTTCACCCATTAGTGTATTGTATCACAATCTAGTAGTTACATGTGGAAATTTGGTTATTGGACATTTGGTTTGAGCGCAATCATTAAACTTAGGTCAAAAAAGCCATTTAAGCCTTTTCACAGTGAGATCTATGCGATATGGCCGAGAAATGTAATTTTGATGTTACCTCCAAAACCGCTGCGCAGAAGTCAACCAAACTTCACCCAATAGTGTATTGTATCACAATCTAGTAGTTACATTTGAAAATTTTGTTCTAGGAAATTTTGTTTGAGCGCAATCATCAAACTTAATTAAAAAAGTCATTTAAGCCTTTTCACAGTGAGATCTATGCGATATGGCCGAGAAATGTAATTTTGATGTTAACTCCCAAACCTCTGCGCAGAAGTCAACCAAACTTCACCCATTAGTGTATTGTATCACAATCTAGTAGTTACATGTGGAAATTTGGTTCTAGGACATTTGATTTGAGCGCAATCCTCAAACTTAGGTCAAAAAAGCCATTTAAGCCTTTTCACAGTGAGATCTATGCGATATGGCCGAGAAATGTAATTTTGATGTTAACTCCCAAACCGCTGCGCAGAAGTCAACCAAACTTCACCCAATAGTGTATTGTATCACATTCTAGTAGTTACATTTGAAAATTTCGTTCTAGGACATTTGGTTTGAGCGCAATCTTTAAACTTAGGTCAAAAAAGCCATTTAAGCCTTTTCACAGTGAGATCTATGCGATATGGCCGAGAAATGTAATTTTGATGTTAACTCCCAAACCGCTGCGCAGAAGTCAACCAAACTTCACCCAATAGTGTATTGTATCACAATCTAGTAGTTACATTTGAAAATTTTGTTCTAGGACATTTTGTTTGAACGCAATCATCAAACTTAATTAAAAAAGTCATTTAAGCCTTTTCACAGTGAGATCTATGCGATATGGCCGAGAAATGTAATTTTGATGTTAACTCCCAAACCGCTGCGCAGAAGTCAACCAAACTTCACCCAATAGTGTATTGTATCACAATCTAGTAGTTACATTTGAAAATTTTGTTCTAGGACATTTTGTTTGAACGCAATCATCAAACTTAATTAAAAAAGTCATTTAAGCCTTTTCACGGTGAGATCTATGCGATATGGCCGAGAAATGTAATTTTGATGTTAACTCCCAAACCGCTGCGCAGAAGTCAACCAAACTTCACCCAATAGTGTATTGTATCACATTCTAGTAGTTACATTTGAAAATTTTGTTCTAGGACATTTTGTTTGAACGCAATCATCAAACTTAATTAAAAAAGTCATTTAAGCCTTTTCACGGTGAGATCTATGCGATATGGCCGAGAAATGTAATTTTGATGTTAACTCCCAAACCGCTGCGCAGAAGTCAACCAAACTTCACCCAATAGTGTATTGTATCACATTCTAGTAGTTACATTTGAAAATTTCGTTCTAGGACATTTGGTTTGAGCGCAATCATTAAACTTAGGTCAAAAAAGCCATTTAAGCCTTTTCACAGTGAGATCTATGCGATATGGCCGAGAAATGTAATTTTGATGTTAACTCCCAAACCGCTGCGCAGAAGTCAACTAAACTTCACCCAATAGTGTATTGTATCACATTCTAGTAGTTACATTTGAAAATTTCGTTCTAGGACATTTGGTTTGAGCGCAATCATTAAACTTAATTAAAAAAGTCATTTAAGCCTTTTCACAGTGAGATCTATGCGATATGGCCGAGAAATGTAATTTTGATGTTAACTCCCAAACCGCTGCGCAGAAGTCAACCAAACTTCACCCATTAGTGTATTGTATCACAATCTAGTAATTACATGTGGAAATTTGGTTCTAGGACATTTGATTTGAGCGCAATCCTCAAACTTAGGTCATAAAAGCCATTTAAGCCTTTTCACAGTGAGATCTATGCGATATGGCCGAGAAATGTAATTTTGATGTTAACTCCCAAACCGCTGCGCAGAAGTCAACCAAACTTCACCCAATAGTGTATTGTATCACAATCTAGTAGTTACATTTGAAAATTTTGTTCTATGACATTTTGTTTGAACGCAATCATCAAACTTAATTAAAAAAGTCATTTAAGACTTTTCACAGTGAGATCTATGCGATATGGCCGAGAAATGTAATTTTGATGTTAACTCCCAAACCGCTGCGCAGAAGTCAACCAAACTTCACCCATTAGTGTATTGTATCACAATCTAGTAGTTACATGTGGAAATTTGGTTATTGGACATTTGGTTTGAGCGCAATCATTAAACTTAGGTCAAAAAAGCCATTTAAGCCTTTTCACAGTGAGATCTATGCGATATGGCCGAGAAATGTAATTTTGATGTTAACTCCCAAACCGCTGCGCAGAAGTCAACCAAACTTCACCCAATAGTGTATTGTATCACAATCTAGTAGTTACATTTGAAAATTTTGTTCTAGGAAATTTTGTTTGAGCGCAATCATCAAACTTAATTAAAAAAGTCATTTAAGCCTTTTCACAGTGAGATCTATACGATATGGCCGAGAAATGTAATTTTGATGTTAACTCCCAAACCTCTGCGCAGAAGTCAACCAAACTTCACCCATTAGTGTATTGTATCACAATCTAGTAGTTACATGTGGAAATTTGGTTCTAGGACATTTGATTTGAGCGCAATCCTCAAACTTAGGTCAAAAAAGCCATTTAAGCCTTTTCACAGTGAGATCTATGCGATATGGCCGAGAAATGTAATTTTGATGTTAACTCCCAAACCGCTGCGCAGAAGTCAACCAAACTTCACCCAATAGTGTATTGTATCACATTCTAGTAGTTACATTTGAAAATTTCGTTCTAGGACATTTGGTTTGAGCGCAATCTTTAAACTTGGGTCAAAAAAGCCATTTAAGCCTTTTCACAGTGAGATCTATGCGATATGGCCGAGAAATGTAATTTTGATGTTAACTCCCAAACCGCTGCGCAGAAGTCAACCAAACTTCACCCAATAGTGTATTGTATCACAATCTAGTAGTTACATTTGAAAATTTTGTTCTAGGACATTTTGTTTGAACGCAATCATCAAACTTAATTAAAAAAGTCATTTAAGCCTTTTCACAGTGAGATCTATGCGATATGGCCGAGAAATGTAATTTTGATGTTAACTCCCAAACCGCTGCGCAGAAGTCAACCAAACTTCACCCAATAGTGTATTGTATCACAATCTAGTAGTTACATTTGGAAATTTGGTTCTTGGACATTTGATTTGAGCGCAATCCTCAAACTTAGGTAAAAAAAGCCATTTAAGCCTTTTCACAGTGAGATCTATGCGATATGGCCGAGAAATGTAATTTTGATGTTAACTCCCAAACCGCTGCGCAGAAGTCAACCAAACTTCACCCAATAGTGTATTGTATCACAATCTAGTAGTTACATTTGAAAATTTTGTTCTAGGACATTTTGTTTGAACGCAATCATCAAACTTAATTAAAAAAGTCATTTAAGCCTTTTCACAGTGAGATCTATGCGATATGGCCGAGAAATGTAATTTTGATGTTAACTCCCAAACCGCTGCGCAGAAGTCAACCAAACTTCACCCAATAGTGTATTGTATCACATTCTAGTAGTTACATTTGAAAATTTCGTTCTAGGACATTTGGTTTGAGCGCAATCATTAAACTTAGGTCAAAAAAGCCATTTAAGCCTTTTCACAGTGAGATCTATGCGATATGGCCGAGAAATGTAATTTTGATGTTAACTCCCAAACCGCTGCGCAGAAGTCAACCAAACTTCACCCAATAGTGTATTGTATCACAATCTAGTAGTTACATTTGAAAATTTTGTTCTAGGAAATTTTGTTTGAGCGCAATCATCAAACTTAATTAAAAAAGTCATTTAAGCCTTTTCACAGTGAGATCTATGCGATATGGCCGAGAAATGTAATTTTGATGTTAACTCCCAAACCGCTGCGCAGAAGTCAACCAAACTTCACCCATTAGTGTATTGTATCACAATCTAGTAGTTACATGTGAAAATTTGGTTCTAGGACATTTGATTTGAGCGCAATCCTCAAACTTAGGTCAAAAAAGCCATTTAAGCCTTTTCACAGTGAGATCTATGCGATATGGCCGAGAAATGTAATTTTGATGTTAACTCCCAAACCGCTGCGCAGAAGTCAACCAAACTCCACCCAATAGTGTATTGTATCACATTCTAGTAGTTACATTTGAAAATTTCGTTCTAGGACATTTGGTTTGAGCGCAATCATTAAACTTAGGTCAAAAAAGCCATTTAAGCCTTTTCACAGTGAGATCTATGCGATATGGCCGAGAAATGTAATTTTGATGTTAACTCCCAAACCGCTGCGCAGAAGTCAACTAAACTTCACCCAATAGTGTATTGTATCACATTCTAGTAGTTACATTTGAAAATTTCGTTCTAGGACATTTGGTTTGAGCGCAATCATTAAACTTAATTAAAAAAGTCATTTAAGCCTTTTCACAGTGAGATCTATGCGATATGGCCGAGAAATGTAATTTTGATGTTAACTCCCAAACCGCTGCGCAGAAGTCAACCAAACTTCACCCATTAGTGTATTGTATCACAATCTAGTAATTACATGTGGAAATTTGGTTCTAGGACATTTGATTTGAGCGCAATCCTCAAACTTAGGTCAAAAAAGCCATTTAAGCCTTTTCACAGTGAGATCTATGCGATATGGCCGAGAAATGTAATTTTGATGTTCACTCCCAAACCGCTGCGCAGAAGTCAACCAAACTTCACCCAATAGTGTATTGTATCACAATCTAGTAGTTACATTTGAAAATTTTGTTCTAGGACATTTTGTTTGAACGCAATCATCAAACTTAATTAAAAAAGTCATTTAAGCCTTTTCACAGTGAGATCTATGCGATATGGCCGAGAAATGTAATTTTGATGTTAACTCCCAAACCGCTGCGCAGAAGTCAACCAAACTTCACCCAATAGTGTATTGTATCACATTCTAGTAGTTACATTTGAAAATTTCGTTCTAGGACATTTGGTTTGAGCGCAATCATTAAACTTAGGTCAAAAAAGCCATTTAAGCCTTTTCACAGTGAGATCTATGCGATATGGCCGAGAAATGTAATTTTGATGTTAACTCCCAAACCGCTGCGCAGAAGTCAACCAAACTTCACCCAATAGTGTATTGTATCACAATCTAGTAGTTACATTTGAAAATTTTGTTCTAGGAAATTTTGTTTGAGCGCAATCATCAAACTTAATTAAAAAAGTCATTTAAGCCTTTTCACAGTGAGATCTATGCGATATGGCCGAGAAATGTAATTTTGATGTTAACTCCCAAACCGCTGCGCAGAAGTCAACCAAACTTCACCCATTAGTGTATTGTATCACAATCTAGTAGTTACATGTGAAAATTTGGTTCTAGGACATTTGATTTGAGCGCAATCCTCAAACTTAGGTCAAAAAAGCCATTTAAGCCTTTTCACAGTGAGATCTATGCGATATGGCCGAGAAATGTAATTTTGATGTTAACTCCCAAACCGCTGCGCAGAAGTCAACCAAACTTCACCCAATAGTGTATTGTATCACATTCTAGTAGTTACATTTGAAAATTTCGTTCTAGGACATTTGGTTTGAGCGCAATCATTAAACTTAGGTCAAAAAAGCCATTTAAGCCTTTTCACAGTGAGATCTATGCGATATGGCCGAGAAATGTAATTTTGATGTTAACTCCCAAACCGCTGCGCAGAAGTCAACTAAACTTCACCCAATAGTGTATTGTATCACATTCTAGTAGTTACATTTGAAAATTTCGTTCTAGGACATTTGGTTTGAGCGCAATCATTAAACTTAATTAAAAAAGTCATTTAAGCCTTTTCACAGTGAGATCTATGCGATATGGCCGAGAAATGTAATTTTGATGTTAACTCCCAAACCGCTGCGCAGAAGTCAACCAAACTTCACCCATTAGTGTATTGTATCACAATCTAGTAATTACATGTGGAAATTTGGTTCTAGGACATTTGATTTGAGCGCAATCCTCAAACTTAGGTCAAAAAAGCCATTTAAGCCTTTTCACAGTGAGATCTATGCGATATGGCCGAGAAATGTAATTTTGATGTTCACTCCCAAACCGCTGCGCAGAAGTCAACCAAACTTCACCCAATAGTGTATTTTATCATAATCTAGTAGTTACATTTGTAAATTTAGTTCTAGGACATTTGGTTTGAGCGCAATCTTCAAACTTAATTAAAAAAAGTCATTTAAGCCTTTTCACAGTGAGATCTATGCGATATGGCCGAGAAATGTAATTTTGATGTTAACTCCCAAACCGCTGCGCAGAAGTCAACCAAACTTCACCCAATAGTGTATTTTATCACAATCTAGTAGTTACATTTGAAAATTTTGTTCTATGACATTTTGTTTGAACGCAATCATCAAACTTAATTAAAAAAGTCATTTAAGCCTTTTCACAGTGAGATCTATGCGATATGGCCGAGAAATGTAATTTTGATGTTAACTCCCAAACCGCTGCGCAGAAGTCAACCAAACTTCACCCAATAGTGTATTGTATCACAATCTAGTAGTTACATTTGGAAATTTGGTTCTTGGACATTTGATTTGAGCGCAATCCTCAAACTTAGGTCAAAAAAGCCATTTAAGCCTTTTCACAGTGAGATCTATGCGATATGGCCGAGAAATGTAATTTTGATGGTAACTCCCAAACCGCTGCGCAGAAGTCAACCAAACTTCACCCAATAGTGTATTGTATCACAATCTAGTAGTTACATTTGAAAATTTTGTTCTAGGACATTTTGTTTGAACGCAATCATCAAACTTAATTAAAAAAGTCATTTAAGCCTTTTCACAGTGAGATCTATGCGATATGGCCGAGAAATGTAATTTTGATGTTAACTCCCAAACCGCTTCGCAGAAGTCAACCAAACTTCACCCAATAGTGTATTGTATCACATTCTAGTAGTTACATTTGAAAATTTCGTTCTAGGACATTTGGTTTGAGCGCAATCATTAAACTTAGGTCAAAAAAGCCATTTAAGCCTTTTCACAGTGAGATCTATGCGATATGGCCGAGAAATGTAATTTTGATGTTAACTCCCAAACCGCTGCGCAGAAGTCAACCAAACTTCACCCAATAGTGTATTGTATCACAATCTAGTAGTTACATTTGAAAATTTTGTTCTAGGAAATTTTGTTTGAGCGCAATCATCAAACTTAATTAAAAAAGTCATTTAAGCCTTTTCACAGTGAGATCTATGCGATATGGCCGAGAAATGTAATTTTGATGTTAACTCCCAAACCGCTGCGCAGAAGTCAACCAAACTTCACCCATTAGTGTATTGTATCACAATCTAGTAGTTACATGTGAAAATTTGGTTCTAGGACATTTGATTTGAGCGCAATCCTCAAACTTAGGTCAAAAAAGCCATTTAAGCCTTTTCACAGTGAGATCTATGCGATATGGCCGAGAAATGTAATTTTGATGTTAACTCCCAAACCGCTGCGCAGAAGTCAACCAAACTTCACCCAATAGTGTATTGTATCACATTCTAGTAGTTACATTTGACAATTTCGTTCTAGGACATTTGGTTTGAGCGCAATCCTCAAACTTAGGTCAAAAAAGCCATTTAAGCCTTTTCACAGTGAGATCTATGCGATATGGCCGAGAAATGTAATTTTGATGTTAACTCCCAAACCGCTGCGCAGAAGTCAACCAAACTTCACCCATTAGTGTATTGTATCACAATCTAGTAGTTACATGTGGAAATTTGGTTTTTGGACATTTGGTTTGAGCGCAATCATTAAACTTAGGTCAAAAAAGCCATTTAAGCCTTTTCACAGTGAGATCTATGCGATATGGCCGAGAAATGTAATTTTGATGTTAACTCCCAAACCGCTGCGCAGAAGTCAACTAAACTTCACCCAATAGTGTATTGTATCACATTCTAGTAGTTACATTTGAAAATTTCGTTCTAGGACATTTGGTTTGAGCGCAATCATTAAACTTAATTAAAAAAGTCATTTAAGCCTTTTCACAGTGAGATCTATGCGATATGGCCGAGAAATGTAATTTTGATGTTAACTCCCAAACCGCTGCGCAGAAGTCAACCAAACTTCACCCATTAGTGTATTGTATCACAATCTAGTAATTACATGTGGAAATTTGGTTCTAGGACATTTGATTTGAGCGCAATCCTCAAACTTAGGTCATAAAAGCCATTTAAGCCTTTTCACAGTGAGATCTATGCGATATGGCCGAGAAATGTAATTTTGATGTTAACTCCCAAACCGCTGCGCAGAAGTCAACCAAACTTCACCCAATAGTGTATTGTATCACAATCTAGTAGTTACATTTGAAAATTTTGTTCTATGACATTTTGTTTGAACGCAATCATCAAACTTAATTAAAAAAGTCATTTAAGACTTTTCACAGTGAGATCTATGCGATATGGCCGAGAAATGTAATTTTGATGTTAACTCCCAAACCGCTGCGCAGAAGTCAACCAAACTTCACCCATTAGTGTATTGTATCACAATCTAGTAGTTACATGTGGAAATTTGGTTATTGGACATTTGGTTTGAGCGCAATCATTAAACTTAGGTCAAAAAAGCCATTTAAGCCTTTTCACAGTGAGATCTATGCGATATGGCCGAGAAATGTAATTTTGATGTTAACTCCCAAACCGCTGCGCAGAAGTCAACCAAACTTCACCCAATAGTGTATTGTATCACATTCTAGTAGTTACATTTGAAAATTTCGTTCTAGGACATTTGGTTTGAGCGCAATCTTTAAACTTAGGTCAAAAAAGCCATTTAAGCCTTTTCACAGTGAGATCTATGCGATATGGCCGAGAAATGTAATTTTGATGTTAACTCCCAAACCGCTGCGCAGAAGTCAACCAAACTTCACCCAATAGTGTATTGTATCACAATCTAGTAGTTACATTTGAAAATTTTGTTCTAGGACATTTTGTTTGAACGCAATCATCAAACTTAATTAAAAAAGTCATTTAAGCCTTTTCACAGTGAGATCTATGCGATATGGCCGAGAAATGTAATTTTGATGTTAACTCCCAAACCGCTGCGCAGAAGTCAACCAAACTTCACCCAATAGTGTATTGTATCACAATCTAGTAGTTACATTTGGAAATTTGGTTCTTGGACATTTGATTTGAGCGCAATCCTCAAACTTAGGTAAAAAAAGCCATTTAAGCCTTTTCACAGTGAGATCTATGCGATATGGCCGAGAAATGTAATTTTGATGTTAACTCCCAAACCGCTGCGCAGAAGTCAACCAAACTTCACCCAATAGTGTATTGTATCACAATCTAGTAGTTACATTTGAAAATTTTGTTCTAGGACATTTTGTTTGAACGCAATCATCAAACTTAATTAAAAAAGTCATTTAAGCCTTTTCACAGTGAGATCTATGCGATATGGCCGAGAAATGTAATTTTGATGTTAACTCCCAAACCGCTGCGCAGAAGTCAACCAAACTTCACCCAATAGTGTATTGTATCACATTCTAGTAGTTACATTTGAAAATTTCGTTCTAGGACATTTGGTTTGAGCGCAATCATTAAACTTAGGTCAAAAAAGCCATTTAAGCCTTTTCACAGTGAGATCTATGCGATATGGCCGAGAAATGTAATTTTGATGTTAACTCCCAAACCGCTGCGCAGAAGTCAACCAAACTTCACCCAATAGTGTATTGTATCACAATCTAGTAGTTACATTTGAAAATTTTGTTCTAGGAAATTTTGTTTGAGCGCAATCATCAAACTTAATTAAAAAAGTCATTTAAGCCTTTTCACAGTGAGATCTATGCGATATGGCCGAGAAATGTAATTTTGATGTTAACTCCCAAACCGCTGCGCAGAAGTCAACCAAACTTCACCCATTAGTGTATTGTATCACAATCTAGTAGTTACATGTGAAAATTTGGTTCTAGGACATTTGATTTGAGCGCAATCCTCAAACTTAGGTCAAAAAAGCCATTTAAGCCTTTTCACAGTGAGATCTATGCGATATGGCCGAGAAATGTAATTTTGATGTTAACTCCCAAACCGCTGCGCAGAAGTCAACCAAACTCCACCCAATAGTGTATTGTATCACATTCTAGTAGTTACATTTGAAAATTTCGTTCCAGGACATTTGGTTTGAGCGCAATCATTAAACTTAGGTCAAAAAAGCCATTTAAGCCTTTTCACAGTGAGATCTATGCGATATGGCCGAGAAATGTAATTTTGATGTTAACTCCCAAACCGCTGCGCAGAAGTCAACTAAACTTCACCCAATAGTGTATTGTATCACATTCTAGTAGTTACATTTGAAAATTTCGTTCTAGGACATTTGGTTTGAGCGCAATCATTAAACTTAATTAAAAAAGTCATTTAAGCCTTTTCACAGTGAGATCTATGCGATATGGCCGAGAAATGTAATTTTGATGTTAACTCCCAAACCGCTGCGCAGAAGTCAACCAAACTTCACCCATTAGTGTATTGTATCACAATCTAGTAATTACATGTGGAAATTTGGTTCTAGGACATTTGATTTGAGCGCAATCCTCAAACTTAGGTCAAAAAAGCCATTTAAGCCTTTTCACAGTGAGATCTATGCGATATGGCCGAGAAATGTAATTTTGATGTTCACTCCCAAACCGCTGCGCAGAAGTCAACCAAACTTCACCCAATAGTGTATTGTATCACAATCTAGTAGTTACATTTGAAAATTTTGTTCTAGGACATTTTGTTTGAACGCAATCATCAAACTTAATTAAAAAAGTCATTTAAGCCTTTTCACAGTGAGATCTATGCGATATGGCCGAGAAATGTAATTTTGATGTTAACTCCCAACCGCTGCGCAGAAGTCAACCAAACTTCACCCAATAGTGTATTGTATCACATTCTAGTAGTTACATTTGAAAATTTCGTTCTAGGACATTTGGTTTGAGCGCAATCATTAAACTTAGGTCAAAAAAGCCATTTAAGCCTTTTCACAGTGAGATCTATGCGATATGGCCGAGAAATGTAATTTTGATGTTAACTCCCAAACCGCTGCGCAGAAGTCAACCAAACTTCACCCAATAGTGTATTGTATCACAATCTAGTAGTTACATTTGAAAATTTTGTTCTAGGAAATTTTGTTTGAGCGCAATCATCAAACTTAATTAAAAAAGTCATTTAAGCCTTTTCACAGTGAGATCTATGCGATATGGCCGAGAAATGTAATTTTGATGTTAACTCCCAAACCGCTGCGCAGAAGTCAACCAAACTTCACCCATTAGTGTATTGTATCACAATCTAGTAGTTACATGTGAAAATTTGGTTCTAGGACATTTGATTTGAGCGCAATCCTCAAACTTAGGTCAAAAAAGCCATTTAAGCCTTTTCACAGTGAGATCTATGCGATATGGCCGAGAAATGTAATTTTGATGTTAACTCCCAAACCGCTGCGCAGAAGTCAACCAAACTTCACCCAATAGTGTATTGTATCACATTCTAGTAGTTACATTTGAAAATTTCGTTCCAGGACATTTGGTTTGAGCGCAATCATTAAACTTAGGTCAAAAAAGCCATTTAAGCCTTTTCACAGTGAGATCTATGCGATATGGCCGAGAAATGTAATTTTGATGTTAACTCCCAAACCGCTGCGCAGAAGTCAACTAAACTTCACCCAATAGTGTATTGTATCACATTCTAGTAGTTACATTTGAAAATTTCGTTCTAGGACATTTGGTTTGAGCGCAATCATTAAACTTAATTAAAAAAGTCATTTAAGCCTTTTCACAGTGAGATCTATGCGATATGGCCGAGAAATGTAATTTTGATGTTAACTCCCAAACCGCTGCGCAGAAGTCAACCAAACTTCACCCATTAGTGTATTGTATCACAATCTAGTAATTACATGTGGAAATTTGGTTCTAGGACATTTGATTTGAGCGCAATCCTCAAACTTAGGTCAAAAAAGCCATTTAAGCCTTTTCACAGTGAGATCTATGCGATATGGCCGAGAAATGTAATTTTGATGTTCACTCCCAAACCGCTGCGCAGAAGTCAACCAAACTTCACCCAATAGTGTATTGTATCACAATCTAGTAGTTACATTTGAAAATTTTGTTCTAGGACATTTTGTTTGAACGCAATCATCAAACTTAATTAAAAAAGTCATTTAAGCCTTTTCACAGTGAGATCTATGCGATATGGCCGAGAAATGTAATTTTGATGTTAACTCCCAACCGCTGCGCAGAAGTCAACCAAACTTCACCCAATAGTGTATTGTATCACATTCTAGTAGTTACATTTGAAAATTTCGTTCTAGGACATTTGGTTTGAGCGCAATCATTAAACTTAGGTCAAAAAAGCCATTTAAGCCTTTTCACAGTGAGATCTATGCGATATGGCCGAGAAATGTAATTTTGATGTTAACTCCCAAACCGCTGCGCAGAAGTCAACCAAACTTCACCCAATAGTGTATTGTATCACAATCTAGTAGTTACATTTGAAAATTTTGTTCTAGGAAATTTTGTTTGAGCGCAATCATCAAACTTAATTAAAAAAGTCATTTAAGCCTTTTCACAGTGAGATCTATGCGATATGGCCGAGAAATGTAATTTTGATGTTAACTCCCAAACCGCTGCGCAGAAGTCAACCAAACTTCACCCATTAGTGTATTGTATCACAATCTAGTAGTTACATGTGAAAATTTGGTTCTAGGACATTTGATTTGAGCGCAATCCTCAAACTTAGGTCAAAAAAGCCATTTAAGCCTTTTCACAGTGAGATCTATGCGATATGGCCGAGAAATGTAATTTTGATGTTAACTCCCAAACCGCTGCGCAGAAGTCAACCAAACTTCACCCAATAGTGTATTGTATCACATTCTAGTAGTTACATTTGAAAATTTCGTTCTAGGACATTTGGTTTGAGCGCAATCATTAAACTTAGGTCAAAAAAGCCATTTAAGCCTTTTCACAGTGAGATCTATGCGATATGGCCGAGAAATGTAATTTTGATGTTAACTCCCAAACCGCTGCGCAGAAGTCAACTAAACTTCACCCAATAGTGTATTGTATCACATTCTAGTAGTTACATTTGAAAATTTCGTTCTAGGACATTTGGTTTGAGCGCAATCATTAAACTTAATTAAAAAAGTCATTTAAGCCTTTTCACAGTGAGATCTATGCGATATGGCCGAGAAATGTAATTTTGATGTTAACTCCCAAACCGCTGCGCAGAAGTCAACCAAACTTCACCCATTAGTGTATTGTATCACAATCTAGTAATTACATGTGGAAATTTGGTTCTAGGACATTTGATTTGAGCGCAATCCTCAAACTTAGGTCAAAAAAGCCATTTAAGCCTTTTCACAGTGAGATCTATGCGATATGGCCGAGAAATGTAATTTTGATGTTCACTCCCAAACCGCTGCGCAGAAGTCAACTAAACTTCACCCAATAGTGTATTGTATCACATTCTAGTAGTTACATTTGAAAATTTCGTTCTAGGACATTTGGTTTGAGCGCAATCATTAAACTTAATTAAAAAAGTCATTTAAGCCTTTTCACAGTGAGATCTATGCGATATGGCCGAGAAATGTAATTTTGATGTTAACTCCCAAACCGCTGCGCAGAAGTCAACCAAACTTCACCCAATAGTGTATTTTATCACAATCTAGTAGTTACATTTGAAAATTTTGTTCTATGACATTTTGTTTGAACGCAATCATCAAACTTAATTAAAAAAGTCATTTAAGCCTTTTCACAGTGAGATCTATGCGATATGGCCGAGAAATGTAATTTTGATGTTAACTCCCAAACCGCTGCGCAGAAGTCAACCAAACTTCACCCAATAGTGTATTGTATCACAATCTAGTAGTTACATTTGGAAATTTGGTTCTTGGACATTTGATTTGAGCGCAATCCTCAAACTTAGGTCAAAAAAGCCATTTAAGCCTTTTCACAGTGAGATCTATGCGATATGGCCGAGAAATGTAATTTTGATGGTAACTCCCAAACCGCTGCGCAGAAGTCAACCAAACTTCACCCAATAGTGTATTGTATCACAATCTAGTAGTTACATTTGAAAATTTTGTTCTAGGACATTTTGTTTGAACGCAATCATCAAACTTAATTAAAAAAGTCATTTAAGCCTTTTCACAGTGAGATCTATGCGATATGGCCGAGAAATGTAATTTTGATGTTAACTCCCAAACCGCTTCGCAGAAGTCAACCAAACTTCACCCAATAGTGTATTGTATCACATTCTAGTAGTTACATTTGAAAATTTCGTTCTAGGACATTTGGTTTGAGCGCAATCATTAAACTTAGGTCAAAAAAGCCATTTAAGCCTTTTCACAGTGAGATCTATGCGATATGGCCGAGAAATGTAATTTTGATGTTAACTCCCAAACCGCTGCGCAGAAGTCAACCAAACTTCACCCAATAGTGTATTGTATCACAATCTAGTAGTTACATTTGAAAATTTTGTTCTAGGAAATTTTGTTTGAGCGCAATCATCAAACTTAATTAAAAAAGTCATTTAAGCCTTTTCACAGTGAGATCTATGCGATATGGCCGAGAAATGTAATTTTGATGTTAACTCCCAAACCGCTGCGCAGAAGTCAACCAAACTTCACCCATTAGTGTATTGTATCACAATCTAGTAGTTACATGTGAAAATTTGGTTCTAGGACATTTGATTTGAGCGCAATCCTCAAACTTAGGTCAAAAAAGCCATTTAAGCCTTTTCACAGTGAGATCTATGCGATATGGCCGAGAAATGTAATTTTGATGTTAACTCCCAAACCGCTGCGCAGAAGTCAACCAAACTTCACCCAATAGTGTATTGTATCACATTCTAGTAGTTACATTTGAAAATTTCGTTCTAGGACATTTGGTTTGAGCGCAATCCTCAAACTTAGGTCAAAAAAGCCATTTAAGCCTTTTCACAGTGAGATCTATGCGATATGGCCGAGAAATGTAATTTTGATGTTAACTCCCAAACCGCTGCGCAGAAGTCAACCAAACTTCACCCATTAGTGTATTGTATCACAATCTAGTAGTTACATGTGGAAATTTGGTTTTTGGACATTTGGTTTGAGCGCAATCATTAAACTTAGGTCAAAAAAGCCATTTAAGCCTTTTCACAGTGAGATCTATGCGATATGGCCGAGAAATGTAATTTTGATGTTAACTCCCAAACCGCTGCGCAGAAGTCAACTAAACTTCACCCAATAGTGTATTGTATCACATTCTAGTAGTTACATTTGAAAATTTCGTTCTAGGACATTTGGTTTGAGCGCAATCATTAAACTTAATTAAAAAAGTCATTTAAGCCTGTTCACAGTGAGATCTATGCGATATGGCCGAGAAATGTAATTTTGATGTTAACTCCCAAACCGCTGCGCAGAAGTCAACCAAACTTCACCCATTAGTGTATTGTATCACAATCTAGTAATTACATGTGGAAATTTGGTTCTAGGACATTTGATTTGAGCGCAATCCTCAAACTTAGGTCAAAAAAGCCATTTAAGCCTTTTCACAGTGAGATCTATGCGATATGGCCGAGAAATGTAATTTTGATGTTCACTCCCAAACCGCTGCGCAGAAGTCAACCAAACTTCACCCAATAGTGTATTTTATCATAATCTAGTAGTTACATTTGTAAATTTAGTTCTAGGACATTTGGTTTGAGCGCAATCTTCAAACTTAATTAAAAAAAGTCATTTAAGCCTTTTCACAGTGAGATCTATGCGATATGGCCGAGAAATGTAATTTTGATGTTAACTCCCAAACCGCTGCGCAGAAGTCAACCAAACTTCACCCAATAGTGTATTTTATCACAATCTAGTAGTTACATTTGAAAATTTTGTTCTATGACATTTTGTTTGAACGCAATCATCAAACTTAATTAAAAAAGTCATTTAAGCCTTTTCACAGTGAGATCTATGCGATATGGCCGAGAAATGTAATTTTGATGTTAACTCCCAAACCGCTGCGCAGAAGTCAACCAAACTTCACCCAATAGTGTATTGTATCACAATCTAGTAGTTACATTTGGAAATTTGGTTCTTGGACATTTGATTTGAGCGCAATCCTCAAACTTAGGTCAAAAAAGCCATTTAAGCCTTTTCACAGTGAGATCTATGCGATATGGCCGAGAAATGTAATTTTGATGGTAACTCCCAAACCGCTGCGCAGAAGTCAACCAAACTTCACCCAATAGTGTATTGTATCACAATCTAGTAGTTACATTTGAAAATTTTGTTCTAGGACATTTTGTTTGAACGCAATCATCAAACTTAATTAAAAAAGTCATTTAAGCCTTTTCACAGTGAGATCTATGCGATATGGCCGAGAAATGTAATTTTGATGTTAACTCCCAAACCGCTTCGCAGAAGTCAACCAAACTTCACCCAATAGTGTATTGTATCACATTCTAGTAGTTACATTTGAAAATTTCGTTCTAGGACATTTGGTTTGAGCGCAATCATTAAACTTAGGTCAAAAAAGCCATTTAAGCCTTTTCACAGTGAGATCTATGCGATATGGCCGAGAAATGTAATTTTGATGTTAACTCCCAAACCGCTGCGCAGAAGTCAACCAAACTTCACCCAATAGTGTATTGTATCACAATCTAGTAGTTACATTTGAAAATTTTGTTCTAGGAAATTTTGTTTGAGCGCAATCATCAAACTTAATTAAAAAAGTCATTTAAGCCTTTTCACAGTGAGATCTATGCGATATGGCCGAGAAATGTAATTTTGATGTTAACTCCCAAACCGCTGCGCAGAAGTCAACCAAACTTCACCCATTAGTGTATTGTATCACAATCTAGTAGTTACATGTGAAAATTTGGTTCTAGGACATTTGATTTGAGCGCAATCCTCAAACTTAGGTCAAAAAAGCCATTTAAGCCTTTTCACAGTGAGATCTATGCGATATGGCCGAGAAATGTAATTTTGATGTTAACTCCCAAACCGCTGCGCAGAAGTCAACCAAACTTCACCCAATAGTGTATTGTATCACATTCTAGTAGTTACATTTGAAAATTTCGTTCTAGGACATTTGGTTTGAGCGCAATCCTCAAACTTAGGTCAAAAAAGCCATTTAAGCCTTTTCACAGTGAGATCTATGCGATATGGCCGAGAAATGTAATTTTGATGTTAACTCCCAAACCGCTGCGCAGAAGTCAACCAAACTTCACCCATTAGTGTATTGTATCACAATCTAGTAGTTACATGTGGAAATTTGGTTTTTGGACATTTGGTTTGAGCGCAATCATTAAACTTAGGTCAAAAAAGCCATTTAAGCCTTTTCACAGTGAGATCTATGCGATATGGCCGAGAAATGTAATTTTGATGTTAACTCCCAAACCGCTGCGCAGAAGTCAACTAAACTTCACCCAATAGTGTATTGTATCACATTCTAGTAGTTACATTTGAAAATTTTGTTCTAGGACATTTGGTTTGAGCGCAATCATTAAACTTAATTAAAAAAGTCATTTAAGCCTTTTCACAGTGAGATCTATGCGATATGGCCGAGAAATGTAATTTTGATGTTAACTCCCAAACCGCTGCGCAGAAGTCAACCAAACTTCACCCATTAGTGTATTGTATCACAATCTAGTAATTACATGTGGAAATTTGGTTCTAGGACATTTGATTTGAGCGCAATCCTCAAACTTAGGTCATAAAAGCCATTTAAGCCTTTTCACAGTGAGATCTATGCGATATGGCCGAGAAATGTAATTTTGATGTTAACTCCCAAACCGCTGCGCAGAAGTCAACCAAACTTCACCCAATAGTGTATTGTATCACAATCTAGTAGTTACATTTGAAAATTTTGTTCTATGACATTTTGTTTGAACGCAATCATCAAACTTAATTAAAAAAGTCATTTAAGACTTTTCACAGTGAGATCTATGCGATATGGCCGAGAAATGTAATTTTGATGTTAACTCCCAAACCGCTGCGCAGAAGTCAACCAAACTTCACCCATTAGTGTATTGTATCACAATCTAGTAGTTACATGTGGAAATTTGGTTATTGGACATTTGGTTTGAGCGCAATCATTAAACTTAGGTCAAAAAAGCCATTTAAGCCTTTTCACAGTGAGATCTATGCGATATGGCCGAGAAATGTAATTTTGATGTTAACTCCCAAACCGCTGCGCAGAAGTCAACCAAACTTCACCCAATAGTGTATTTTATCACAATCTAGTAGTTACATTTGAAAATTTTGTTCTATGACATTTTGTTTGAACGCAATCATCAAACTTAATTAAAAAAGTCATTTAAGCCTTTTCACAGTGAGATCTATGCGATATGGCCGAGAAATGTAATTTTGATGTTAACTCCCAAACCGCTGCGCAGAAGTCAACCAAACTTCACCCAATAGTGTATTGTATCACAATCTAGTAGTTACATTTGGAAATTTGGTTCTTGGACATTTGATTTGAGCGCAATCCTCAAACTTAGGTCAAAAAAGCCATTTAAGCCTTTTCACAGTGAGATCTATGCGATATGGCCGAGAAATGTAATTTTGATGGTAACTCCCAAACCGCTGCGCAGAAGTCAACCAAACTTCACCCAATAGTGTATTGTATCACAATCTAGTAGTTACATTTGAAAATTTTGTTCTAGGACATTTTGTTTGAACGCAATCATCAAACTTAATTAAAAAAGTCATTTAAGCCTTTTCACAGTGAGATCTATGCGATATGGCCGAGAAATGTAATTTTGATGTTAACTCCCAAACCGCTTCGCAGAAGTCAACCAAACTTCACCCAATAGTGTATTGTATCACATTCTAGTAGTTACATTTGAAAATTTCGTTCTAGGACATTTGGTTTGAGCGCAATCATTAAACTTAGGTCAAAAAAGCCATTTAAGCCTTTTCACAGTGAGATCTATGCGATATGGCCGAGAAATGTAATTTTGATGTTAACTCCCAAACCGCTGCGCAGAAGTCAACCAAACTTCACCCAATAGTGTATTGTATCACAATCTAGTAGTTACATTTGAAAATTTTGTTCTAGGAAATTTTGTTTGAGCGCAATCATCAAACTTAATTAAAAAAGTCATTTAAGCCTTTTCACAGTGAGATCTATGCGATATGGCCGAGAAATGTAATTTTGATGTTAACTCCCAAACCGCTGCGCAGAAGTCAACCAAACTTCACCCATTAGTGTATTGTATCACAATCTAGTAGTTACATGTGAAAATTTGGTTCTAGGACATTTGATTTGAGCGCAATCCTCAAACTTAGGTCAAAAAAGCCATTTAAGCCTTTTCACAGTGAGATCTATGCGATATGGCCGAGAAATGTAATTTTGATGTTAACTCCCAAACCGCTGCGCAGAAGTCAACCAAACTTCACCCAATAGTGTATTGTATCACATTCTAGTAGTTACATTTGAAAATTTCGTTCTAGGACATTTGGTTTGAGCGCAATCCTCAAACTTAGGTCAAAAAAGCCATTTAAGCCTTTTCACAGTGAGATCTATGCGATATGGCCGAGAAATGTAATTTTGATGTTAACTCCCAAACCGCTGCGCAGAAGTCAACCAAACTTCACCCATTAGTGTATTGTATCACAATCTAGTAGTTACATGTGGAAATTTGGTTTTTGGACATTTGGTTTGAGCGCAATCATTAAACTTAGGTCAAAAAAGCCATTTAAGCCTTTTCACAGTGAGATCTATGCGATATGGCCGAGAAATGTAATTTTGATGTTAACTCCCAAACCGCTGCGCAGAAGTCAACTAAACTTCACCCAATAGTGTATTGTATCACATTCTAGTAGTTACATTTGAAAATTTCGTTCTAGGACATTTGGTTTGAGCGCAATCATTAAACTTAATTAAAAAAGTCATTTAAGCCTTTTCACAGTGAGATCTATGCGATATGGCCGAGAAATGTAATTTTGATGTTAACTCCCAAACCGCTGCGCAGAAGTCAACCAAACTTCACCCATTAGTGTATTGTATCACAATCTAGTAATTACATGTGGAAATTTGGTTCTAGGACATTTGATTTGAGCGCAATCCTCAAACTTAGGTCATAAAAGCCATTTAAGCCTTTTCACAGTGAGATCTATGCGATATGGCCGAGAAATGTAATTTTGATGTTAACTCCCAAACCGCTGCGCAGAAGTCAACCAAACTTCACCCAATAGTGTATTGTATCACAATCTAGTAGTTACATTTGAAAATTGTGTTCTATGACATTTTGTTTGAACGCAATCATCAAACTTAATTAAAAAAGTCATTTAAGACTTTTCACAGTGAGATCTATGCGATATGGCCGAGAAATGTAATTTTGATGTTAACTCCCAAACCGCTGCGCAGAAGTCAACCAAACTTCACCCATTAGTGTATTGTATCACAATCTAGTAGTTACATGTGGAAATTTGGTTATTGGACATTTGGTTTGAGCGCAATCATTAAACTTAGGTCAAAAAAGCCATTTAAGCCTTTTCACAGTGAGATCTATGCGATATGGCCGAGAAATGTAATTTTGATGTTAACTCCCAAACCGCTGCGCAGAAGTCAACCAAACTTCACCCAATAGTGTATTGTATCACAATCTAGTAGTTACATTTGAAAATTTTGTTCTAGGAAATTTTGTTTGAGCGCAATCATCAAACTTAATTAAAAAAGTCATTTAAGCCTTTTCACAGTGAGATCTATGCGATATGGCCGAGAAATGTAATTTTGATGTTAACTCCCAAACCGCTGCGCAGAAGTCAACCAAACTTCACCCAATAGTGTATTGTATCACAATCTAGTAGTTACATTTGAAAATTTTGTTCTAGGACATTTTGTTTGAACGCAATCATCAAACTTAATTAAAAAAGTCATTTAAGCCTTTTCACAGTGAGATCTATGCGATATGGCCGAGAAATGTAATTTTGATGTTAACTCCCAAACCGCTGCGCAGAAGTCAACCAAACTTCACCCAATAGTGTATTGTATCACATTCTAGTAGTTACATTTGAAAATTTCGTTCTAGGACATTTGGTTTGAGCGCAATCATTAAACTTAGGTCAAAAAAGCCATTTAAGCCTTTTCACAGTGAGATCTATGCGATATGGCCGAGAAATGTAATTTTGATGTTAACTCCCAAACCGCTGCGCAGAAGTCAACCAAACTTCACCCAATAGTGTATTGTATCACAATCTAGTAGTTACATTTGAAAATTTTGTTCTAGGAAATTTTGTTTGAGCGCAATCATCAAACTTAATTAAAAAAGTCATTTAAGCCTTTTCACAGTGAGATCTATGCGATATGGCCGAGAAATGTAATTTTGATGTTAACTCCCAAACCGCTGCGCAGAAGTCAACCAAACTTCACCCATTAGTGTATTGTATCACAATCTAGTAGTTACATGTGAAAATTTGGTTCTAGGACATTTGATTTGAGCGCAATCCTCAAACTTAGGTCAAAAAAGCCATTTAAGCCTTTTCACAGTGAGATCTATGCGATATGGCCGAGAAATGTAATTTTGATGTTAACTCCCAAACCGCTGCGCAGAAGTCAACCAAACTTCACCCAATAGTGTATTGTATCACATTCTAGTAGTTACATTTGAAAATTTCGTTCTAGGACATTTGGTTTGAGCGCAATCATTAAACTTAGGTCAAAAAAGCCATTTAAGCCTTTTCACAGTGAGATCTATGCGATATGGCCGAGAAATGTAATTTTGATGTTAACTCCCAAACCGCTGCGCAGAAGTCAACTAAACTTCACCCAATAGTGTATTGTATCACATTCTAGTAGTTACATTTGAAAATTTCGTTCTAGGACATTTGGTTTGAGCGCAATCATTAAACTTAATTAAAAAAGTCATTTAAGCCTTTTCACAGTGAGATCTATGCGATATGGCCGAGAAATGTAATTTTGATGTTAACTCCCAAACCGCTGCGCAGAAGTCAACCAAACTTCACCCATTAGTGTATTGTATCACAATCTAGTAATTACATGTGGAAATTTGGTTCTAGGACATTTGATTTGAGCGCAATCCTCAAACTTAGGTCAAAAAAGCCATTTAAGCCTTTTCACAGTGAGATCTATGCGATATGGCCGAGAAATGTAATTTTGATGTTCACTCCCAAACCGCTGCGCAGAAGTCAACCAAACTTCACCCAATAGTGTATTTTATCATAATCTAGTAGTTACATTTGTAAATTTAGTTCTAGGACATTTGGTTTGAGCGCAATCTTCAAACTTAATTAAAAAAAGTCATTTAAGCCTTTTCACAGTGAGATCTATGCGATATGGCCGAGAAATGTAATTTTGATGTTAACTCCCAAACCGCTGCGCAGAAGTCAACCAAACTTCACCCAATAGTGTATTTTATCACAATCTAGTAGTTACATTTGAAAATTTTGTTCTATGACATTTTGTTTGAACGCAATCATCAAACTTAATTAAAAAAGTCATTTAAGCCTTTTCACAGTGAGATCTATGCGATATGGCCGAGAAATGTAATTTTGATGTTAACTCCCAAACCGCTGCGCAGAAGTCAACCAAACTTCACCCAATAGTGTATTGTATCACAATCTAGTAGTTACATTTGGAAATTTGGTTCTTGGACATTTGATTTGAGCGCAATCCTCAAACTTAGGTCAAAAAAGCCATTTAAGCCTTTTCACAGTGAGATCTATGCGATATGGCCGAGAAATGTAATTTTGATGGTAACTCCCAAACCGCTGCGCAGAAGTCAACCAAACTTCACCCAATAGTGTATTGTATCACAATCTAGTAGTTACATTTGAAAATTTTGTTCTAGGACATTTTGTTTGAACGCAATCATCAAACTTAATTAAAAAAGTCATTTAAGCCTTTTCACAGTGAGATCTATGCGATATGGCCGAGAAATGTAATTTTGATGTTAACTCCCAAACCGCTTCGCAGAAGTCAACCAAACTTCACCCAATAGTGTATTGTATCACATTCTAGTAGTTACATTTGAAAATTTCGTTCTAGGACATTTGGTTTGAGCGCAATCATTAAACTTAGGTCAAAAAAGCCATTTAAGCCTTTTCACAGTGAGATCTATGCGATATGGCCGAGAAATGTAATTTTGATGTTAACTCCCAAACCGCTGCGCAGAAGTCAACCAAACTTCACCCAATAGTGTATTGTATCACAATCTAGTAGTTACATTTGAAAATTTTGTTCTAGGAAATTTTGTTTGAGCGCAATCATCAAACTTAATTAAAAAAGTCATTTAAGCCTTTTCACAGTGAGATCTATGCGATATGGCCGAGAAATGTAATTTTGATGTTAACTCCCAAACCGCTGCGCAGAAGTCAACCAAACTTCACCCATTAGTGTATTGTATCACAATCTAGTAGTTACATGTGAAAATTTGGTTCTAGGACATTTGATTTGAGCGCAATCCTCAAACTTAGGTCAAAAAAGCCATTTAAGCCTTTTCACAGTGAGATCTATGCGATATGGCCGAGAAATGTAATTTTGATGTTAACTCCCAAACCGCTGCGCAGAAGTCAACCAAACTTCACCCAATAGTGTATTGTATCACATTCTAGTAGTTACATTTGAAAATTTCGTTCTAGGACATTTGGTTTGAGCGCAATCCTCAAACTTAGGTCAAAAAAGCCATTTAAGCCTTTTCACAGTGAGATCTATGCGATATGGCCGAGAAATGTAATTTTGATGTTAACTCCCAAACCGCTGCGCAGAAGTCAACCAAACTTCACCCATTAGTGTATTGTATCACAATCTAGTAGTTACATGTGGAAATTTGGTTTTTGGACATTTGGTTTGAGCGCAATCATTAAACTTAGGTCAAAAAAGCCATTTAAGCCTTTTCACAGTGAGATCTATGCGATATGGCCGAGAAATGTAATTTTGATGTTAACTCCCAAACCGCTGCGCAGAAGTCAACTAAACTTCACCCAATAGTGTATTGTATCACATTCTAGTAGTTACATTTGAAAATTTCGTTCTAGGACATTTGGTTTGAGCGCAATCATTAAACTTAATTAAAAAAGTCATTTAAGCCTTTTCACAGTGAGATCTATGCGATATGGCCGAGAAATGTAATTTTGATGTTAACTCCCAAACCGCTGCGCAGAAGTCAACCAAACTTCACCCATTAGTGTATTGTATCACAATCTAGTAATTACATGTGGAAATTTGGTTCTAGGACATTTGATTTGAGCGCAATCCTCAAACTTAGGTCATAAAAGCCATTTAAGCCTTTTCACAGTGAGATCTATGCGATATGGCCGAGAAATGTAATTTTGATGTTAACTCCCAAACCGCTGCGCAGAAGTCAACCAAACTTCACCCAATAGTGTATTGTATCACAATCTAGTAGTTACATTTGAAAATTTTGTTCTATGACATTTTGTTTGAACGCAATCATCAAACTTAATTAAAAAAGTCATTTAAGACTTTTCACAGTGAGATCTATGCGATATGGCCGAGAAATGTAATTTTGATGTTAACTCCCAAACCGCTGCGCAGAAGTCAACCAAACTTCACCCATTAGTGTATTGTATCACAATCTAGTAGTTACATGTGGAAATTTGGTTATTGGACATTTGGTTTGAGCGCAATCATTAAACTTAGGTCAAAAAAGCCATTTAAGCCTTTTCACAGTGAGATCTATGCGATATGGCCGAGAAATGTAATTTTGATGTTAACTCCCAAACCGCTGCGCAGAAGTCAACCAAACTTCACCCAATAGTGTATTTTATCACAATCTAGTAGTTACATTTGAAAATTTTGTTCTATGACATTTTGTTTGAACGCAATCATCAAACTTAATTAAAAAAGTCATTTAAGCCTTTTCACAGTGAGATCTATGCGATATGGCCGAGAAATGTAATTTTGATGTTAACTCCCAAACCGCTGCGCAGAAGTCAACCAAACTTCACCCAATAGTGTATTGTATCACAATCTAGTAGTTACATTTGGAAATTTGGTTCTTGGACATTTGATTTGAGCGCAATCCTCAAACTTAGGTCAAAAAAGCCATTTAAGCCTTTTCACAGTGAGATCTATGCGATATGGCCGAGAAATGTAATTTTGATGGTAACTCCCAAACCGCTGCGCAGAAGTCAACCAAACTTCACCCAATAGTGTATTGTATCACAATCTAGTAGTTACATTTGAAAATTTTGTTCTAGGACATTTTGTTTGAACGCAATCATCAAACTTAATTAAAAAAGTCATTTAAGCCTTTTCACAGTGAGATCTATGCGATATGGCCGAGAAATGTAATTTTGATGTTAACTCCCAAACCGCTTCGCAGAAGTCAACCAAACTTCACCCAATAGTGTATTGTATCACATTCTAGTAGTTACATTTGAAAATTTCGTTCTAGGACATTTGGTTTGAGCGCAATCATTAAACTTAGGTCAAAAAAGCCATTTAAGCCTTTTCACAGTGAGATCTATGCGATATGGCCGAGAAATGTAATTTTGATGTTAACTCCCAAACCGCTGCGCAGAAGTCAACCAAACTTCACCCAATAGTGTATTGTATCACAATCTAGTAGTTACATTTGAAAATTTTGTTCTAGGAAATTTTGTTTGAGCGCAATCATCAAACTTAATTAAAAAAGTCATTTAAGCCTTTTCACAGTGAGATCTATGCGATATGGCCGAGAAATGTAATTTTGATGTTAACTCCCAAACCGCTGCGCAGAAGTCAACCAAACTTCACCCATTAGTGTATTGTATCACAATCTAGTAGTTACATGTGAAAATTTGGTTCTAGGACATTTGATTTGAGCGCAATCCTCAAACTTAGGTCAAAAAAGCCATTTAAGCCTTTTCACAGTGAGATCTATGCGATATGGCCGAGAAATGTAATTTTGATGTTAACTCCCAAACCGCTGCGCAGAAGTCAACCAAACTTCACCCAATAGTGTATTGTATCACATTCTAGTAGTTACATTTGAAAATTTCGTTCTAGGACATTTGGTTTGAGCGCAATCCTCAAACTTAGGTCAAAAAAGCCATTTAAGCCTTTTCACAGTGAGATCTATGCGATATGGCCGAGAAATGTAATTTTGATGTTAACTCCCAAACCGCTGCGCAGAAGTCAACCAAACTTCACCCATTAGTGTATTGTATCACAATCTAGTAGTTACATGTGGAAATTTGGTTTTTGGACATTTGGTTTGAGCGCAATCATTAAACTTAGGTCAAAAAAGCCATTTAAGCCTTTTCACAGTGAGATCTATGCGATATGGCCGAGAAATGTAATTTTGATGTTAACTCCCAAACCGCTGCGCAGAAGTCAACTAAACTTCACCCAATAGTGTATTGTATCACATTCTAGTAGTTACATTTGAAAATTTCGTTCTAGGACATTTGGTTTGAGCGCAATCATTAAACTTAATTAAAAAAGTCATTTAAGCCTTTTCACAGTGAGATCTATGCGATATGGCCGAGAAATGTAATTTTGATGTTAACTCCCAAACCGCTGCGCAGAAGTCAACCAAACTTCACCCATTAGTGTATTGTATCACAATCTAGTAATTACATGTGGAAATTTGGTTCTAGGACATTTGATTTGAGCGCAATCCTCAAACTTAGGTCATAAAAGCCATTTAAGCCTTTTCACAGTGAGATCTATGCGATATGGCCGAGAAATGTAATTTTGATGTTAACTCCCAAACCGCTGCGCAGAAGTCAACCAAACTTCACCCAATAGTGTATTGTATCACAATCTATTAGTTACATTTGAAAATTTTGTTCTATGACATTTTGTTTGAACGCAATCATCAAACTTAATTAAAAAAGTCATTTAAGACTTTTCACAGTGAGATCTATGCGATATGGCCGAGAAATGTAATTTTGATGTTAACTCCCAAACCGCTGCGCAGAAGTCAACCAAACTTCACCCATTAGTGTATTGTATCACAATCTAGTAGTTACATGTGGAAATTTGGTTATTGGACATTTGGTTTGAGCGCAATCATTAAACTTAGGTCAAAAAAGCCATTTAAGCCTTTTCACAGTGAGATCTATGCGATATGGCCGAGAAATGTAATTTTGATGTTAACTCCCAAACCGCTGCGCAGAAGTCAACCAAACTTCACCCAATAGTGTATTGTATCACAATCTAGTAGTTACATTTGAAAATTTTGTTCTAGGAAATTTTGTTTGAGCGCAATCATCAAACTTAATTAAAAAAGTCATTTAAGCCTTTTCACAGTGAGATCTATACGATATGGCCGAGAAATGTAATTTTGATGTTAACTCCCAAACCTCTGCGCAGAAGTCAACCAAACTTCACCCATTAGTGTATTGTATCACAATCTAGTAGTTACATGTGGAAATTTGGTTCTAGGACATTTGATTTGAGCGCAATCCTCAAACTTAGGTCAAAAAAGCCATTTAAGCCTTTTCACAGTGAGATCTATGCGATATGGCCGAGAAATGTAATTTTGATGTTAACTCCCAAACCGCTGCGCAGAAGTCAACCAAACTTCACCCAATAGTGTATTGTATCACATTCTAGTAGTTACATTTGAAAATTTCGTTCTAGGACATTTGGTTTGAGCGCAATCTTTAAACTTAGGTCAAAAAAGCCATTTAAGCCTTTTCACAGTGAGATCTATGCGATATGGCCGAGAAATGTAATTTTGATGTTAACTCCCAAACCGCTGCGCAGAAGTCAACCAAACTTCACCCAATAGTGTATTGTATCACAATCTAGTAGTTATATTTGAAAATTTTGTTCTAGGACATTTTGTTTGAACGCAATCATCAAACTTAATTAAAAAAGTCATTTAAGCCTTTTCACAGTGAGATCTATGCGATATGGCCGAGAAATGTAATTTTGATGTTAACTCCCAAACCGCTGCGCAGAAGTCAACCAAACTTCACCCAATAGTGTATTGTATCACAATCTAGTAGTTACATTTGGAAATTTGGTTCTTGGACATTTGATTTGACGCAATCCTCAAACTTAGGTAAAAAAAGCCATTTAAGCCTTTTCACAGTGAGATCTATGCGATATGGCCGAGAAATGTAATTTTGATGTTAACTCCCAAACCGCTGCGCAGAAGTCAACCAAACTTCACCCAATAGTGTATTGTATCACAATCTAGTAGTTACATTTGAAAATTTTGTTCTAGGACATTTTGTTTGAACGCAATCATCAAACTTAATTAAAAAAGTCATTTAAGCCTTTTCACAGTGAGATCTATGCGATATGGCCGAGAAATGTAATTTTGATGTTAACTCCCAAACCGCTGCGCAGAAGTCAACCAAACTTCACCCAATAGTGTATTGTATCACATTCTAGTAGTTACATTTGAAAATTTCGTTCTAGGACATTTGGTTTGAGCGCAATCATTAAACTTAGGTCAAAAAAGCCATTTAAGCCTTTTCACAGTGAGATCTATGCGATATGGCCGAGAAATGTAATTTTGATGTTAACTCCCAAACCGCTGCGCAGAAGTCAACTAAACTTCACCCAATAGTGTATTGTATCACATTCTAGTAGTTACATTTGAAAATTTCGTTCTAGGACATTTGGTTTGAGCGCAATCATTAAACTTAATTAAAAAAGTCATTTAAACCTTTTCACAGTGAGATCTATGCGATATGGCCGAGAAATGTAATTTTGATGTTAACTCCCAAACCGCTGCGCAGAAGTCAACCAAACTTCACCCATTAGTGTATTGTATCACAATCTAGTAATTACATGTGGAAATTTGGTTCTAGGACATTTGATTTGAGCGCAATCCTCAAACTTAGGTCATAAAAGCCATTTAAGCCTTTTCACAGTGAGATCTATGCGATATGGCCGAGAAATGTAATTTTGATGTTAACTCCCAAACCGCTGCGCAGAAGTCAACCAAACTTCACCCAATAGTGTATTGTATCACAATCTAGTAGTTACATTTGAAAATTTTGTTCTATGACATTTTGTTTGAACGCAATCATCAAACTTAATTAAAAAAGTCATTTAAGACTTTTCACAGTGAGATCTATGCGATATGGCCGAGAAATGTAATTTTGATGTTAACTCCCAAACCGCTGCGCAGAAGTCAACCAAACTTCACCCATTAGTGTATTGTATCACAATCTAGTAGTTACATGTGGAAATTTGGTTATTGGACATTTGGTTTGAGCGCAATCATTAAACTTAGGTCAAAAAAGCCATTTAAGCCTTTTCACAGTGAGATCTATGCGATATGGCCGAGAAATGTAATTTTGATGTTAACTCCCAAACCGCTGCGCAGAAGTCAACCAAACTTCACCCAATAGTGTATTTTATCACAATCTAGTAGTTACATTTGAAAATTTTGTTCTATGACATTTTGTTTGAACGCAATCATCAAACTTAATTAAAAAAGTCATTTAAGCCTTTTCACAGTGAGATCTATGCGATATGGCCGAGAAATGTAATTTTGATGTTAACTCCCAAACCGCTGCGCAGAAGTCAACCAAACTTCACCCAATAGTGTATTGTATCACAATCTAGTAGTTACATTTGGAAATTTGGTTCTTGGACATTTGATTTGAGCGCAATCCTCAAACTTAGGTCAAAAAAGCCATTTAAGCCTTTTCACAGTGAGATCTATGCGATATGGCCGAGAAATGTAATTTTGATGGTAACTCCCAAACCGCTGCGCAGAAGTCAACCAAACTTCACCCAATAGTGTATTGTATCACAATCTAGTAGTTACATTTGAAAATTTTGTTCTAGGACATTTTGTTTGAACGCAATCATCAAACTTAATTAAAAAAGTCATTTAAGCCTTTTCACAGTGAGATCTATGCGATATGGCCGAGAAATGTAATTTTGATGTTAACTCCCAAACCGCTTCGCAGAAGTCAACCAAACTTCACCCAATAGTGTATTGTATCACATTCTAGTAGTTACATTTGAAAATTTCGTTCTAGGACATTTGGTTTGAGCGCAATCATTAAACTTAGGTCAAAAAAGCCATTTAAGCCTTTTCACAGTGAGATCTATGCGATATGGCCGAGAAATGTAATTTTGATGTTAACTCCCAAACCGCTGCGCAGAAGTCAACCAAACTTCACCCAATAGTGTATTGTATCACAATCTAGTAGTTACATTTGAAAATTTTGTTCTAGGAAATTTTGTTTGAGCGCAATCATCAAACTTAATTAAAAAAGTCATTTAAGCCTTTTCACAGTGAGATCTATGCGATATGGCCGAGAAATGTAATTTTGATGTTAACTCCCAAACCGCTGCGCAGAAGTCAACCAAACTTCACCCATTAGTGTATTGTATCACAATCTAGTAGTTACATGTGAAAATTTGGTTCTAGGACATTTGATTTGAGCGCAATCCTCAAACTTAGGTCAAAAAAGCCATTTAAGCCTTTTCACAGTGAGATCTATGCGATATGGCCGAGAAATGTAATTTTGATGTTAACTCCCAAACCGCTGCGCAGAAGTCAACCAAACTCCACCCAATAGTGTATTGTATCACATTCTAGTAGTTACATTTGAAAATTTCGTTCTAGGACATTTGGTTTGAGCGCAATCATTAAACTTAGGTCAAAAAAGCCATTTAAGCCTTTTCACAGTGAGATCTATGCGATATGGCCGAGAAATGTAATTTTGATGTTAACTCCCAAACCGCTGCGCAGAAGTCAACTAAACTTCACCCAATAGTGTATTGTATCACATTCTAGTAGTTACATTTGAAAATTTCGTTCTAGGACATTTGGTTTGAGCGCAATCATTAAACTTAATTAAAAAAGTCATTTAAGCCTTTTCACAGTGAGATCTATGCGATATGGCCGAGAAATGTAATTTTGATGTTAACTCCCAAACCGCTGCGCAGAAGTCAACCAAACTTCACCCATTAGTGTATTGTATCACAATCTAGTAATTACATGTGGAAATTTGGTTCTAGGACATTTGATTTGAGCGCAATCCTCAAACTTAGGTCAAAAAAGCCATTTAAGCCTTTTCACAGTGAGATCTATGCGATATGGCCGAGAAATGTAATTTTGATGTTCACTCCCAAACCGCTGCGCAGAAGTCAACCAAACTTCACCCAATAGTGTATTGTATCACAATCTAGTAGTTACATTTGGAAATTTGGTTCTTGGACATTTGATTTGACGCAATCCTCAAACTTAGGTAAAAAAAGCCATTTAAGCCTTTTCACAGTGAGATCTATGCGATATGGCCGAGAAATGTAATTTTGATGTTAACTCCCAAACCGCTGCGCAGAAGTCAACCAAACTTCACCCAATAGTGTATTGTATCACAATCTAGTAGTTACATTTGAAAATTTTGTTCTAGGACATTTTGTTTGAACGCAATCATCAAACTTAATTAAAAAAGTCATTTAAGCCTTTTCACAGTGAGATCTATGCGATATGGCCGAGAAATGTAATTTTGATGTTAACTCCCAAACCGCTGCGCAGAAGTCAACCAAACTTCACCCAATAGTGTATTGTATCACATTCTAGTAGTTACATTTGAAAATTTCGTTCTAGGACATTTGGTTTGAGCGCAATCATTAAACTTAGGTCAAAAAAGCCATTTAAGCCTTTTCACAGTGAGATCTATGCGATATGGCCGAGAAATGTAATTTTGATGTTAACTCCCAAACCGCTGCGCAGAAGTCAACTAAACTTCACCCAATAGTGTATTGTATCACATTCTAGTAGTTACATTTGAAAATTTCGTTCTAGGACATTTGGTTTGAGCGCAATCATTAAACTTAATTAAAAAAGTCATTTAAGCCTTTTCACAGTGAGATCTATGCGATATGGCCGAGAAATGTAATTTTGATGTTAACTCCCAAACCGCTGCGCAGAAGTCAACCAAACTTCACCCATTAGTGTATTGTATCACAATCTAGTAATTACATGTGGAAATTTGGTTCTAGGACATTTGATTTGAGCGCAATCCTCAAACTTAGGTCATAAAAGCCATTTAAGCCTTTTCACAGTGAGATCTATGCGATATGGCCGAGAAATGTAATTTTGATGTTAACTCCCAAACCGCTGCGCAGAAGTCAACCAAACTTCACCCAATAGTGTATTGTATCACAATCTAGTAGTTACATTTGAAAATTTTGTTCTATGACATTTTGTTTGAACGCAATCATCAAACTTAATTAAAAAAGTCATTTAAGACTTTTCACAGTGAGATCTATGCGATATGGCCGAGAAATGTAATTTTGATGTTAACTCCCAAACCGCTGCGCAGAAGTCAACCAAACTTCACCCATTAGTGTATTGTATCACAATCTAGTAGTTACATGTGGAAATTTGGTTATTGGACATTTGGTTTGAGCGCAATCATTAAACTTAGGTCAAAAAAGCCATTTAAGCCTTTTCACAGTGAGATCTATGCGATATGGCCGAGAAATGTAATTTTGATGTTAACTCCCAAACCGCTGCGCAGAAGTCAACCAAACTTCACCCAATAGTGTATTTTATCACAATCTAGTAGTTACATTTGAAAATTTTGTTCTATGACATTTTGTTTGAACGCAATCATCAAACTTAATTAAAAAAGTCATTTAAGCCTTTTCACAGTGAGATCTATGCGATATGGCCGAGAAATGTAATTTTGATGTTAACTCCCAAACCGCTGCGCAGAAGTCAACCAAACTTCACCCAATAGTGTATTGTATCACAATCTAGTAGTTACATTTGGAAATTTGGTTCTTGGACATTTGATTTGAGCGCAATCCTCAAACTTAGGTCAAAAAAGCCATTTAAGCCTTTTCACAGTGAGATCTATGCGATATGGCCGAGAAATGTAATTTTGATGGTAACTCCCAAACCGCTGCGCAGAAGTCAACCAAACTTCACCCAATAGTGTATTGTATCACAATCTAGTAGTTACATTTGAAAATTTTGTTCTAGGACATTTTGTTTGAACGCAATCATCAAACTTAATTAAAAAAGTCATTTAAGCCTTTTCACAGTGAGATCTATGCGATATGGCCGAGAAATGTAATTTTGATGTTAACTCCCAAACCGCTTCGCAGAAGTCAACCAAACTTCACCCAATAGTGTATTGTATCACATTCTAGTAGTTACATTTGAAAATTTCGTTCTAGGACATTTGGTTTGAGCGCAATCATTAAACTTAGGTCAAAAAAGCCATTTAAGCCTTTTCACAGTGAGATCTATGCGATATGGCCGAGAAATGTAATTTTGATGTTAACTCCCAAACCGCTGCGCAGAAGTCAACCAAACTTCACCCAATAGTGTATTGTATCACAATCTAGTAGTTACATTTGAAAATTTTGTTCTAGGAAATTTTGTTTGAGCGCAATCATCAAACTTAATTAAAAAAGTCATTTAAGCCTTTTCACAGTGAGATCTATGCGATATGGCCGAGAAATGTAATTTTGATGTTAACTCCCAAACCGCTGCGCAGAAGTCAACCAAACTTCACCCATTAGTGTATTGTATCACAATCTAGTAGTTACATGTGAAAATTTGGTTCTAGGACATTTGATTTGAGCGCAATCCTCAAACTTAGGTCAAAAAAGCCATTTAAGCCTTTTCACAGTGAGATCTATGCGATATGGCCGAGAAATGTAATTTTGATGTTAACTCCCAAACCGCTGCGCAGAAGTCAACCAAACTTCACCCATTAGTGTATTGTATCACAATCTAGTAATTACATGTGGAAATTTGGTTCTAGGACATTTGATTTGAGCGCAATCCTCAAACTTAGGTCAAAAAAGCCATTTAAGCCTTTTCACAGTGAGATCTATGCGATATGGCCGAGAAATGTAATTTTGATGTTCACTCCCAAACCGCTGCGCAGAAGTCAACCAAACTTCACCCAATAGTGTATTGTATCACAATCTAGTAGTTACATTTGAAAATTTTGTTCTAGGACATTTTGTTTGAACGCAATCATCAAACTTAATTAAAAAAGTCATTTAAGCCTTTTCACAGTGAGATCTATGCGATATGGCCGAGAAATGTAATTTTGATGTTAACTCCCAAACCGCTGCGCAGAAGTCAACCAAACTTCACCCAATAGTGTATTGTATCACATTCTAGTAGTTACATTTGAAAATTTCGTTCTAGGACATTTGGTTTGAGCGCAATCATTAAACTTAGGTCAAAAAAGCCATTTAAGCCTTTTCACAGTGAGATCTATGCGATATGGCCGAGAAATGTAATTTTGATGTTAACTCCCAAACCGCTGCGCAGAAGTCAACCAAACTTCACCCAATAGTGTATTGTATCACAATCTAGTAGTTACATTTGAAAATTTTGTTCTAGGAAATTTTGTTTGAGCGCAATCATCAAACTTAATTAAAAAAGTCATTTAAGCCTTTTCACAGTGAGATCTATGCGATATGGCCGAGAAATGTAATTTTGATGTTAACTCCCAAACCGCTGCGCAGAAGTCAACCAAACTTCACCCATTAGTGTATTGTATCACAATCTAGTAGTTACATGTGAAAATTTGGTTCTAGGACATTTGATTTGAGCGCAATCCTCAAACTTAGGTCAAAAAAGCCATTTAAGCCTTTTCACAGTGAGATCTATGCGATATGGCCGAGAAATGTAATTTTGATGTTAACTCCCAAACCGCTGCGCAGAAGTCAACCAAACTTCACCCAATAGTGTATTGTATCACATTCTAGTAGTTACATTTGAAAATTTCGTTCTAGGACATTTGGTTTGAGCGCAATCATTAAACTTAGGTCAAAAAAGCCATTTAAGCCTTTTCACAGTGAGATCTATGCGATATGGCCGAGAAATGTAATTTTGATGTTAACTCCCAAACCGCTGCGCAGAAGTCAACTAAACTTCACCCAATAGTGTATTGTATCACATTCTAGTAGTTACATTTGAAAATTTCGTTCTAGGACATTTGGTTTGAGCGCAATCATTAAACTTAATTAAAAAAGTCATTTAAGCCTTTTCACAGTGAGATCTATGCGATATGGCCGAGAAATGTAATTTTGATGTTAACTCCCAAACCGCTGCGCAGAAGTCAACCAAACTTCACCCATTAGTGTATTGTATCACAATCTAGTAATTACATGTGGAAATTTGGTTCTAGGACATTTGATTTGAGCGCAATCCTCAAACTTAGGTCAAAAAAGCCATTTAAGCCTTTTCACAGTGAGATCTATGCGATATGGCCGAGAAATGTAATTTTGATGTTCACTCCCAAACCGCTGCGCAGAAGTCAACCAAACTTCACCCAATAGTGTATTTTATCATAATCTAGTAGTTACATTTGTAAATTTAGTTCTAGGACATTTGGTTTGAGCGCAATCTTCAAACTTAATTAAAAAAAGTCATTTAAGCCTTTTCACAGTGAGATCTATGCGATATGGCCGAGAAATGTAATTTTGATGTTAACTCCCAAACCGCTGCGCAGAAGTCAACCAAACTTCACCCAATAGTGTATTTTATCACAATCTAGTAGTTACATTTGAAAATTTTGTTCTATGACATTTTGTTTGAACGCAATCATCAAACTTAATTAAAAAAGTCATTTAAGCCTTTTCACAGTGAGATCTATGCGATATGGCCGAGAAATGTAATTTTGATGTTAACTCCCAAACCGCTGCGCAGAAGTCAACCAAACTTCACCCAATAGTGTATTGTATCACAATCTAGTAGTTACATTTGGAAATTTGGTTCTTGGACATTTGATTTGAGCGCAATCCTCAAACTTAGGTCAAAAAAGCCATTTAAGCCTTTTCACAGTGAGATCTATGCGATATGGCCGAGAAATGTAATTTTGATGTTAACTCCCAAACCGCTGCGCAGAAGTCAACCAAACTTCACCCAATAGTGTATTGTATCACATTCTAGTAGTTACATTTGAAAATTTCGTTCTAGGACATTTGGTTTGAGCGCAATCATTAAACTTAGGTCAAAAAAGCCATTTAAGCCTTTTCACAGTGAGATCTATGCGATATGGCCGAGAAATGTAATTTTGATGTTAACTCCCAAACCGCTGCGCAGAAGTCAACCAAACTTCACCCAATAGTGTATTGTATCACAATCTAGTAGTTACATTTGAAAATTTTGTTCTAGGAAATTTTGTTTGAGCGCAATCATCAAACTTAATTAAAAAAGTCATTTAAGCCTTTTCACAGTGAGATCTATGCGATATGGCCGAGAAATGTAATTTTGATGTTAACTCCCAAACCGCTGCGCAGAAGTCAACCAAACTTCACCCATTAGTGTATTGTATCACAATCTAGTAGTTACATGTGAAAATTTGGTTCTAGGACATTTGATTTGAGCGCAATCCTCAAACTTAGGTCAAAAAAGCCATTTAAGCCTTTTCACAGTGAGATCTATGCGATATGGCCGAGAAATGTAATTTTGATGTTAACTCCCAAACCGCTGCGCAGAAGTCAACCAAACTTCACCCAATAGTGTATTGTATCACATTCTAGTAGTTACATTTGAAAATTTCGTTCTAGGACATTTGGTTTGAGCGCAATCATTAAACTTAGGTCAAAAAAGCCATTTAAGCCTTTTCACAGTGAGATCTATGCGATATGGCCGAGAAATGTAATTTTGATGTTAACTCCCAAACCGCTGCGCAGAAGTCAACTAAACTTCACCCAATAGTGTATTGTATCACATTCTAGTAGTTACATTTGAAAATTTCGTTCTAGGACATTTGGTTTGAGCGCAATCATTAAACTTAATTAAAAAAGTCATTTAAGCCTTTTCACAGTGAGATCTATGCGATATGGCCGAGAAATGTAATTTTGATGTTAACTCCCAAACCGCTGCGCAGAAGTCAACCAAACTTCACCCATTAGTGTATTGTATCACAATCTAGTAATTACATGTGGAAATTTGGTTCTAGGACATTTGATTTGAGCGCAATCCTCAAACTTAGGTCAAAAAAGCCATTAAAGCCTTTTCACAGTGAGATCTATGCGATATGGCCGAGAAATGTAATTTTGATGTTCACTCCCAAACCGCTGCGCAGAAGTCAACCAAACTTCACCCAATAGTGTATTTTATCATAATCTAGTAGTTACATTTGTAAATTTAGTTCTAGGACATTTGGTTTGAGCGCAATCTTCAAACTTAATTAAAAAAAGTCATTTAAGCCTTTTCACAGTGAGATCTATGCGATATGGCCGAGAAATGTAATTTTGATGTTAACTCCCAAACCGCTGCGCAGAAGTCAACCAAACTTCACCCAATAGTGTATTTTATCACAATCTAGTAGTTACATTTGAAAATTTTGTTCTATGACATTTTGTTTGAACGCAATCATCAAACTTAATTAAAAAAGTCATTTAACCCTTTTCACAGTGAGATCTATGCGATATGGCCGAGAAATGTAATTTTGATGTTAACTCCCAAACCGCTGCGCAGAAGTCAACCAAACTTCACCCAATAGTGTATTGTATCACAATCTAGTAGTTACATTTGGAAATTTGGTTCTTGGACATTTGATTTGAGCGCAATCCTCAAACTTAGGTCAAAAAAGCCATTTAAGCCTTTTCACAGTGAGATCTATGCGATATGGCCGAGAAATGTAATTTTGATGTTAACTCCCAAACCGCTGCGCAGAAGTCAACCAAACTTCACCCAATAGTGTATTGTATCACAATCTAGTAGTTACATTTGAAAATTTTGTTCTAGGACATTTTGTTTGAACGCAATCATCAAACTTAATTAAAAAAGTCATTTAAGCCTTTTCACAGTGAGATCTATGCGATATGGCCGAGAAATGTAATTTTGATGTTAACTCCCAAACCGCTGCGCAGAAGTCAACCAAACTTCACCCAATAGTGTATTGTATCACATTCTAGTAGTTACATTTGAAAATTTCGTTCTAGGACATTTGGTTTGAGCGCAATCATTAAACTTAGGTCAAAAAAGCCATTTAAGCCTTTTCACAGTGAGATCTATGCGATATGGCCGAGAAATGTAATTTTGATGTTAACTCCCAAACCGCTGCGCAGAAGTCAACCAAACTTCACCCAATAGTGTATTGTATCACAATCTAGTAGTTACATTTGAAAATTTTGTTCTAGGAAATTTTGTTTGAGCGCAATCATCAAACTTAATTAAAAAAGTCATTTAAGCCTTTTCACAGTGAGATCTATGCGATATGGCCGAGAAATGTAATTTTGATGTTAACTCCCAAACCGCTGCGCAGAAGTCAACCAAACTTCACCCATTAGTGTATTGTATCACAATCTAGTAATTACATGTGGAAATTTGGTTCTAGGACATTTGATTTGAGCGCAATCCTCAAACTTAGGTCAAAAAAGCCATTTAAGCCTTTTCACAGTGAGATCTATGCGATATGGCCGAGAAATGTAATTTTGATGTTCACTCCCAAACCGCTGCGCAGAAGTCAACCAAACTTCACCCAATAGTGTATTTTATCATAATCTAGTAGTTACATTTGTAAATTTAGTTCTAGGACATTTGGTTTGAGCGCAATCTTCAAACTTAATTAAAAAAAGTCATTTAAGCCTTTTCACAGTGAGATCTATGCGATATGGCCGAGAAATGTAATTTTGATGTTAACTCCCAAACCGCTGCGCAGAAGTCAACCAAACTTCACCCAATAGTGTATTTTATCACAATCTAGTAGTTACATTTGAAAATTTTGTTCTATGACATTTTGTTTGAACGCAATCATCAAACTTAATTAAAAAAGTCATTTAAGCCTTTTCACAGTGAGATCTATGCGATATGGCCGAGAAATGTAATTTTGATGTTAACTCCCAAACCGCTGCGCAGAAGTCAACCAAACTTCACCCAATAGTGTATTGTATCACAATCTAGTAGTTACATTTGGAAATTTGGTTCTTGGACATTTGATTTGAGCGCAATCCTCAAACTTAGGTCAAAAAAGCCATTTAAGCCTTTTCACAGTGAGATCTATGCGATATGGCCGAGAAATGTAATTTTGATGTTAACTCCCAAACCGCTGCGCAGAAGTCAACCAAACTTCACCCAATAGTGTATTGTATCACAATCTAGTAGTTACATTTGAAAATTTTGATCTAGGACATTTTGTTTGAACGCAATCATCAAACTTAATTAAAAAAGTCATTTAAGCCTTTTCACAGTGAGATCTATGCGATATGGCCGAGAAATGTAATTTTGATGTTAACTCCCAAACCGCTGCGCAGAAGTCAACCAAACTTCACCCAATAGTGTATTGTATCACATTCTAGTAGTTACATTTGAAAATTTCGTTCTAGGACATTTGGTTTGAGCGCAATCATTAAACTTAGGTCAAAAAAGCCATTTAAGCCTTTTCACAGTGAGATCTATGCGATATGGCCGAGAAATGTAATTTTGATGTTAACTCCCAAACCGCTGCGCAGAAGTCAACCAAACTTCACCCAATAGTGTATTGTATCACAATCTAGTAGTTACATTTGAAAATTTTGTTCTAGGAAATTTTGTTTGAGCGCAATCATCAAACTTAATTAAAAAAGTCATTTAAGCCTTTTCACAGTGAGATCTATGCGATATGGCCGAGAAATGTAATTTTGATGTTAACTCCCAAACCGCTGCGCAGAAGTCAACCAAACTTCACCCATTAGTGTATTGTATCACAATCTAGTAGTTACATGTGAAAATTTGGTTCTAGGACATTTGATTTGAGCGCAATCCTCAAACTTAGGTCAAAAAAGCCATTTAAGCCTTTTCACAGTGAGATCTATGCGATATGGCCGAGAAATGTAATTTTGATGTTAACTCCCAAACCGCTGCGCAGAAGTCAACCAAACTTCACCCAATAGTGTATTGTATCACATTCTAGTAGTTACATTTGAAAATTTCGTTCTAGGACATTTGGTTTGAGCGCAATCCTCAAACTTAGGTCAAAAAAGCCATTTAAGCCTTTTCACAGTGAGATCTATGCGATATGGCCGAGAAATGTAATTTTGATGTTAACTCCCAAACCGCTGCGCAGAAGTCAACCAAACTTCACCCATTAGTGTATTGTATCACAATCTAGTAGTTACATGTGGAAATTTGGTTTTTGGACATTTGGTTTGAGCGCAATCATTAAACTTAGGTCAAAAAAGCCATTTAAGCCTTTTCACAGTGAGATCTATGCGATATGGCCGAGAAATGTAATTTTTATGTTAACTCCCAAACCGCTGCGCAGAAGTCAACTAAACTTCACCCAATAGTGTATTGTATCACAATCTAATAGTTACATTTGAAAATTTTGTTCTAGGAAATTTTGTTTGAGCGCAATCATCAAACTTAATTAAAAAAGTCATTTAAGCCTTTTCACAGTGAGATCTATGCGATATGGCCGAGAAATGTAATTTTGATGTTAACTCCCAAACCTCTGCGCAGAAGTCAACCAAACTTCACCCATTAGTGTATTGTATCACAATCTAGTAGTTACATGTGGAAATTTGGTTCTAGGACATTTGATTTGAGCGCAATCCTCAAACTTAGGTCAAAAAAGCCATTTAAGCCTTTTCACAGTGAGATCTATGCGATATGGCCGAGAAATGTAATTTTGATGTTAACTCCCAAACCGCTGCGCAGAAGTCAACCAAACTTCACCCAATAGTGTATTGTATCACATTCTAGTAGTTACATTTGAAAATTTCGTTCTAGGACATTTGGTTTGAGCGCAATCTTTAAACTTAGGTCAAAAAAGCCATTTAAGCCTTTTCACAGTGAGATCTATGCGATATGGCCGAGAAATGTAATTTTGATGTTAACTCCCAAACCGCTGCGCAGAAGTCAACCAAACTTCACCCAATAGTGTATTGTATCACAATCTAGTAGTTACATTTGAAAATTTTGTTCTAGGACATTTTGTTTGAACGCAATCATCAAACTTAATTAAAAAAGTCATTTAAGCCTTTTCACAGTGAGATCTATGCGATATGGCCGAGAAATGTAATTTTGATGTTAACTCCCAAACCGCTGCGCAGAAGTCAACCAAACTTCACCCAATAGTGTATTGTATCACAATCTAGTAGTTACATTTGAAAATTTTGTTCTAGGACATTTTGTTTGAACGCAATCATCAAACTTAATTAAAAAAGTCATTTAAGCCTTTTCACAGTGAGATCTATGCGATATGGCCGAGAAATGTAATTTTGATGTTAACTCCCAAACCGCTGCGCAGAAGTCAACCAAACTTCAACCATTAGTGTATTGTATCACAATCTAGTAGTTACATGTGGAAATTTGGTTCTAGGACATTTGATTTGAGCGCAGTCCTCAAACTTAGGTCAAAAAAGCCATTTAAGCCTTTTCACAGTGAGATCTATGCGATATGGCCGAGAAATGTAATTTTGATGTTAACTCCCAAACCACTGCGCAGAAGTCAACCAAACTTCACCCAATAGTGTATTGTATCACAATCTAGTAGTTACATTTGAAAATTTTGTTCCAGGACATTTTGTTTGAGCGCAATCATCAAACTTAATTAAAAAAGTCATTTAAGCCTTTTCACAGTGAGATCTATGCGATATGGCCGAGAAATGTAATTTTGATGTTAACTCCCAAACCGCTGCGCAGAAGTCAACCAAACTTCACCCATTAGTGTATTGTATCACAATCTAGTAGTTACATGTGGAAATTTGGTTATTGGGCATTTGGTTTGAGCGCAATCATTAAACTTAGGTCAAAAAAGCCATTTAAGCCTTTTCACAGTGAGATCTATGCGATATGGCCGAGAAATGTAATTTTGATGTTAACTCCCAAACCGCTGCGCAGAAGTCAACCAAACTTCACCCAATAGTGTATTGTATCACAATCTAGTAGTTACATTTGAAAATTTTGTTCTAGGAAATTTTGTTTGAGCGCAATCATTAAACTTAATTAAAAAAGTCATTTAAGCCTTTTCACAGTGAGATCTATGCGATATGGCCGAGAAATGTAATTTTGATGTTAACTCCCAAACCGCTGCGCAGAAGTCAACCAAACTTCACCCATTAGTGTATTGTATCACAATCTAGTAATTACATGTGGAAATTTGGTTCTAGGACATTTGAGTTGAGCGCAATCATCAAACTTAGGTCAAAAAAGCCATTTAAGCCTTTTCACAGTGAGATCTATGCGATATGGCCGAGAAATGTAATTTTGATGTTAACTCCCAAACCGCTGCGCAGAAGTCAACCAAACTTCACCCATTAGTGTATTGTATCACAATCTAGTAGTTACATGTGGAAATTTGGTTTTTGGACATTTGGTTTGAGCGCAATCATTAAACTTAGGTCAAAAAAGCCATTTAAGCCTTTTCACAGTGAGATCTATGCGATATGGCCGAGAAATGTAATTTTGATGTTAACTCCCAAACCGCTGCGCAGAAGTCAACCAAACTTCACCCAATAGTGTATTGTATCACAATCTAATAGTTACATTTGAAAATTTTGTTCTAGGAAATTTTGTTTGAGCGCAATCATCAAACTTAATTAAAAAAGTCATTTAAGCCTTTTCACAGTGAGATCTATGCGATATGGCCGAGAAATGTAATTTTGATGTTAACTCCCAAACCTCTGCGCAGAAGTCAACCAAACTTCACCCATTAGTGTATTGTATCACAATCTAGTAGTTACATGTGGAAATTTGGTTCTAGGACATTTGATTTGAGCGCAATCCTCAAACTTAGGTCAAAAAAGCCATTTAAGCCTTTTCACAGTGAGATCTATGCGATATGGCCGAGAAATGTAATTTTGATGTTAACTCCCAAACCGCTGCGCAGAAGTCAACCAAACTTCACCCAATAGTGTATTGTATCACATTCTAGTAGTTACATTTGAAACTTTCGTTCTAGGACATTTGGTTTGAGCGCAATCTTTAAACTTATGTCAAAAAAGCCATTTAAGCCTTTTCACAGTGAGATCTATGCGGTATGGCCGAGAAATGTAATTTTGATGTTAACTCCCAAACCGCTGCGCAGAAGTCAACCAAACTTCACCCAATAGTGTATTGTATCACAATCTAGTAGTTACATTTGAAAATTTTGTTCGACATTTTGTTTGAACGCAATCATCAAAATTAAAAAAGTCATTTAAGCCTTTTCACAGTGAGATCTATGCGATATGGCCGAGAAATGTAATTTTGATGTTAACTCCCAAACCGCTGCGCAGAAGTCAACCAAACTTCACCCAATAGTGTATTGTATCACAATCTAGTAGTTACATTTGAAAATTTTGTTCTAGGACATTTTGTTTGAACGCAATCATCAAACTTAATTAAAAAAGTCATTTAAGCCTTTTCACGGTGAGATCTATGCGATATGGCCGAGAAATGTAATTTTGATGTTAACTCCCAAACCGCTGCGCAGAAGTCAACCAAACTTCACCCAATAGTGTATTGTATCACATTCTAGTAGTTACATTTGAAAATTTCGTTCTAGGACATTTGGTTTGAGCGCAATCATTAAACTTAGGTCAAAAAAGCCATTTAAGCCTTTTCACAGTGAGATCTATGCGATATGGCCGAGAAATGTAATTTTGATGTTAACTCCCAAACCGCTGCGCAGAAGTCAACCAAACTTCACCCAATAGTGTATTGTATCACATTCTAGTAGTTACATTTAAAAATTTCGTTCTAGGACATTTGGTTTGAGCGCAATCATTAAACTTAATTAAAAAAGTCATTCAAGCCTTTTCACAGTGAGATCTATGCGATATGGCCGAGAAATGTAATTTTGATGTTAACTCCCAAACCGCTGCGCAGAAGTCAACCAAACTTCACCCATTAGTGTATTGTATCACAATCTAGTAATTACATGTGGAAATTTGGTTCTAGGACATTTGATTTGAGCGCAATCCTCAAACTTAGGTCAAAAAAGCCATTTAAGCCTTTTCACAGTGAGATCTATGCGATATGGCCGAGAAATGTAATTTTGATGTTAACTCCCAAACCGCTGCGCAGAAGTCAACCAAACTTCACCCAATAGTGTATTGTATCACAATCTAGTAGTTACATTTGAAAATTTTGTTCTATGACATTTTGTTTGAACGCAATCATCAAACTTAATTAAAAAAGTCATTTAAGCCTTTTCACAGTGAGATCTATGCGATATGGCCAAGAAATGTAATTTTGATGTTAACTCCCAAACCGCCTCGCAGAAGTCAACCAAACTTCACCCATTAGTGTATTGTATCACAATCTAGTAGTTACATGTGGAAATTTGGTTATTGGACATTTGGTTTGAGCGCAATCATTAAACTTAGGTCAAAAAAGCCATTTAAGCCTTTTCACAGTGAGATCTATGCGATATGGCCGAGAAATGTAATTTTGATGTTAACTCCAAAACCGCTGCGCAGAAGTCAACCAAACTTCACCCAATAGTGTATTGTATCACAATCTAGTAGTTACATTTGAAAATTTTGTTCTAGGAAATTTTGTTTGAGCGCAATCATCAAACTTAATTAAAAAAGTCATTTAAGCCTTTTCACAGTGAGATCTATGCGATATGGCCGAGAAATGTAATTTTGATGTTAACTCCCAAACCTCTGCGCAGAAGTCAACCAAACTTCACCCATTAGTGTATTGTATCACAATCTAGTAGTTACATGTGGAAATTTGGTTCTAGGACATTTGATTTGAGCGCAATCCTCAAACTTAGGTCAAAAAAGCCATTTAAGCCTTTTCACAGTGAGATCTATGCGATATGGCCGAGAAATGTAATTTTGATGTTAACTCCCAAACCGCTGCGCAGAAGTCAACCAAACTTCACCCAATAGTGTATTGTATCACATTCTAGTAGTTACATTTGAAAATTTCGTTCTAGGACATTTGGTTTGAGCGCAATCTTTAAACTTAGGTCAAAAAAGCCATTTAAGCCTTTTCACAGTGAGATCTATGCGATATGGCCGAGAAATGTAATTTTGATGTTAACTCCCAAACCGCTGCGCAGAAGTCAACCAAACTTCACCCAATAGTGTATTGTATCACAATCTAGTAGTTACATTTGAAAATTTTGTTCTAGGACATTTTGTTTGAACGCAATCATCAAACTTAATTAAAAAAGTCATTTAAGCCTTTTCACAGTGAGATCTATGCGATATGGCCGAGAAATGTAATTTTGATGTTAACTCCCAAACCGCTGCGCAGAAGTCAACCAAACTTCACCCAATAGTGTATTGTATCACAATCTAGTAGTTACATTTGAAAATTTTGTTCTAGGACATTTTGTTTGAACGCAATCATCAAACTTAATTAAAAAAGTCATTTAAGCCTTTTCACGGTGAGATCTATGCGATTTGGCCGAGAAATGTAATTTTGATGTTAACTCCCAAACCGCTGCGCAGAAGTCAACCAAACTTCACCCAATAGTGTATTGTATCACATTCTAGTAGTTACATTTGAAAATTTCGTTCTAGGACATTTGGTTTGAGCGCAATCATTAAACTTAGGTCAAAAAAGCCATTTAAGCCTTTTCACAGTGAGATCTATGCGATATGGCCGAGAAATGTAATTTTGATGTTAACTCCCAAACCGCTGCGCAGAAGTCAACTAAACTTCACCCAATAGTGTATTGTATCACATTCTAGTAGTTACATTTGAAAATTTCGTTCTAGGACATTTGGTTTGAGCGCAATCATTAAACTTAATTAAAAAAGTCATTTAAGCCTTTTCACAGTGAGATCTATGCGATATGGCCGAGAAATGTAATTTTGATGTTAACTCCCAAACCGCTGCGCAGAAGTCAACCAAACTTCACCCATTAGTGTATTGTATCACAATCTAGTAATTACATGTGGAAATTTGGGTCTAGGACATTTGATTTGAGCGCAATCCTCAAACTTAGGTCAAAAAAGCCATTTAAGCCTTTTCACAGTGAGATCTATGCGATATGGCCGAGAAATGTAATTTTGATGTTAACTCCCAAACCGCTGCGCAGAAGTCAACCAAACTTCACCCAATAGTGTATTGTATCACAATCTAGTAGTTACATTTGAAAATTTTGTTCTATGACATTTTGTTTGAACGCAATCATCAAACTTAATTAAAAAAGTCATTTAAGCCTTTTCACGTTGAGATCTATGCGATATGGCCGAGAAATGTAATTTTGATGTTAACTCCCAAACCGCTGCGCAGAAGTCAACCAAACTTCACCCAATAGTGTATTGTATCACAATCTAGTAGTTACATTTGAAAATTTTGTTCTAGGACATTTTGTTTGAACGCAATCATCAAACTTAATTAAAAAAGTCATTTAAGCCTTTTCACAGTGAGATCTATGCGATATGGCCGAGAAATGTAATTTTGATGTTAACTCCCAAACCGCTGCGCAGAAGTCAACCAAACTTCAACCATTAGTGTATTGTATCACAATCTAGTAGTTACATGTGGAAATTTGGTTCTAGGACATTTGATTTGAGCGCAGTCCTCAAACTTAGGTCAAAAAAGCCATTTAAGCCTTTTCACAGTGAGATCTATGCGATATGGCCGAGAAATGTAATTTTGATGTTAACTCCCAAACCGCTGCGCAGAAGTCAACCAAACTTCACCCAATAGTGTATTGTATCACAATCTAGTAGTTACATTTGAAAATTTTGTTCTAGGACATTTTGTTTGAGCGCAATCATCAAACTTAATTAAAAAAGTCATTTAAGCCTTTTCACAGTGAGATCTATGCGATATGGCCGAGAAATGTAATTTTGATGTTAACTCCCAAACCGCTGCGCAGAAGTCAACCAAACTTCACCCATTAGTGTATTGTATCACAATCTAGTAATTACATGTGGAAATTTGGTTCTAGGACATTTGATTTGAGCGCAATCATTAAACTTAGGTCAAAAAAGCCATTTAAGCCTTTTCACAGTGAGATCTATGCGATATGGCCGAGAAATGTAATTTTGATGTTAACTCCCAAACCGCTGCGCAGAAGTCAACCAAACTTCACCCAATAGTGTATTGTATCACAATCTAGTAGTTACATTTGAAAATTTTGTTCTATGACATTTTGTTTGAACGCAATCATCAAACTTAATTAAAAAAGTCATTTAAGCCTTTTCACAGTGAGATCTATGCGATATGGCCAAGAAATGTAATTTTGATGTTAACTCCCAAACCGCCTCGCAGAAGTCAACCAAACTTCACCCATTAGTGTATTGTATCACAATCTAGTAGTTACATGTGGAAATTTGGTTATTGGACATTTGGTTTGAGCGCAATCATTAAACTTAGGTCAAAAAAGCCATTTAAGCCTTTTCACAGTGAGATCTATGCGATATGGCCGAGAAATGTAATTTTGATGTTAACTCCAAAACCGCTGCGCAGAAGTCAACCAAACTTCACCCAATAGTGTATTGTATCACAATCTAGTAGTTACATTTGAAAATTTTGTTCTAGGAAATTTTGTTTGAGCGCAATCATCAAACTTAATTAAAAAAGTCATTTAAGCCTTTTCACAGTGAGATCTATGCGATATGGCCGAGAAATGTAATTTTGATGTTAACTCCCAAACCTCTGCGCAGAAGTCAACCAAACTTCACCCATTAGTGTATTGTATCACAATCTAGTAGTTACATGTGGAAATTTGGTTCTAGGACATTTGATTTGAGCGCAATCCTCAAACTTAGGTCAAAAAAGCCATTTAAGCCTTTTCACAGTGAGATCTATGCGATATGGCCGAGAAATGTAATTTTGATGTTAACTCCCAAACCGCTGCGCAGAAGTCAACCAAACTTCACCCAATAGTGTATTGTATCACATTCTAGTAGTTACATTTGAAAATTTCGTTCTAGGACATTTGGTTTGAGCGCAATCTTTAAACTTAGGTCAAAAAAGCCATTTAAGCCTTTTCACAGTGAGATCTATGCGATATGGCCGAGAAATGTAATTTTGATGTTAACTCCCAAACCGCTGCGCAGAAGTCAACCAAACTTCACCCAATAGTGTATTGTATCACAATCTAGTAGTTACATTTGAAAATTTTGTTCTAGGACATTTTGTTTGAACGCAATCATCAAACTTAATTAAAAAAGTCATTTAAGCCTTTTCACAGTGAGATCTATGCGATATGGCCGAGAAATGTAATTTTGATGTTAACTCCCAAACCGCTGCGCAGAAGTCAACCAAACTTCACCCAATAGTGTATTGTATCACAATCTAGTAGTTACATTTGAAAATTTTGTTCTAGGACATTTTGTTTGAACGCAATCATCAAACTTAATTAAAAAAGTCATTTAAGCCTTTTCACGGTGAGATCTATGCGATTTGGCCGAGAAATGTAATTTTGATGTTAACTCCCAAACCGCTGCGCAGAAGTCAACCAAACTTCACCCAATAGTGTATTGTATCACATTCTAGTAGTTACATTTGAAAATTTCGTTCTAGGACATTTGGTTTGAGCGCAATCATTAAACTTAGGTCAAAAAAGCCATTTAAGCCTTTTCACAGTGAGATCTATGCGATATGGCCGAGAAATGTAATTTTGATGTTAACTCCCAAACCGCTGCGCAGAAGTCAACTAAACTTCACCCAATAGTGTATTGTATCACATTCTAGTAGTTACATTTGAAAATTTCGTTCTAGGACATTTGGTTTGAGCGCAATCATTAAACTTAATTAAAAAAGTCATTTAAGCCTTTTCACAGTGAGATCTATGCGATATGGCCGAGAAATGTAATTTTGATGTTAACTCCCAAACCGCTGCGCAGAAGTCAACCAAACTTCACCCATTAGTGTATTGTATCACAATCTAGTAATTACATGTGGAAATTTGGGTCTAGGACATTTGATTTGAGCGCAATCCTCAAACTTAGGTCAAAAAAGCCATTTAAGCCTTTTCACAGTGAGATCTATGCGATATGGCCGAGAAATGTAATTTTGATGTTAACTCCCAAACCGCTGCGCAGAAGTCAACCAAACTTCACCCAATAGTGTATTGTATCACAATCTAGTAGTTACATTTGAAAATTTTGTTCTATGACATTTTGTTTGAACGCAATCATCAAACTTAATTAAAAAAGTCATTTAAGCCTTTTCACGTTGAGATCTATGCGATATGGCCGAGAAATGTAATTTTGATGTTAACTCCCAAACCGCTGCGCAGAAGTCAACCAAACTTCACCCAATAGTGTATTGTATCACAATCTAGTAGTTACATTTGAAAATTTTGTTCTAGGACATTTTGTTTGAACGCAATCATCAAACTTAATTAAAAAAGTCATTTAAGCCTTTTCACAGTGAGATCTATGCGATATGGCCGAGAAATGTAATTTTGATGTTAACTCCCAAACCGCTGCGCAGAAGTCAACCAAACTTCAACCATTAGTGTATTGTATCACAATCTAGTAGTTACATGTGGAAATTTGGTTCTAGGACATTTGATTTGAGCGCAGTCCTCAAACTTAGGTCAAAAAAGCCATTTAAGCCTTTTCACAGTGAGATCTATGCGATATGGCCGAGAAATGTAATTTTGATGTTAACTCCCAAACCGCTGCGCAGAAGTCAACCAAACTTCACCCAATAGTGTATTGTATCACAATCTAGTAGTTACATTTGAAAATTTTGTTCTAGGACATTTTGTTTGAGCGCAATCATCAAACTTAATTAAAAAAGTCATTTAAGCCTTTTCACAGTGAGATCTATGCGATATGGCCGAGAAATGTAATTTTGATGTTAACTCCCAAACCGCTGCGCAGAAGTCAACCAAACTTCACCCATTAGTGTATTGTATCACAATCTAGTAGTTACATGTGGAAATTTGGTTATTGGACATTTGGTTTGAGCGCAATCATTAAACTTAGGTCAAAAAAGCCATTTAAGCCTTTTCACAGTGAGATCTATGCGATGTGGCCGAGAAATGTAATTTTGATGTTAACTCCCAAACCGCTGCGCAGAAGTCAACCAAACTTCACCCAATAGTGTATTGTATCACAATCTAGTAGTTACATTTGAAAATTTTGTTCTAGGAAATTTTGTTTGAGCGCAATCATTAAACTTAATTAAAAAAGTCATTTAAGCCTTTTCACAGTGAGATCTATGCGATATGGCCGAGAAATGTAATTTTGATGTTAACTCCCAAACCGCTGCGCAGAAGTAAACCAAACTTCACCCATTAGTGTATTGTATCACAATCTAGTAATTACATGTGGAAATTTGGTTCTAGGACATTTGATTTGAGCGCAATCATCAAACTTAGGTCAAAAAAGCCATTTAAGCCTTTTCACAGTGAGATCTATGCGATATGGCCGAGAAATGTAATTTTGATGTTAACTCCCAAACCGCTGCGCAGAAGTCAACCAAACTTCACCCATTAGTGTATTGTATCACAATCTAGTAGTTACATGTGGAAATTTGGTTTTTGGACATTTGGTTTGAGCGCAATCATTAAACTTAGGTCAAAAAAGCCATTTAAGCCTTTTCACAGTGAGATCTATGCGATATGGCCGAGAAATGTAATTTTGATGTTAACTCCCAAACCGCTGCGCAGAAGTCAACCAAACTTCACCCAATAGTGTATTGTATCACAATCTAATAGTTACATTTGAAAATTTTGTTCTAGGAAATTTTGTTTGAGCGCAATCATCAAACTTAATTAAAAAAGTCATTTAAGCCTTTTCACAGTGAGATCTATGCGATATGGCCGAGAAATGTAATTTTGATGTTAACTCCCAAACCTCTGCGCAGAAGTCAACCAAACTTCACCCATTAGTGTATTGTATCACAATCTAGTAGTTACATGTGGAAATTTGGTTCTAGGACATTTGATTTGAGCGCAATCCTCAAACTTAGGTCAAAAAAGCCATTTAAGCCTTTTCACAGTGAGATCTATGCGATATGGCCGAGAAATGTAATTTTGATGTTAACTCCCAAACCGCTGCGCAGAAGTCAACCAAACTTCACCCAATAGTGTATTGTATCACATTCTAGTAGTTACATTTGAAAATTTTGTTCTAGGACATTTTGTTTGAACGCAATCATCAAACTTAATTAAAAAAGTCATTTAAGCCTTTTCACAGTGAGATCTATGCGATATGGCCGAGAAATGTAATTTTGATGTTAACTCCCAAACCGCTGCGCAGAAGTCAACCAAACTTCACCCAATAGTGTATTGTATCACAATCTAGTAGTTACATTTGAAAATTTTGTTCTAGGACATTTTGTTTGAACGCAATCATCAAACTTAATTAAAAAAGTCATTTAAGCCTTTTCACAGTGAGATCTATGCGATATGGCCGAGAAATGTAATTTTGATGTTAACTCCCAAACCGCTGCGCAGAAGTCAACCAAACTTCACCCAATAGTGTATTGTATCACAATCTAGTAGTTACATTTGAAAATTTTGTTCTATGACATTTTGTTTGAACGCAATCATCAAACTTAATTAAAAAAGTCATTTAAGCCTTTTCACAGTGAGATCTATGCGATATGGCCGAGAAATGTAATTTTGATGTTAACTCCCAAACCGCTGCGCAGAAGTCAACCAAACTTCACCCATTAGTGTATTGTATCACAATCTAGTAGTTACATGTGGAAATTTGGTTATTGGACATTTGGTTTGAGCGCAATCATCAAACTTAGGTCAAAAAAGCCATTTAAGCCTTTTCACAGTGAGATCTATGCGATATGGCCGAGAAATGTAATTTTGATGTTAACTCCCAAACCGCTGCGCAGAAGTCAACCAAACTTCACCCAATAGTGTATTGTATCACAATCTAGTAGTTACATTTGAAAATTTTGTTCTAGGAAATTTTGTTTGAGCGCAATCATCAAACTTAATTAAAAAAGTCATTTAAGCCTTTTCACAGTGAGATCTATGCGATATGGCCGAGAAATGTAATTTTGATGTTAACTCCCAAACCTCTGCGCAGAAGTCAACCAAACTTCACCCAATAGTGTATTGTATCACAATCTAGTAGTTACATGTGGAAATTTGGTTCTAGGACATTTGATTTGAGAGCAATCTTTAAACTTAGGTCAAAAAAGCCATTTAAGCCTTTTCACAGTGAGATCTATGCGATATGGCCGAGAAATGTAATTTTGATGTTAACTCCCAAACCGCTGCGCAGAAGTCAACCAAACTTCACCCAATAGTGTATTGTATCACAATCTAGTAGTTACATTTGAAAATTTTGTTCTAGGACATTTTGTTTGAACGCAATCATCAAACTTAATTAAAAAAGTCATTTAAGCCTTTTCACAGTGAGATCTATGCGATATGGCCGAGAAATGTAATTTTGATGTTAACTCCCAAACCGCTGCGCAGAAGTCAACTAAACTTCACCCAATAGTGTATTGTATCACATTCTAGTAGTTACATTTGAAAATTTCGTTCTAGGACATTTGGTTTGAGCGCAATCATTAAACTTAATTAAAAAAGTCATTTAAGCCTTTTCACAGTGAGATCTATGCGATATGGCCGAGAAATGTAATTTTGATGTTAACTCCCAAACCGCTGCGCAGAAGTCAACCAAACTTCACCCAATAGTGTATTGTATCACAATCTAGTAGTTACATTTGAAAATTTTGTTCTATGACATTTTGTTTGAACGCAATCATCAAACTTAATTAAAAAAGTCATTTAAGCCTTTTCACAGTGAGATCTATGCGATATGGCCGAGAAATGTAATTTTGATGTTAACTCCCAAACCGCTGCGCAGAAGTCAACCAAACTTCACCCATTAGTGTATTGTATCACAATCTAGTAGTTACATGTGGAAATTTGGTTATTGGACATTTGGTTTGAGCGCAATCATCAAACTTAGGTCAAAAAAGCCATTTAAGCCTTTTCACAGTGAGATCTATGCGATATGGCCGAGAAATGTAATTTTGATGTTAACTCCCAAACCGCTGCGCAGAAGTCAACCAAACTTCACCCAATAGTGTATTGTATCACAATCTAGTAGTTACATTTGAAAATTTTGTTCTAGGAAATTTTGTTTGAGCGCAATCATCAAACTTAATTAAAAAAGTCATTTAAGCCTTTTCACAGTGAGATCTATGCGATATGGCCGAGAAATGTAATTTTGATGTTAACTCCCAAACCTCTGCGCAGAAGTCAACCAAACTTCACCCAATAGTGTATTGTATCACAATCTAGTAGTTACATGTGGAAATTTGGTTCTAGGACATTTGATTTGAGAGCAATCTTTAAACTTAGGTCAAAAAAGCCATTTAAGCCTTTTCACAGTGAGATCTATGCGATATGGCCGAGAAATGTAATTTTGATGTTAACTCCCAAACCGCTGCGCAGAAGTCAACCAAACTTCACCCAATAGTGTATTGTATCACAATCTAGTAGTTACATTTGAAAATTTTGTCTAGGACATTTTGTTTGAACGCAATCATCAAACTTAATTAAAAAAGTCATTTAAGCCTTTTCACAGTGAGATCTATGCGATATGGCCGAGAAATGTAATTTTGATGTTAACTCCCAAACCGCTGCGCAGAAGTCAACTAAACTTCACCCAATAGTGTATTGTATCACATTCTAGTAGTTACATTTGAAAATTTCGTTCTAGGACATTTGGTTTGAGCGCAATCATTAAACTTAATTAAAAAAGTCATTTAAGCCTTTTCACAGTGAGATCTATGCGATATGGCCGAGAAATGTAATTTTGATGTTAACTCCCAAACCGCTGCGCAGAAGTCAACCAAACTTCACCCAATAGTGTATTGTATCACAATCTAGTAATTACATGTGGAAATTTGGTTCTAGGACATTTGATTTGAGCGCAATCCTCAAACTTAGGTAAAAAAAGCCATTTAAGCCTTTTCACAGTGAGATCTATGCGATATGGCCGAGAAATGTAATTTTGATGTTAACTCCCAAACCGCTGCGCAGAAGTCAACTAAACTTCACCCAATAGTGTATTGTATCACATTCTAGTAGTTACATTTGAAAATTTCGTTCTAGGACATTTGGTTTGAGCGCAATCATTAAACTTAATTAAAAAAGTCATTTAAGCCTTTTCACAGTGAGATCTATGCGATATGGCCGAGAAATGTAATTTTGATGTTAACTCCCAAACCGCTGCGCAGAAGTCAACCAAACTTCACCCATTAGTGTATTGTATCACAATCTAGTAATTACATGTGGAAATTTGGTTCTAGGACATTTGATTTGAGCGCAATCCTCAAACTTAGGTCAAAAAAGCCATTTAAGCCTTTTCACAGTGAGATCTATGCGATATGGCCGAGAAATGTAATTTTGATGTTAACTCCCAAACCGCTGCGCAGAAGTCAACCAAACTTCACCCAATAGTGTATTGTATCACAATCTAGTAGTTACATTTGAAAATTTTGTTCTATGACATTTTGTTTGAACGCAATCATCAAACTTAATTAAAAAAGTCATTTAAGCCTTTTCACAGTGAGATCTATGCGATATGGCCAAGAAATGTAATTTTGATGTTAACTCCCAAACCGCCTCGCAGAAGTCAACCAAACTTCACCCATTAGTGTATTGTATCGCAATCTAGTAGTTACATGTGGAAATTTGGTTATTGGACATTTGGTTTGAGCGCAATCATTAAACTTAGGTCAAAAAAGCCATTTAAGCCTTTTCACAGTGAGATCTATGCGATATGGCCGAGAAATGTAATTTTGATGTTAACTCCAAAACCGCTGCGCAGAAGTCAACCAAACTTCACCCAATAGTGTATTGTATCACAATCTAGTAGTTACATTTGAAAATTTTGTTCTAGGAAATTTTGTTTGAGCGCAATCATCAAACTTAATTAAAAAAGTCATTTAAGCCTTTTCACAGTGAGATCTATGCGATATGGCCGAGAAATGTAATTTTGATGTTAACTCCCAAACCTCTGCGCAGAAGTCAACCAAACTTCACCCATTAGTGTATTGTATCACAATCTAGTAGTTACATGTGGAAATTTGGTTCTAGGACATTTGATTTGAGCGCAATCCTCAAACTTAGGTCAAAAAAGCCATTTAAGCCTTTTCACAGTGAGATCTATGCGATATGGCCGAGAAATGTAATTTTGATGTTAACTCCCAAACCGCTGCGCAGAAGTCAACCAAACTTCACCCAATAGTGTATTGTATCACATTCCAGTAGTTACATTTGAAAATTTCGTTCTAGGACATTTGGTTTGAGCGCAATCTTTAAACTTAGGTCAAAAAAGCCATTTAAGCCTTTTCACAGTGAGATCTATGCGATATGGCCGAGAAATGTAATTTTGATGTTAACTCCCAAACCGCTGCGCAGAAGTCAACCAAACTTCACCCAATAGTGTATTGTATCACAATCTAGTAGTTACATTTGAAAATTTTGTTCTAGGACATTTTGTTTGAACGCAATCATCAAACTTAATTAAAAAAGTCATTTAAGCCTTTTCACAGTGAGATCTATGCGATATGGCCGAGAAATGTAATTTTGATGTTAACTCCCAAACCGCTGCGCAGAAGTCAACCAAACTTCACCCAATAGTGTATTGTATCACAATCTAGTAGTTACATTTGAAAATTTGGTTCTAGGACATTTTGTTTGAACGCAATCATCAAACTTAATTAAAAAAGTCATTTAAGCCTTTTCACGGTGAGATCTATGCGATATGGCCGAGAAATGTAATTTTGATGTTAACTCCCAAACCGCTGCGCAGAAGTCAACCAAACTTCACCCAATAGTGTATTGTATCACATTCTAGTAGTTACATTTGAAAATTTCGTTCTAGGACATTTGGTTTGAGCGCAATCATTAAACTTAGGTCAAAAAAGCCATTTAAGCCTTTTCACAGTGAGATCTATGCGATATGGCCGAGAAATGTAATTTTGATGTTAACTCCCAAACCGCTGCGCAGAAGTCAACTAAACTTCACCCAATAGTGTATTGTATCACATTCTAGTAGTTACATTTGAAAATTTCGTTCTAGGACATTTGGTTTGAGCGCAATCATTAAACTTAATTAAAAAAGTCATTTAAGCCTTTTCACAGTGAGATCTATGCGATATGGCCGAGAAATGTAATTTTGATGTTAACTCCCAAACCGCTGCGCAGAAGTCAACCAAACTTCACCCATTAGTGTATTGTATCACAATCTAGTAATTACATGTGGAAATTTGGTTCTAGGACATTTGATTTGAGCGCAATCCTCAAACTTAGGTCAAAAAAGCCATTTAAGCCTTTTCACAGTGAGATCTATGCGATATGGCCGAGAAATGTAATTTTGATGTTAACTCCCAAACCGCTGCGCAGAAGTCAACCAAACTTCACCCAATAGTGTATTGTATCACAATCTAGTAGTTACATTTGAAAATTTTGTTCTATGACATTTTGTTTGAACGCAATCATCAAACTTAATTAAAAAAGTCATTTAAGCCTTTTCACGTTGAGATCTATGCGATATGGCCGAGAAATGTAATTTTGATGTTAACTCCCAAACCGCTGCGCAGAAGTCAACCAAACTTCACCCAATAGTGTATTGTATCACAATCTAGTAGTTACATTTGAAAATTTTGTTCTAGGACATTTTGTTTGAACGCAATCATCAAACTTAATTAAAAAAGTCATTTAAGCCTTTTCACAGTGAGATCTATGCGATATGGCCGAGAAATGTAATTTTGATGTTAACTCCCAAACCGCTGCGCAGAAGTCAACCAAACTTCAACCATTAGTGTATTGTATCACAATCTAGTAGTTACATGTGGAAATTTGGTTCTAGGACATTTGATTTGAGCGCAGTCCTCAAACTTAGGTCAAAAAAGCCATTTAAGCCTTTTCACAGTGAGATCTATGCGATATGGCCGAGAAATGTAATTTTGATGTTAACTCCCAAACCGCTGCGCAGAAGTCAACCAAACTTCACCCAATAGTGTATTGTATCACAATCTAGTAGTTACATTTGAAAATTTTGTTCTAGGACATTTTGTTTGAGCGCAATCATCAAACTTAATTAAAAAAGTCATTTAAGCCTTTTCACAGTGAGATCTATGCGATATGGCCGAGAAATGTAATTTTGATGTTAACTCCCAAACCGCTGCGCAGAAGTCAACCAAACTTCACCCATTAGTGTATTGTATCACAATCTAGTAGTTACATGTGGAAATTTGGTTATTGGACATTTGGTTTGAGCGCAATCATTAAACTTAGGTCAAAAAAGCCATTTAAGCCTTTTCACAGTGAGATCTATGCGATATGGCCGAGAAATGTAATTTTGATGTTAACTCCCAAACCGCTGCGCAGAAGTCAACCAAACTTCACCCAATAGTGTATTGTATCACAATCTAGTAGTTACATTTGAAAATTTTGTTCTAGGAAATTTTGTTTGAGCGCAATCATTAAACTTAATTAAAAAAGTCATTTAAGCCTTTTCACAGTGAGATCTATGCGATATGGCCGAGAAATGTAATTTTGATGTTAACTCCCAAACCGCTGCGCAGAAGTCAACCAAACTTCACCCATTAGTGTATTGTATCACAATCTAGTAATTACATGTGGAAATTTGGTTCTAGGACATTTGATTTGAGCGCAATCATCAAACTTAGGTCAAAAAAGCCATTTAAGCCTTTTCACAGTGAGATCTATGCGATATGGCCGAGAAATGTAATTTTGATGTTAACTCCCAAACCGCTGCGCAGAAGTCAACCAAACTTCACCCATTAGTGTATTGTATCACAATCTAGTAGTTACATGTGGAAATTTGGTTTTTGGACATTTGGTTTGAGCGCAATCATTAAACTTAGGTCAAAAAAGCCATTTAAGCCTTTTCACAGTGAGATCTATGCGATATGGCCGAGAAATGTAATTTTGATGTTAACTCCCAAACCGCTGCGCAGAAGTCAACCAAACTTCACCCAATAGTGTATTGTATCACAATCTAATAGTTACATTTGAAAATTTTGTTCTAGGAAATTTTGTTTGAGCGCAATCATCAAACTTAATTAAAAAAGTCATTTAAGCCTTTTCACAGTGAGATCTATGCGATATGGCCGAGAAATGTAATTTTGATGTTAACTCCCAAACCGCTGCGCAGAAGTCAACCAAACTTCACCCAATAGTGTATTGTATCACAATCTAATAGTTACATGTGGAAATTTTGTTCTAGGAAATTTTGTTTGAGCGCAATCATCAAACTTAATTAAAAAAGTCATTTAAGCCTTTTCACAGTGAGATCTATGCGATATGGCCGAGAAATGTAATTTTGATGTTAACTCCCAAACCGCTGCGCAGAAGTCAACCAAACTTCACCCAATAGTGTATTGTATCACAATCTAGTAGTTACATTTGAAAATTTTGTTCTAGGACATTTTGTTTGAACGCAATCATCAAACTTAATTAAAAAAGTCATTTAAGCCTTTTCACAGTGAGATCTATGCGATATGGCCGAGAAATGTAATTTTGATGTTAACTCCCAAACCGCTGCGCAGAAGTCAACCAAACTTCACCCAATAGTGTATTGTATCACAATCTAGTAGTTACATTTGAAAATTTTGTTCTAGGACATTTTGTTTGAACGCAATCATCAAACTTAATTAAAAAAGTCATTTAAGCCTTTTCACAGTGAGATCTATGCGATATGGCCGAGAAATGTAATTTTGATGTTAACTCCCAAACCGCTGCGCAGAAGTCAACCAAACTTCAACCATTAGTGTATTGTATCACAATCTAGTAGTTACATGTGGAAATTTGGTTCTAGGACATTTGATTTGAGCGCAGTCCTCAAACTTAGGTCAAAAAAGCCATTTAAGCCTTTTCACAGTGAGATCTATGCGATATGGCCGAGAAATGTAATTTTGATGTTAACTCCCAAACCGCTGCGCAGAAGTCAACCAAACTTCACCCAATAGTGTATTGTATTACAATCTAGTAGTTACATTTGAAAATTTTGTTCTAGGACATTTTGTTTGAGCGCAATCATCAAACTTAATTAAAAAAGTCATTTAAGCCTTTTCACAGTGAGATCTATGCGATATGGCCGAGAAATGTAATTTTGATGTTAACTCCCAAACCGCTGCGCAGAAGTCAACCAAACTTCACCCAATAGTGTATTGTATCACAATCTAGTAGTTACATTTGAAAATTTTGTTCTAGGACATTTTGTTTGAACGCAATCATCAAACTTAATTAAAAAAGTCATTTAAGCCTTTTCACAGTGAGATCTATGCGATATGGCCGAGAAATGTAATTTTGATGTTAACTCCCAAACCGCTGCGCAGAAGTCAACCAAACTTCACCCAATAGTGTATTGTATCACAATCTAGTAGTTACATTTGAAAATTTTGTTCTATGAAATTTTGTTTGAACGCAATCATCAAACTTAATTAAAAAAGTCATTTAAGCCTTTTCACAGTGAGATCTATGCGATATGGCCGAGAAATGTAATTTTGATGTTAACTCCCAAACCGCTGCGCAGAAGTCAACCAAACTTCACCCATTAGTGTATTGTATCACAATCTAGTAGTTACATGTGGAAATTTGGTTATTGGACATTTGGTTTGAGCGCAATCATCAAACTTAGGTCAAAAAAGCCATTTAAGCCTTTTCACAGTGAGATCTATGCGATATGGCCGAGAAATGTAATTTTGATGTTAACTCCCAAACCGCTGCGCAGAAGTCAACCAAACTTCACCCAATAGTGTATTGTATCACAATCTAGTAGTTACATTTGAAAATTTTGTTCTAGGAAATTTTGTTTGAGCGCAATCATCAAACTTAATTAAAAAAGTCATTTAAGCCTTTTCACAGTGAGATCTATGCGATATGGCCGAGAAATGTAATTTTGATGTTAACTCCCAAACCGCTGCGCAGAAGTCAACCAAACTTCACCCAATAGTGTATTGTATCACAATCTAGTAGTTACATTTGAAAATTTTGTTCTAGGACATTTTGTTTGAACGCAATCATCAAACTTAATTAAAAAAGTCATTTAAGCCTTTTCACAGTGAGATCTATGCGATATGGCCGAGAAATGTAATTTTGATGTTAACTCCCAAACCGCTGCGCAGAAGTCAACCAAACTTCACCCAATAGTGTATTGTATCACAATCTAGTAGTTACATTTGAAAATTTGGTTCTAGGACATTTTGTTTGAACGCAATCATCAAACTTAATTAAAAAAGTCATTTAAGCCTTTTCACGGTGAGATCTATGCGATATGGCCGAGAAATGTAATTTTGATGTTAACTCCCAAACCGCTGCGCAGAAGTCAACCAAACTTCACCCAATAGTGTATTGTATCACATTCTAGTAGTTACATTTGAAAATTTCGTTCTAGGACATTTGGTTTGAGCGCAATCATTAAACTTAGGTCAAAAAAGCCATTTAAGCCTTTTCACAGTGAGATCTATGCGATATGGCCGAGAAATGTAATTTTGATGTTAACTCCCAAACCGCTGCGCAGAAGTCAACTAAACTTCACCCAATAGTGTATTGTATCACATTCTAGTAGTTACATTTGAAAATTTCGTTCTAGGACATTTGGTTTAAGCGCAATCATTAAACTTAATTAAAAAAGTCATTTAAGCCTTTTCACAGTGAGATCTATGCGATATGGCCGAGAAATGTAATTTTGATGTTAACTCCCAAACCTCTGCGCAGAAGTCAACCAAACTTCACCCATTAGTGTATTGTATCACAATCTAGTAGTTACATGTGGAAATTTGGTTCTAGGACATTTGATTTGAGCGCAATCCTCAAACTTAGGTCAAAAAAGCCATTTAAGCCTTTTCACAGTGAGATCTATGCGATATGGCCGAGAAATGTAATTTTGATGTTAACTCCCAAACCGCTGCGCAGAAGTCAACCAAACTTCACCCAATAGTGTATTGTATCACAATCTAGTAGTTACATTTGAAAATTTTGTTCTATGACATTTTGTTTGAACGCAATCATCAAACTTAATTAAAAAAGTCATTTAAGCCTTTTCACAGTGAGATCTATGCGATATGGCCAAGAAATGTAATTTTGATGTTAACTCCCAAACCGCCTCGCAGAAGTCAACCAAACTTCACCCATTAGTGTATTGTATCGCAATCTAGTAGTTACATGTGGAAATTTGGTTATTGGACATTTGGTTTGAGCGCAATCATTAAACTTAGGTCAAAAAAGCCATTTAAGCCTTTTCACAGTGAGATCTATGCGATATGGCCGAGAAATGTAATTTTGATGTTAACTCCAAAACCGCTGCGCAGAAGTCAACCAAACTTCACCCAATAGTGTATTGTATCACAATCTAGTAGTTACATTTGAAAATTTTGTTCTAGGAAATTTTGTTTGAGCGCAATCATCAAACTTAATTAAAAAAGTCATTTAAGCCTTTTCACAGTGAGATCTATGCGATATGGCCGAGAAATGTAATTTTGATGTTAACTCCCAAACCTCTGCGCAGAAGTCAACCAAACTTCACCCAATAGTGTATTGTATCACATTCTAGTAGTTACATTTGAAAATTTCGTTCTAGGACATTTGGTTTGAGCGCAATCTTTAAACTTATGTCAAAAAAGCCATTTAAGCCTTTTCACAGTGAGATCTATGCGATATGGCCGAGAAATGTAATTTTGATGTTAACTCCCAAACCGCTGCGCAGAAGTCAACCAAACTTCACCCAATAGTGTATTGTATCACAATCTAGTAGTTACATTTGAAAATTTTGTTCTAGGACATTTTGTTTGAACGCAATCATCAAACTTAATTAAAAAAGTCATTTAAGCCTTTTCACAGTGAGATCTATGCGATATGGCCGAGAAATGTAATTTTGATGTTAACTCCCAAACCGCTGCGCAGAAGTCAACCAAACTTCACCCAATAGTGTATTGTATCACAATCTAGTAGTTACATTTGAAAATTTTGTTCTAGGACATTTTGTTTGAACGCAATCATCAAACTTAATTAAAAAAGTCATTTAAGCCTTTTCACGGTGAGATCTATGCGATATGGCCGAGAAATGTAATTTTGATGTTAACTCCCAAACCGCTGCGCAGAAGTCAACCAAACTTCACCCAATAGTGTATTGTATCACAATCTAGTAGTTACATTTGAAAATTTTGTTCTAGGACATTTTGTTTGAACGCAATCATCAAACTTAATTAAAAAAGTCATTTAAGCCTTTTCACAGTGAGATCTATGCGATATGGCCGAGAAATGTAATTTTGATGTTAACTCCCAAACCGCTGCGCAGAAGTCAACCAAACTTCACCCAATAGTGTATTGTATCACAATCTAGTAGTTACATGTGGAAATTTGGTTCTAGGACATTTGATTTGAGAGCAATCTTTAAACTTAGGTCAAAAAAGCCATTTAAGCCTTTTCACAGTGAGATCTATGCGATATGGCCGAGAAATGTAATTTTGATGTTAACTCCCAAACCGCTGCGCAGAAGTCAACCAAACTTCACCCAATAGTGTATTGTATCACAATCTAGTAGTTACATTTGAAAATTTTGTTCTAGGACATTTTGTTTGAACGCAATCATCAAACTTAATTAAAAAAGTCATTTAAGCCTTTTCACAGTGAGATCTATGCGATATGGCCGAGAAATGTAATTTTGATGTTAACTCCCAAACCGCTGCGCAGAAGTCAACCAAACTTCACCCAATAGTGTATTGTATCACAATCTAGTAGTTACATTTGGAAATTTTGTTCTTGGACATTTGATTTGAGAGCAATCCTCAAACTTAGGTCAAAAAAGCCATTTAAGCCTTTTCACAGTGAGATCTATGCGATATGGCCGAGAAATGTAATTTTGATGTTAACTCCCAAACCGCTGCGCAGAAGTCAACCAAACTTCACCCAATAGTGTATTGTATCACAATCTAGTAGTTACATTTGAAAATTTTGTTCTAGGACATTTTGTTTGAACGCAATCATCAAACTTAATTAAAAAAGTCATTTAAGCCTTTTCACAGTGAGATCTATGCGATATGGCCGAGAAATGTAATTTTGATGTTAACTCCCAAACCGCTGCGCAGAAGTCAACCAAACTTCACCCAATAGTGTATTGTATCACATTCTAGTAGTTACATTTGAAAATTTCGTTCTAGGACATTTGGTTTGAGCGCAATCATTAAACTTAGGTCAAAAAAGCCATTTAAGCCTTTTCACAGTGAGATCTATGCGATATGGCCGAGAAATGTAATTTTGATGTTAACTCCCAAACCGCTGCGCAGAAGTCAACTAAACTTCACCCAATAGTGTATTGTATCACATTCTAGTAGTTACATTTGAAAATTTCGTTCTAGGACATTTGGTTTGAGCGCAATCATTAAACTTAATTAAAAAAGTCATTTAAGCCTTTTCACAGTGAGATCTATGCGATATGGCCGAGAAATGTAATTTTGATGTTAACTCCCAAACCGCTGCGCAGAAGTCAACCAAACTTCACCCAATAGTGTATTGTATCACAATCTAGTAATTACATGTGGAAATTTGGTTCTAGGACATTTGATTTGAGCGCAATCCTCAAACTTAGGTCAAAAAAGCCATTTAAGCCTTTTCACAGTGAGATCTATGCGATATGGCCGAGAAATGTAATTTTGATGTTAACTCCCAAACCGCTGCGCAGAAGTCAACTAAACTTCACCCAATAGTGTATTGTATCACATTCTAGTAGTTACATTTGAAAATTTCGTTCTAGGACATTTGGTTTGAGCGCAATCATTAAACTTAATTAAAAAAGTCATTTAAGCCTTTGCACAGTGAGATCTATGCGATATGGCCGAGAAATGTAATTTTGATGTTAACTCCCAAACCGCTGCGCAGAAGTCAACCAAACTTCACCCATTAGTGTATTGTATCACAATCTAGTAATTACATGTGGAAATTTGGTTCTAGGACATTTGATTTGAGCGCAATCCTCAAACTTAGGTCAAAAAAGCCATTTAAGCCTTTTCACAGTGAGATCTATGCGATATGGCCGAGAAATGTAATTTTGATGTTAACTCCCAAACCGCTGCGCAGAAGTCAACCAAACTTCACCCAATAGTGTATTGTATCACAATCTAGTAGTTACATTTGAAAATTTTGTTCTAGGAAATTTTGTTTGAGCGCAATCATCAAACTTAATTAAAAAAGTCATTTAAGCCTTTTCACAGTGAGATCTATGCGATATGGCCGAGAAATGTAATTTTGATGTTAACTCCCAAACCTCTGCGCAGAAGTCAACCAAACTTCACCCATTAGTGTATTGTATCACAATCTAGTAGTTACATGTGGAAATTTGGTTCTAGGACATTTGATTTGAGCGCAATCCTCAAACTTAGGTCAAAAAAGCCATTTAAGCCTTTTCACAGTGAGATCTATGCGATATGGCCGAGAAATGTAATTTTGATGTTAACTCCCAAACCGCTGCGCAGAAGTCAACCAAACTTCACCCAATAGTGTATTGTATCACATTCTAGTAGTTACATTTGAAAATTTCGTTCTAGGACATTTGGTTTGAGCGCAATCTTTAAACTTAGGTCAAAAAAGCCATTTAAGCCTTTTCACAGTGAGATCTATGCGATATGGCCGAGAAATGTAATTTTGATGTTAACTCCCAAACCGCTGCGCAGAAGTCAACCAAACTTCACCCAATAGTGTATTGTATCACAATCTAGTAGTTACATTTGAAAATTTTGTTCTAGGACATTTTGTTTGAACGCAATCATCAAACTTAATTAAAAAAGTCATTTAAGCCTTTTCACAGTGAGATCTATGCGATATGGCCGAGAAATGTAATTTTGATGTTAACTCCCAAACCGCTGCGCAGAAGTCAACCAAACTTCACCCAATAGTGTATTGTATCACAATCTAGTAGTTACATTTGGAAATTTGGTTCTTGGACATTTGATTTGAGCGCAATCCTCAAACTTAGGTCAAAAAAGCCATTTAAGCCTTTTCACAGTGAGATCTATGCGATATGGCCGAGAAATGTAATTTTGATGTTAACTCCCAAACCGCTGCGCAGAAGTCAACCAAACTTCACCCAATAGTGTATTGTATCACAATCTAGTAGTTACATTTAAAAATTTTGTTCTAGGACATTTTGTTTGAACGCAATCATCAAACTTAATTAAAAAAGTCATTTAAGCCTTTTCACAGTGAGATCTATGCGATATGGCCGAGAAATGTAATTTTGATGTTAACTCCCAAACCGCTGCGCAGAAGTCAACCAAACTTCACCCAATAGTGTATTGTATCACATTCTAGTAGTTACATTTGAAAATTTCGTTCTAGGACATTTGGTTTGAGCGCAATCATTAAACTTAGGTCAAAAAAGCCATTTAAGCCTTTTCACAGTGAGATCTATGCGATATGGCCGAGAAATGTAATTTTGATGTTAACTCCCAAACCGCTGCGCAGAAGTCAACCAAACTTCACCCAATAGTGTATTGTATCACAATCTAGTAGTTACATTTGAAAATTTTGTTCTAGGAAATTTTGTTTGAGCGCAATCATCAAACTTAATTAAAAAAGTCATTTAAGCCTTTTCACAGTGAGATCTATGCGATATGGCCGAGAAATGTAATTTTGATGTTAACTCCCAAACCGCTGCGCAGAAGTCAACCAAACTTCACCCATTAGTGTATTGTATCACAATCTAGTAGTTACATGTGAAAATTTGGTTCTAGGACATTTGATTTGAGCGCAATCCTCAAACTTAGGTCAAAAAAGCCATTTAAGCCTTTTCACAGTGAGATCTATGCGATATGGCCGAGAAATGTAATTTTGATGTTAACTCCCAAACCGCTGCGCAGAAGTCAACCAAACTTCACCCAATAGTGTATTGTATCACATTCTAGTAGTTACATTTGAAATTTTCGTTCTAGGACATTTGGTTTGAGCGCAATCATTAAACTTAGGTCAAAAAAGCCATTTAAGCCTTTTCACAGTGAGATCTATGCGATATGGCCGAGAAATGTAATTTTGATGTTAACTCCCAAACCGCTGCGCAGAAGTCAACTAAACTTCACCCAATAGTGTATTGTATCACATTCTAGTAGTTACATTTGAAAATTTCGTTCTAGGACATTTGGTTTGAGCGCAATCATTAAACTTAATTAAAAAAGTCATTTAAGCCTTTTCACAGTGAGATCTATGCGATATGGCCGAGAAATGTAATTTTGATGTTAACTCCCAAACCGCTGCGCAGAAGTCAACCAAACTTCACCCAATAGTGTATTGTATCACAATCTAGTAGTTACATTTGAAAATTTTGTTCTAGGACATTTTGTTTGAACGCAATCATCAAACTTAATTAAAAAAGTCATTTAAGCCTTTTCACAGTGAGATCTATGCGATATGGCCGAGAAATGTAATTTTGATGTTAACTCCCAAACCGCTGCGCAGAAGTCAACCAAACTTCACCCAATAGTGTATTGTATCACAATCTAGTAGTTACATTTGAAAATTTTGTTCTATGACATTTTGTTTGAACGCAATCATCAAACTTAATTAAAAAAGTCATTTAAGCCTTTTCACAGTGAGATCTATGCGATATGGCCGAGAAATGTAATTTTGATGTTAACTCCCAAACCGCTGCGCAGAAGTCAACCAAACTTCACCCAATAGTGTATTGTATCACAATCTAGTAGTTACATTTGGAAATTTGGTTCTTGGACATTTGATTTGAGCGCAATCCTCAAACTTAGGTCAAAAAAGCCATTTAAGCCTTTTCACAGTGAGATCTATGCGTTATGGCCGAGAAATGTAATTTTGATGTTAACTCCCAAACCGCTGCGCAGAAGTCAACCAAACTTCACCCAATAGTGTATTGTATCACAATCTAGTAGTTACATTTGAAAATTTTGTTCTAGGACATTTTGTTTGAACGCAATCATCAAACTTAATTAAAAAAGTCATTTAAGCCTTTTCACAGTGAGATCTATGCGATATGGCCGAGAAATGTAATTTTGATGTTAACTCCCAAACCGCTGCGCAGAAGTCAACCAAACTTCACCCAATAGTGTATTGTATCACATTCTAGTAGTTACATTTGAAAATTTCGTTCTAGGACATTTGGTTTGAGCGCAATCATTAAACTTAGGTCAAAAAAGCCATTTAAGCCTTTTCACAGTGAGATCTATGCGATATGGCCGAGAAATGTAATTTTGATGTTAACTCCCAAACCGCTGCGCAGAAGTCAACCAAACTTCACCCAATAGTGTATTGTATCACAATCTAGTAGTTACATTTGAAAATTTTGTTCTAGGAAATTTTGTTTGAGCGCAATCATCAAACTTAATTAAAAAAGTCATTTAAGCCTTTTCACAGTGAGATCTATGCGATATGGCCGAGAAATGTAATTTTGATGTTAACTCCCAAACCGCTGCGCAGAAGTCAACCAAACTTCACCCATTAGTGTATTGTATCACAATCTAGTAGTTACATGTGAAAATTTGGTTCTAGGACATCTGATTTGAGCGCAATCCTCAAACTTAGGTCAAAAAAGCCATTTAAGCCTTTTCACAGTGAGATCTATGCGATATGGCCGAGAAATGTAATTTTGATGTTAACTCCCAAACCGCTGCGCAGAAGTCAACCAAACTTCACCCAATAGTGTATTGTATCACATTCTAGTAGTTACATTTGAAAATTTCGTTCTAGGACATTTGGTTTGAGCGCAATCCTCAAACTTAGGTCAAAAAAGCCATTTAAGCCTTTTCACAGTGAGATCTATGCGATATGGCCGAGAAATGTAATTTTGATGTTAACTCCCAAACCGCTGCGCAGAAGTCAACCAAACTTCACCCATTAGTGTATTGTATCACAATCTAGTAGTTACATGTGGAAATTTGGTTTTTGGACATTTGGTTTGAGCGCAATCATTAAACTTAGGTCAAAAAAGCCATTTAAGCCTTTTCACAGTGAGATCTATGCGATATGGCCGAGAAATGTAATTTTGATGTTAACTCCCAAACCGCTGCGCAGAAGTCAACCAAACTTCACCCAATAGTGTATTGTATCACAATCTAATAGTTACATTTGAAAATTTTGTTCTAGGAAATTTTGTTTGAGCGCAATCATCAAACTTAATTAAAAAAGTCATTTAAGCCTTTTCACAGTGAGATCTATGCGATATGGCCGAGAAATGTAATTTTGATGTTAACTCCCAAACCTCTGCGCAGAAGTCAACCAAACTTCATCTATTAGTGTATTGTATCACAATCTAGTAGTTACATGTGGAAATTTGGTTCTAGGACATTTGATTTGAGCGCAATCCTCAAACTTAGGTCAAAAAAGCCATTTAAGCCTTTTCACAGTGAGATCTATGCGATATGGCCGAGAAATGTAATTTTGATGTTAACTCCCAAACCGCTGCGCAGAAGTCAACCAAACTTCACCCAATAGTGTATTGTATCACATTCTAGTAGTTACATTTGAAAATTTCGTTCTAGGACATTTGGTTTGAGCGCAATCTTTAAACTTAGGTCAAAAAAGCCATTTAAGCCTTTTCACAGTGAGATCTATGCGATATGGCCGAGAAATGTAATTTTGATGTTAACTCCCAAACCGCTGCGCAGAAGTCAACCAAACTTCACCCAATAGTGTATTGTATCACAATCTAGTAGTTACATTTGAAAATTTTGTTCTAGGACATTTTGTTTGAACGCAATCATCAAACTTAATTAAAAAAGTCATTTAAGCCTTTTCACAGTGAGATCTATGCGATATGGCCGAGAAATGTAATTTTGATGTTAACTCCCAAACCGCTGCGCAGAAGTCAACCAAACTTCACCCAATAGTGTATTGTATCACAATCTAGTAGTTACATTTGAAAATTTTGTTCTAGGACATTTTGTTTGAACGCAATCATCAAACTTAATTAAAAAAGTCATTTAAGCCTTTTCACGGTGAGATCTATGCGATATGGCCGAGAAATGTAATTTTGATGTTAACTCCCAAACCGCTGCGCAGAAGTCAACCAAACTTCACCCAATAGTGTATTGTATCACAATCTAGTAGTTACATTTGAAAATTTTGTTCTAGGACATTTTGTTTGAACGCAATCATCAAACTTAATTAAAAAAGTCATTTAAGCCTTTTCACAGTGAAATCTATGCGATATGGCCGAGAAATGTAATTTTGATGTTAACTCCCAAACCGCTGCGCAGAAGTCAACCAAACTTCAACCATTAGTGTATTGTATCACAATCTAGTAGTTACATGTGGAAATTTGGTTCTAGGACATTTGATTTGAGCGCAGTCCTCAAACTTAGGTCAAAAAAGCCATTTAAGCCTTTTCACAGTGAGATCTATGCGATATGGCCGAGAAATGTAATTTTGATGTTAACTCCCAAACCGCTGCGCAGAAGTCAACCAAACTTCACCCAATAGTGTATTGTATCACAATCTAATAGTTACATTTGAAAATTTTGTTCTAGGAAATTTTGTTTGAGCGCAATCATCAAACTTAATTAAAAAAGTCATTTAAGCCTTTTCACAGTGAGATCTATGCGATATGGCCGAGAAATGTAATTTTGATGTTAACTCCCAAACCTCTGCGCAGAAGTCAACCAAACTTCACCCATTAGTGTATTGTATCACAATCTAGTAGTTACATGTGGAAATTTGGTTCTAGGACATTTGATTTGAGCGCAATCCTCAAACTTAGGTCAAAAAAGCCATTTAAGCCTTTTCACAGTGAGATCTATGCGATATGGCCGAGAAATGTAATTTTGATGTTAACTCCCAAACCGCTGCGCAGAAGTCAACCAAACTTCAACCAATAGTGTATTGTATCACATTCTAGTAGTTACATTTGAAAATTTCGTTCTAGGACATTTGGTTTGAGCGCAATCTTTAAACTTATGTCAAAAAAGCCATTTAAGCCTTTTCACAGTGAGATCTATGCGATATGGCCGAGAAATGTAATTTTGATGTTAACTCCCAAACCGCTGCGCAGAAGTCAACCAAACTTCACCCAATAGTGTATTGTATCACAATCTAGTAGTTACATTTGAAAATTTTGTTCTAGGACATTTTGTTTGAACGCAATCATCAAACTTAATTAAAAAAGTCATTTAAGCCTTTTCACAGTGAGATCTATGCGATATGGCCGAGAAATGTAATTTTGATGTTAACTCCCAAACCGCTGCGCAGAAGTCAACCAAACTTCACCCAATAGTGTATTGTATCACAATCTAGTAGTTACATTTGAAAATTTTGTTCTAGGACATTTTGTTTGAACGCAATCATCAAACTTAATTAAAAAAGTCATTTAAGCCTTTTCACGGTGAGATCTATGCGATATGGCCGAGAAATGTAATTTTGATGTTAACTCCCAAACCGCTGCGCAGAAGTCAACCAAACTTCACCCAATAGTGTATTGTATCACATTCTAGTAGTTACATTTGAAAATTTCGTTCTAGGACATTTGGTTTGAGCGCAATCATTAAACTTAGGTCAAAAAAGCCATTTAAGCCTTTTCACAGTGAGATCTATGCGATATGGCCGAGAAATGTAATTTTGATGTTAACTCCCAAACCGCAGCGCAGAAGTCAACCAAACTTCACCCAATAGTGTATTGTATCACAATCTAGTAGTTACATTTGAAAATTTTGTTCTAGGAAATTTTGTTTGAGCGCAATCATCAAACTTAATTAAAAAAGTCATTTAAGCCTTTTCACAGTGAGATCTATACGATATGGCCGAGAAATGTAATTTTGATGTTAACTCCCAAACCTCTGCGCAGAAGTCAACCAAACTTCACCCATTAGTGTATTGTATCACAATCTAGTAGTTACATGTGGAAATTTGGTTCTAGGACATTTGATTTGAGCGCAATCCTCAAACTTAGGTCAAAAAAGCCATTTAAGCCTTTTCACAGTGAGATCTATGCGATATGGCCGAGAAATGTAATTTTGATGTTAACTCCCAAACCGCTGCGCAGAAGTCAACCAAACTTCACCCAATAGTGTATTGTATCACATTCTAGTAGTTACATTTGAAAATTTCGTCCTAGGACATTTGGTTTGAGCGCAATCTTTAAACTTAGGTCAAAAAAGCCATTTAAGCCTTTTCACAGTGAGATCTATGCGATATGGCCGAGAAATGTAATTTTGATGTTAACTCCCAAACCGCTGCGCAGAAGTCAACCAAACTTCACCCAATAGTGTAATGTATCACAATCTAGTAGTTACATTTGAAAATTTTGTTCTAGGAAATTTTGTTTGAGCGCAATCATCAAACTTAATTAAAAAAGTCATTTAAGCCTTTTCACAGTGAGATCTATACGATATGGCCGAGAAATGTAATTTTGATGTTAACTCCCAAACCTCTGCGCAGAAGTCAACCAAACTTCACCCATTAGTGTATTGTATCACAATCTAGTAGTTACATGTGGAAATTTGGTTCTAGGACATTTGATTTGAGCGCAATCCTCAAACTTAGGTCAAAAAAGCCATTTAAGCCTTTTCACAGTGAGATCTATGCGATATGGCCGAGAAATGTAATTTTGATGTTAACTCCCAAACCGCTGCGCAGAAGTCAACCAAACTTCACCCAATAGTGTATTGTATCACATTCTAGTAGTTACATTTGAAAATTTCGTTCTAGGACATTTGGTTTGAGCGCAATCTTTAAACTTAGGTCAAAAAAGCCATTTAAGCCTTTTCACAGTGAGATCTATGCGATATGGCCGAGAAATGTAATTTTGATGTTAACTCCCAAACCGCTGCGCAGAAGTCAACCAAACTTCACCCAATAGTGTATTGTATCACAATCTAGTAGTTACATTTGAAAATTTCGTTCTAGGACATTTGGTTTGAGCGCAATCATTAAACTTAGGTCAAAAAAGCCATTTAAGCCTTTTCACAGTGAGATCTATGCGATATGGCCGAGAAATGTAATTTTGATGTTAACTCCCAAACCGCTGCGCAGAAGTCAACCAAACTTCACCCAATAGTGTATTGTATCACAATCTAGTAGTTACATTTGAAAATTTTGTTCTAGGAAATTTTGTTTGAGCGCAATCATCAAACTTAATTAAAAAAGTCATTTAAGCCTTTTCACAGTGAGATCTATGCGATATGGCCGAGAAATGTAATTTTGATGTTAACTCCCAAACCGCTGCGCAGAAGTCAACCAAACTTCACCCATTAGTGTATTGTATCACAATCTAGTAGTTACATGTGAAAATTTGGTTCTAGGACATTTGATTTGAGCGCAATCCTCAAACTTAGGTCAAAAAAGCCATTTAAGCCTTTTCACAGTGAGATCTATGCGATATGGCCGAGAAATGTAATTTTGATGTTAACTCCCAAACCGCTGCGCAGAAGTCAACCAAACTTCACCCAAAAGTGTATTGTATCACATTCTAGTAGTTACATTTGAAAATTTCGTTCTAGGACATTTGGTTTGAGCGCAATCATTAAACTTAGGTCAAAAAAGCCATTTAAGCCTTTTCACAGTGAGATCTATGCGATATGGCCGAGAAATGTAATTTTGATGTTAACTCCCAAACCGCTGCGCAGAAGTCAACTAAACTTCACCCAATAGTGTATTGTATCACATTCTAGTAGTTACATTTGAAAATTTCGTTCTAGGACATTTGGTTTGAGCGCAATCATTAAACTTAATTAAAAAAGTCATTTAAGCCTTTTCACAGTGAGATCTATGCGATATGGCCGAGAAATGTAATTTTGATGTTAACTCCCAAACCGCTGCGCAGAAGTCAACCAAACTTCACCCAATAGTGTATTGTATCACAATCTAGTAGTTACATTTGAAAATTTTGTTCTAGGACATTTTGTTTGAACGCAATCATCAAACTTAATTAAAAAAGTCATTTAAGCCTTTTCACAGTGAGATCTATGCGATATGGCCGAGAAATGTAATTTTGATGTTAACTCCCAAACCGCTGCGCAGAAGTCAACCAAACTACACCCAATAGTGTATTGTATCACAATCTAGTAGTTACATTTGAAAATTTTGTTCTATGACATTTTGTTTGAACGCAATCATCAAACTTAATTAAAAAAGTCATTTAAGCCTTTTCACAGTGAGATCTATGCGATATGGCCGAGAAATGTAATTTTGATGTTAACTCCCAAACCGCTGCGCAGAAGTCAACCAAACTTCACCCAATAGTGTATTGTATCACATTCTAGTAGTTACATTTGAAAATTTCGTTCTAGGACATTTGGTTTGAGCGCAATCATTAAACTTAGGTCAAAAAAGCCATTTAAGCCTTTTCACAGTGAGATCTATGCGATATGGCCGAGAAATGTAATTTTGATGTTAACTCCCAAACCGCTGCGCAGAAGTCAACCAAACTTCACCCAATAGTGTATTGTATCACAATCTAGTAGTTACATTTGAAAATTTTGTTCTAGGAAATTTTGTTTGAGCGCAATCATCAAACTTAATTAAAAAAGTCATTTAAGCCTTTTCACAGTGAGATCTATGCGATATGGCCGAGAAATGTAATTTTGATGTTAACTCCCAAACCGCTGCGCAGAAGTCAACCAAACTTCACCCAATAGTGTATTGTATCACAATCTAGTAGTTACATTTGAAAATTTTGTTCTAGGACATTTTGTTTGAACGCAATCATCAAACTTAATTAAAAAAGTCATTTAAGCCTTTTCACAGTGAGATCTATGCGATATGGCCGAGAAATGTAATTTTGATGTTAACTCCCAAACCGCTGCGCAGAAGTCAACCAAACTTCACCCAATAGTGTATTGTATCACAATCTAGTAGTTACATTTGAAAATTTTGTTCTATGACATTTTGTTTGAACGCAATCATCAAACTTAATTAAAAAAGTCATTTAAGCCTTTTCACAGTGAGATCTATGCGATATGGCCGAGAAATGTAATTTTGATGTTAACTCCCAAACCGCTGCGCAGAAGTCAACCAAACTTCACCCATTAGTGTATTGTATCACAATCTAGTAGTTACATGTGGAAATTTGGTTATTGGACATTTGGTTTGAGCGCAATCATTAAACTTAGGTCAAAAAAGCCATTTAAGCCTTTTCACAGTGAGATCTATGCGATATGGCCGAGAAATGTAATTTTGATGTTAACTCCCAAACCGCTGCGCAGAAGTCAACCAAACTTCACCCAATAGTGTATTGTATCACAATCTAGTAGTTACATTTGAAAATTTTGTTCTAGGAAATTTTGTTTGAGCGCAATCATCAAACTTAATTAAAAAAGTCATTTAAGCCTTTTCACAGTGAGATCTATGCGATATCGCCGAGAAATGTAATTTTGATGTTAACTCCCAAACCTCTGCGCAGAAGTCAACCAAACTTCACCCAATAGTGTATTGTATTACAATCTAGTAGTTACATGTGGAAATTTGGTTCTAGGACATTTGATTTGAGAGCAATCTTTAAACTTAGGTCAAAAAAGCCATTTAAGCCTTTTCACAGTGAGATCTATGCGATATGGCCAAGAATTGTAATTTTGATGTTAACTCCCAAACCGCTGCGCAGAAGTCAACCAAACTTCACCCAATAGTGTATTGTATCACAATCTAGTAGTTACATTTGAAAGTTTTGTTCTAGGACATTTTGTTTGAACGCAATCATCAAACTTAATTAAAAAAGTCATTTAAGCCTTTTCACAGTGAGATCTATGCGATATGGCCGAGAAATGTAATTTTGATGTTAACTCCCAAACCGCTGCGCAGAAGTCAACCAAACTTCACCCAATAGTGTATTGTATCACAATCTAGTAGTTACATTTGGAAATTTTGTTCTTGGACATTTGATTTGAGTGCAATCCTCAAACTTAGGTCAAAAAAGCCATTTAAGCCTTTTCACAGTGAGATCTATGCGATATGGCCGAGAAATGTAATTTTGATGTTAACTCCCAAACCGCTGCGCAGAAGTCAACCAAACTTCACCCAATAGTGTATTGTATCACAATCTAGTAGTTACATTTGAAAATTTTGTTCTAGGACATTTTGTTTGAACGCAATCATCAAACTTAATTAAAAAAGTCATTTAAGCCTTTTCACAGTGAGATCTATGCGATATGGCCGAGAAATGTAATTTTGATGTTAACTCCCAAACCGCTGCGCAGAAGTCAACCAAACTTCACCCAATAGTGTATTGTATCACATTCTAGTAGTTACATTTGAAAATTTCGTTCTAGGACATTTGGTTTGAGCGCAATCATTAAACTTAGGTCAAAAAAGCCATTTAAGCCTTTTCACAGTGAGATCTATGCGATATGGCCGAGAAATGTAATTTTGATGTTAACTCCCAAACCGCTGCGCAGAAGTCAACTAAACTTCACCCAATAGTGTATTGTATCACATTCTAGTAGTTACATTTGAAAATTTCGTTCTAGGACATTTGGTTTGAGCGCAATCATTAAACTTAATTAAAAAAGTCATTTAAGCCTTTTCACAGTGAGATCTATGCGATATGGCCGAGAAATGTAATTTTGATGTTAACTCCCAAACCGCTGCGCAGAAGTCAACCAAACTTCACCCATTAGTGTATTGTATCACAATCTAGTAATTACATGTGGAAATTTGGTTCTAGGACATTTGATTTGAGCGCAATCCTCAAACTTAGGTCAAAAAAGCCATTTAAGCCTTTTCACAGTGAGATCTATGCGATATGGCCGAGAAATGTAATTTTGATGTTAACTCCCAAACCGCTGCGCAGAAGTCAACCAAACTTCACCCAATAGTGTATTGTATCACAATCTAGTAGTTACATTTAAAAATTTTGTTCTATGACATTTTGTTTGAACGCAATCATCAAACTTAATTAAAAAAGTCATTTAAGCCTTTTCACAGTGAGATCTATGCGATATGGCCGAGAAATGTAATTTTGATGTTAACTCCCAAACCGCCTCGCAGAAGTCAACCAAACTTCACCCATTAGTGTATTGTATCACAATCTAGTAGTTACATGTGGAAATTTGGTTATTGGACATTTGGTTTGAGCGCAATCATTAAACTTAGGTCAAAAAAGTCATTTAAGCCTTTTCACAGTGAGATCTATGCGATATGGCCGAGAAATGTAATTTTGATGTTAACTCCCAAACCGCTGCGCAGAAGTAAACCAAACTTCACCCAATAGTGTATTGTATCACATTCTAGTAGTTACATTTGAAAATTTCGTTCTAGGACATTTGGTTTGAGCGCAATCATTAAATTTAGGTCAAAAAAGCCATTTAAGCCTTTTCACAGTGAGATCTATGCGATATGGCCGAGAAATGTAATTTTGATGTTAACTCCCAAACCGCTGCGCAGAAGTCAACTAAACTTAACCCAATAGTGTATTGTATCACATTCTAGTAGTTACATTTGAAAATTTCGTTTTAGGACATTTGGTTTGAGCGCAATCATTAAACTTAATTAAAAAAGTCATTTAAGCCTTTTCACAGTGAGATCTATGCGATATGGCCGAGAAATGTAATTTTGATGTTAACTCCCAAACCGCTGCGCAGAAGTCAACCAAACTTCACCCATTAGTGTATTGTATCACAATCTAGTAATTACATGTGGAAATTTGGTTCTAGGACATTTGATTTGAGCGCAATCCTCAAACTTAGGTCAAAAAAGCCATTTAAGCCTTTTCACAGTGAGATCTATGCGATATGGCCGAGAAATGTAATTTTGATGTTAACTCCCAAACCGCTGCGCAGAAGTCAACCAAACTTCACCCAATAGTGTATTGTATCACAATCTAGTAGTTACATGTGGAAATTTGGTTTTTGGACATTTGGTTTGAGCGCAATCATTAAACTTAGGTCAAAAAAGCCATTTAAGCCTTTTCACAGTGAGATCTATGCGATATGGCCGAGAAATGTAATTTTGATGTTAACTCCCAAACCGCTGCGCAGAAGTCAACCAAACTTCACCCAATAGTGTATTGTATCACAATCTAATAGTTACATTTGAAAATTTTGTTCTAGGAAATTTTGTTTGAGCGCAATCATCAAACTTAATTAAAAAAGTCATTTAAGCCTTTTCACAGTGAGATCTATGCGATATGGCCGAGAAATGTAATTTTGATGTTAACTCCCAAACCTCTGCGCAGAAGTCAACCAAACTTCACCCATTAGTGTATTGTATCACAATCTAGTAGTTACATGTGGAAATTTGGTTCTAGGACATTTGATTTGAGCGCAATCCTCAAACTTAGGTCAAAAAAGCCATTTAAGCCTTTTCACAGTGAGATCTATGCGATATGGCCGAGAAATGTAATTTTGATGTTAACTCCCAAACCGCTGCGCAGAAGTCAACCAAACTTCACCCAATAGTGTATTGTATCACATTCTAGTAGTTACATTTGAAAATTTCGTTCTAGGACATTTGGTTTGAGCGCAATCTTTAAACTTATGTCAAAAAAGCCATTTAAGCCTTTTCACAGTGAGATCTATGCGATATGGCCGAGAAATGTAATTTTGATGTTAACTCCCAAACCGCTGCGCAGAAGTCAACCAAACTTCACCCAATAGTGTATTGTATCACAATCTAGTAGTTACATTTGAAAATTTTGTTCTAGGACATTTTGTTTGAACGCAATCATCAAACTTAATTAAAAAAGTCATTTAAGCCTTTTCACAGTGAGATCTATGCGATATGGCCGAGAAATGTAATTTTGATGTTAACTCCAAAACCGCTGCGCAGAAGTCAACCAAACTTCACCCAATAGTGTATTGTATCACAATCTAGTAGTTACATTTGAAAATTTTGTTCTAGGAAATTTTGTTTGAGCGCAATCATCAAACTTAATTAAAAAAGTCATTTAAGCCTTTTCACAGTGAGATCTATGCGATATGGCCGAGAAATGTAATTTTGATGTTAACTCCCAAACCGCTGCGCAGAAGTCAACCAAACTTCACCCAATAGTGTATTGTATCACAATCTAGTAGTTACATTTGAAAATTTTGTTCTAGGACATTTTGTTTGAACGCAATCATCAAACTTAATTAAAAAAGTCATTTAAGCCTTTTCACGGTGAGATCTATGCGATATGGCCGAGAAATGTAATTTTGATGTTAACTCCCAAACCGCTGCGCAGAAGTCAACCAAACTTCACCCAATAGTGTATTGTATCACATTCTAGTAGTTACATTTGAAAATTTCGTTCTAGGACATTTGGTTTGAGCGCAATCATTAAACTTAGGTCAAAAAAGCCATTTAAGCCTTTTCACAGTGAGATCTATGCGATATGGCCGAGAAATGTAATTTTGATGTTAACTCCCAAACCGCTGCGCAGAAGTCAACCAAACTTCACCCAATAGTGTATTGTATCACAATCTAGTAGTTACATTTGAAAATTTTGTTCTAGGAAATTTTGTTTGAGCGCAATCATCAAACTTAATTAAAAAAGTCATTTAAGCCTTTTCACAGTGAGATCTATACGATATGGCCGAGAAATGTAATTTTGATGTTAACTCCCAAACCGCTGCGCAGAAGTCAACCAAACTTCACCCAATAGTGTATTGTATCACATTCTAGTAGTTACATTTGAAAATTTCGTTCTAGGACATTTGGTTTGAGCGCAATCTTTAAACTTAGGTCAAAAAAGCCATTTAAGCCTTTTCACAGTGAGATCTATGCGATATGACCGAGAAATGTAATTTTGATGTTAACTCCCAAACCGCTGCGCAGAAGTCAACCAAACTTCACCCAATAGTGTATTGTATCACAATCTAGTAGTTACATTTGAAAATTTTGTTCTAGGACATTTTGTTTGAACGCAATCATCAAACTTAATTAAAAAAGTCATTTAAGCCTTTTCACAGTGAGATCTATGCGATATGGCCGAGAAATGTAATTTTGATGTTAACTCCCAAACCGCTGCGCAGAAGTCAACCAAACTTCACCCAATAGTGTATTGTATCACAATCTAGTAGTTACATTTGAAAATTTTGTTCTATGACATTTTGTTTGAACGCAATCATCAAACTTAATTAAAAAAGTCATTTAAGCCTTTTCACAGTGAGATCTATGCGATATGGCCGAGAAATGTAATTTTGATGTTAACTCCCAAACCGCTGCGCAGAAGTCAACCAAACTTCACCCATTAGTGTATTGTATCACAATCTAGTAGTTACATGTGGAAATTTGGTTATTGGACATTTGGTTTGAGCGCAATCATTAAACTTAGGTCAAAAAAGCCATTTAAGCCTTTTCACAGTGAGATCTATGCGATATGGCCGAGAAATGTAATTTTGATGTTAACTCCCAAACCGCTGCGCAGAAGTCAACCAAACTTCACCCAATAGTGTATTGTATCACAATCTAGTAGTTACATTTGAAAATTTTGTTCTAGGAAATTTTGTTTGAGCGCAATCATCAAACTTAATTAAAAAAGTCATTTAAGCCTTTTCACAGTGAGATCTATGCGATATGGCCGAGAAATGTAATTTTGATGTTAACTCCCAAACCTCTGCGCAGAAGTCAACCAAACTTCACCCAATAGTGTATTGTATCACAATCTAGTAGTTACATGTAAAAATTTGGTTCTAGGACATTTGATTTGAGAGCAATCTTTAAACTTAGGTCAAAAAAGCCATTTAAGCCTTTTCACAGTGAGATCTATGCGATATGGCCGAGAAATGTAATTTTGATGTTAACTCCCAAACCGCTGCGCAGAAGTCAACCAAACTTCACCCAATGGTGTATTGTATCACAATCTAGTAGTTACATTTGAAAGTTTTGTTCTAGGACATTTTGTTTGAACGCAATCATCAAACTTAATTAAAAAAGTCATTTAAGCCTTTTCACAGTGAGATCTATGCGATATGGCCGAGAAATGTAATTTTGATGTTAACTCCCAAACCGCTGCGCAGAAGTCAACCAAACTTCACCCAATAGTGTATTGTATCACAATCTAGTAGTTACATTTGGAAATTTTGTTCTTGGACATTTGATTTGAGTGCAATCCTCAAACTTAGGTCAAAAAAGCCATTTAAGCCTTTTCACAGTGAGATCTATGCGATATGGCCGAGAAATGTAATTTTGATGTTAACTCCCAAACCGCTGCGCAGAAGTCAACCAAACTTCACCCAATAGTGTATTGTATCACAATCTAGTAGTTACATTTGAAAATTTTGTTCTAGGACATTTTGTTTGAACGCAATCATCAAACTTAATTAAAAAAGTCATTTCAGCCTTTTCACAGTGAGATCTATGCGATATGGCCGAGAAATGTAATTTTGATGTTAACTCCCAAACCGCTGCGCAGAAGTCAACCAAACTTCACCCAATAGTGTATTGTATCACATTCTAGTAGTTACATTTGAAAATTTCGTTCTAGGACATTTGGTTTGAGCGCAATCATTAAACTTAGGTCAAAAAAGCCATTTAAGCCTTTTCACAGTGAGATCTATGCGATATGGCCGAGAAATGTAATTTTGATGTTAACTCCCAAACCGCTGCGCAGAAGTCAACTAAACTTCACCCAATAGTGTATTGTATCACATTCTAGTAGTTACATTTGAAAATTTCGTTCTAGGACATTTGGTTTGAGCGCAATCATTAAACTTAATTAAAAAAGTCATTTAAGCCTTTTCACAGTGAGATCTATGCGATATGGCCGAGAAATGTAATTTTGATGTTAACTCCCAAACCGCTGCGCAGAAGTCAACCAAACTTCACCCATTAGTGTATTGTATCACAATCTAGTAATTACATGTGGAAATTTGGTTCTAGGACATTTGATTTGAGCGCAATCCTCAAACTTAGGTCAAAAAAGCCATTTAAGCCTTTTCACAGTGAGATCTATGCGATATGGCCGAGAAATGTAATTTTGATGTTAACTCCCAAACCGCTGCGCAGAAGTCAACCAAACTTCACCCAATAGTGTATTGTATCACAATCTAGTAGTTACATTTGAAAATTTTGTTCTATGACATTTTGTTTGAACGCAATCATCAAACTTAATTAAAAAAGTCATTTAAGCCTTTTCACAGTGAGATCTATGCGATATGGCCGAGAAATGTAATTTTGATGTTAACTCCCAAACCGCCTCGCAGAAGTCAACCAAACTTCACCCATTAGTGTATTGTATCACAATCTAGTAATTACATGTGGAAATTTGGTTATTGGACATTTGGTTTGAGCGCAATCATTAAACTTAGGTCAAAAAAGTCATTTAAGCCTTTTCACAGTGAGATCTATGCGATATGGCCGAGAAATGTAATTTTGATGTTAACTCCCAAACCGCTGCGCAGAAGTCAACCAAACTTCACCCAATAGTGTATTGTATCACATTCTAGTAGTTACATTTGAAAATTTCGTTCTAGGACATTTGGTTTGAGCGCAATCATTAAATTTAGGTCAAAAAAGCCATTTAAGCCTTTTCACAGTGAGATCTATGCGATATGGCCGAGAAATGTAATTTTGATGTTAACTCCCAAACCGCTGCGCAGAAGTCAACTAAACTTCACCCAATAGTGTATTGTATCACATTCTAGTAGTTACATTTGAAAATTTCGTTCTAGGACATTTGGTTTGAGCGCAATCATTAAACTTAATTAAAAAAGTCATTTAAGCCTTTTCACAGTGAGATCTATGCGATATGGCCGAGAAATGTAATTTTGATGTTAACTCCCAAACCGCTGCGCAGAAGTCAACCAAACTTCACCCATTAGTGTATTGTATCACAATCTAGTAATTACATGTGGAAATTTGGTTCTAGGACATTTGATTTGAGCGCAATCCTCAAACTTAGGTCAAAAAAGCCATTTAAGCCTTTTCACAGTGAGATCTATGCGATATGGCCGAGAAATGTAATTTTGATGTTAACTCCCAAACCGCTGCGCAGAAGTCAACCAAACTTCACCCAATAGTGTATTGTATCACAATCTAGTAGTTACATTTGAAAATTTTGTTCTATGACATTTTGTTTGAACGCAATCATCAAACTTAATTAAAAAAGTCATTTAAGCCTTTTCACAGTGAGATCTATGCGATATGGCCAAGAAATGTAATTTTGATGTTAACTCCCAAACCGCCTCGCAGAAGTCAACCAAACTTCACCCATTAGTGTATTGTATCACATTCTAGTAGTTACATTTGAAAATTTCGTTCTAGGACATTTGGTTTGAGCGCAATCTTTAAACTTATGTCAAAAAAGCCATTTAAGCCTTTTCACAGTGAGATCTATGCGATATGGCCGAGAAATGTAATTTTGATGTTAACTCCCAAACCGCTGCGCAGAAGTCAACCAAACTTCACCCAATAGTGTATTGTATCACAATCTAGTAGTTACATTTGAAAATTTTGTTCTAGGACATTTTGTTTGAACGCAATCATCAAACTTAATTAAAAAAGTCATTTAAGCCTTTTCACAGTGAAATCTATGCGATATGGCCGAGAAATGTAATTTTGATGTTAACTCCCAAACCGCTGCGCAGAAGTCAACCAAACTTCACCCAATAGTGTATTGTATCACAATCTAGTAGTTACATTTGAAAATTTTGTTCTAGGACATTTTGTTTGAACGCAATCATCAAACTTAATTAAAAAAGTCATTTAAGCCTTTTCACGGTGAGATCTATGCGATATGGCCGAGAAATGTAATTTTGATGTTAACTCCCAAACCGCTGCGCAGAAGTCAACCAAACTTCACCCAATAGTGTATTGTATCACATTCTAGTAGTTACATTTGAAAATTTCGTTCTAGGACATTTGGTTTGAGCGCAATCATTAAACGTAGGTCAAAAAAGCCATTTAAGCCTTTTCACAGTGAGATCTATGCGATATGGCCGAGAAATGTAATTTTGATGTTAACTCCCAAACCGCTGCGCAGAAGTCAACCAAACTTCACCCAATAGTGTATTGTATCACATTCTAGTAGTTACATTTAAAAATTTCGTTCTAGGACATTTGGTTTGAGCGCAATCATTAAACTTAATTAAAAAAGTCATTTAAGCCTTTTCACAGTGAGATCTATGCGATATGGCCGAGAAATGTAATTTTGATGTTAACTCCCAAACCGCTGCGCAGAAGTCAACCAAACTTCACCCATTAGTGTATTGTATCACAATCTAGTAATTACATGTGGAAATTTGGTTCTAGGACATTTGATTTGAGCGCAATCCTCAAACTTAGGTCAAAAAAGCCATTTAAGCCTTTTCACAGTGAGATCTATGCGATATGGCCGAGAAATGTAATTTTGATGTTAACTCCCAAACCGCTGCGCAGAAGTCAACCAAACTTCACCAAATAGTGTATTGTATCACAATCTAGTAGTTACATTTGAAAATTTTGTTCTATGACATTTTGTTTGAACGCAATCATCAAACTTAATTAAAAAAGTCATTTAAGCCTTTTCACAGTGAGATCTATGCGATATGGCCAAGAAATGTAATTTTGATGTTAACTCCCAAACCGCCTCGCAGAAGTCAACCAAACTTCACCCATTAGTGTATTGTATCACATTCTAGTAGTTACATTTGAAAATTTCGTTCTAGGACATTTGGTTTGAGCGCAATCTTTAAACTTATGTCAAAAAAGCCATTTAAGCCTTTTCACAGTGAGATCTATGCGATATGGCCGAGAAATGTAATTTTGATGTTAACTCCCAAACCGCTGCGCAGAAGTCAACCAAACTTCACCCAATAGTGTATTGTATCACAATCTAGTAGTTACATTTGAAAATTTTGTTCTAGGACATTTTGTTTGAACGCAATCATCAAACTTAATTAAAAAAGTCATTTAAGCCTTTTCACAGTGAGATCTATGCGATATGGCCGAGAAATGTAATTTTGATGTTAACTCCCAAACCGCTGCGCAGAAGTCAACCAAACTTCACCCAATAGTGTATTGTATCACAATCTAGTAGTTACATTTGAAAATTTTGTTCTAGGACATTTTGTTTGAACGCAATCATCAAACTTAATTAAAAAAGTCATTTAAGCCTTTTCACGGTGAGATCTATGCGATATGGCCGAGAAATGTAATTTTGATGTTAACTCCCAAACCGCTGCGCAGAAGTCAACCAAACTTCACCCAATAGTGTATTGTATCACATTCTAGTAGTTACATTTGAAAATTTCGTTCTAGGACATTTGGTTTGAGCGCAATCATTAAACGTAGGTCAAAAAAGCCATTTAAGCCTTTTCACAGTGAGATCTATGCGATATGGCCGAGAAATGTAATTTTGATGTTAACTCCCAAACCGCTGCGCAGAAGTCAACCAAACTTCACCCAATAGTGTATTGTATCACAATCTAGTAGTTACATTTGAAAATTTTGATCTATGACATTTTGTTTGAACGCAATCATCAAACTTAATTAAAAAAGTCATTTAAGCCTTTTCACAGTGAGATCTATGCGATATGGCCAAGAAATGTAATTTTGATGTTAACTCCCAAACCGCCTCGCAGAAGTCAACCAAACTTCACCCATTAGTGTATTGTATCACAATCTAGTAGTTACATGTGGAAATTTGGTTATTGGACATTTGGTTTGAGCGCAATCATTAAACTTAGGTCAAAAAAGCCATTTAAGCCTTTTCACAGTGAGATCTATGCGATATGGCCGAGAAATGTAATTTTGATGTTAACTCCAAAACCGCTGCGCAGAAGTCAACCAAACTTCACCCAATAGTGTATTGTATCACAATCTAGTAGTTACATTTGAAAATTTTGTTCTAGGAAATTTTGTTTGAGCGCAATCATCAAACTTAATTAAAAAAGTCATTTAAGCCTTTTCACAGTGAGATCTATGCGATATGGCCGAGAAATGTAATTTTGATGTTAACTCCCAAACCTCTGCGCAGAAGTCAACCAAACTTCACCCATTAGTGTATTGTATCACAATCTAGTAGTTACATGTGGAAATTTGGTTCTAGGACATTTGATTTGAGCGCAATCCTCAAACTTAGGTCAAAAAAGCCATTTAAGCCTTTTCACAGTGAGATCTATGCGATATGGCCGAAAAATGTAATTTTGATGTTAACTCCCAAACCGCTGCGCAGAAGTCAACCAAACTTCACCCAATAGTGTATTGTATCACATTCTAGTAGTTACATTTGAAAATTTTGTTCTAGGACATTTGGTTTGAGCGCAATCTTTAAACTTAGGTCAAAAAAGCCATTTAAGCCTTTTCACAGTGAGATCTATGCGATATGGCCGAGAAATGTAATTTTGATGTTAACTCCCAAACCGCTGCGCAGAAGTCAACCAAACTTCACCCAATAGTGTATTGTATCACAATCTAGTAGTTACATTTGAAAATTTTGTTCTAGGACATTTTGTTTGAACGCAATCATCAAACTTAATTAAAAAAGTCATTTAAGCCTTTTCACAGTGAGATCTATGCGATATGGCCGAGAAATGTAATTTTGATGTTAACTCCCAAACCGCTGCGCAGAAGTCAACCAAACTTCACCCAATAGTGTATTGTATCACAATCTAGTAGTTACATTTGAAAATTTTGTTCTAGGACATTTTGTTTGAACGCAATCATCAAACTTAATTAAAAAAGTCATTTAAGCCTTTTCACGGTGAGATCTATGCGATATGGCCGAGAAATGTAATTTTGATGTTAACTCCCAAACCGCTGCGCAGAAGTCAACCAAACTTCACCCAATAGTGTATTGTATCACATTCTAGTAGTTACATTTGAAAATTTCGTTCTAGGACATTTGGTTTGAGCGCAATCATTAAACTTAGGTCAAAAAAGCCATTTAAGCCTTTTCACAGTGAGATCTATGCGATATGGCCGAGAAATGTAATTTTGATGTTAACTCCAAAACCGCTGCGCAGAAGTCAACCAAACTTCACCCAATAGTGTATTGTATCACAATCTAGTAGTTACATTTGAAAATTTTGTTCTAGGAAATTTTGTTTGAGCGCAATCATCAAACTTAATTAAAAAAGTCATTTAAGCCTTTTCACAGTGAGATCTATGCGATATGGCCGAGAAATGTAATTTTGATGTTAACTCCCAAACCTCTGCGCAGAAGTCAACCAAACTTCACCCATTAGTGTATTGTATCACAATCTAGTAGTTACATGTGGAAATTTGGTTCTAGGACATTTGATTTGAGCGCAATCCTCAAACTTAGGTCAAAAAAGCCATTTAAGCCTTTTCACAGTGAGATCTATGCGATATGGCCGAAAAATGTAATTTTGATGTTAACTCCCAAACCGCTGCGCAGAAGTCAACCAAACTTCACCCAATAGTGTATTGTATCACATTCTAGTAGTTACATTTGAAAATTTCGTTCTAGGACATTTGGTTTGAGCGCAATCTTTAAACTTAGGTCAAAAAAGCCATTTAAGCCTTTTCACAGTGAGATCTATGCGATATGGCCGAGAAATGTAATTTTGATGTTAACTCCCAAACCGCTGCGCAGAAGTCAACCAAACTTCACCCAATAGTGTATTGTATCACAATCTAGTAGTTACATTTGAAAATTTTGTTCTAGGACATTTTGTTTGAACGCAATCATCAAACTTAATTAAAAAAGTCATTTAAGCCTTTTCACAGTGAGATCTATGCGATATGGCCGAGAAATGTAATTTTGATGTTAACTCCCAAACCGCTGCGCAGAAGTCAACCAAACTTCACCCAATAGTGTATTGTATCACAATCTAGTAGTTACATTTGAAAATTTTGTTCTAGGACATTTTGTTTGAACGCAATCATCAAACTTAATTAAAAAAGTCATTTAAGCCTTTTCACGGTGAGATCTATGCGATATGGCCGAGAAATGTAATTTTGATGTTAACTCCCAAACCGCTGCGCAGAAGTCAACCAAACTTCACCCAATAGTGTATTGTATCACATTCTAGTAGTTACATTTGAAAATTTCGTTCTAGGACATTTGGTTTGAGCGCAATCATTAAACTTAGGTCAAAAAAGCCATTTAAGCCTTTTCACAGTGAGATCTATGCGATATGGCCGAGAAATGTAATTTTGATGTTAACTCCCAAACCGCTGCGCAGAAGTCAACTAAACTTCACCCAATAGTGTATTGTATCACATTCTAGTAGTTACATTTGAAAATTTCGTTCTAGGACATTTGGTTTGAGCGCAATCATTAAACTTAATTAAAAAAGTCATTTAAGCCTTTTCACAGTGAGATCTATGCGATATGGCCGAGAAATGTAATTTTGATGTTAACTCCCAAACCGCTGCGCAGAAGTCAACCAAACTTCACCCATTAGTGTATTGTATCACAATCTAGTAATTACATGTGGAAATTTGGTTCTAGGACATTTGATTTGAGCGCAATCCTCAAACTTAGGTCAAAAAAGCCATTTAAGCCTTTTCACAGTGAGATCTATGCGATATGGCCGAGAAATGTAATTTTGATGTTAACTCCCAAACCGCTGCGCAGAAGTCAACCAAACTTCACCCAATAGTGTATTGTATCACAATCTAGTAGTTACATGTGGAAATTTGGTTTTTGGACATTTGGTTTGAGCGCAATCATTAAACTTAGGTCAAAAAAGCCATTTAAGCCTTTTCACAGTGAGATCTATGCGATATGGCCGAGAAATGTAATTTTGATGTTAACTCCCAAACCGCTGCGCAGAAGTCAACCAAACTTCACCCAATAGTGTATTGTATCACAATCTAGTAGTTACATTTGAAAATTTTGTTCTAGGAAATTTTGTTTGAGCGCAATCATCAAACTTAATTAAAAAAGTCATTTAAGCCTTTTCACAGTGAGATCTATGCGATATGGCCGAGAAATGTAATTTTGATGTTAACTCCCAAACCTCTGCGCAGAAGTCAACCAAACTTCACCCAATAGTGTATTGTATCACAATCTAGTAGTTACATGTGGAAATTTGGTTCTAGGACATTTGATTTGAGAGCAATCTTTAAACTTAGGTCAAAAAAGCCATTTAAGCCTTTTCACAGTGAGATCTATGCGATATGGCCGAGAAATGTAATTTTGATGTTAACTCCCAAACCGCTGCGCAGAAGTCAACCAAACTTCACCCAATAGTGTATTGTATCACAATCTAGTAGTTACATTTGAAAGTTTTGTTCTAGGACATTTTGTTTGAACGCAATCATCAAACTTAATTAAAAAAGTCATTTAAGCCTTTTCACAGTGAGATCTATGCGATATGGCCGAGAAATGTAATTTTGATGTTAACTCCCAAACCGCTGCGCAGAAGTCAACCAAACTTCACCCAATAGTGTATTGTATCACAATCTAGTAGTTACATTTGGAAATTTTGTTCTTGGACATTTGATTTGAGTGCAATCCTCAAACTTAGGTCAAAAAAGCCATTTAAGCCTTTTCACAGTGAGATCTATGCGATATGGCCGAGAAATGTAATTTTGATGTTAACTCCCAAACCGCTGCGCAGAAGTCAACCAAACTTCACCCAATAGTGTATTGTATCACAATCTAGTAGTTACATTTGAAAATTTTGTTCTAGGACATTTTGTTTGAACGCAATCATCAAACTTAATTAAAAAAGTCATTTAAGCCTTTTCACAGTGAGATCTATGCGATATGGCCGAGAAATGTAATTTTGATGTTAACTCCCAAACCGCTGCGCAGAAGTCAACCAAACTTCACCCAATAGTGTATTGTATCACATTCTAGTAGTTACATTTGAAAATTTCGTTCTAGGACATTTGGTTTGAGCGCAATCATTAAACTTAGGTCAAAAAAGCCATTTAAGCCTTTTCACAGTGAGATCTATGCGATATGGCCGAGAAATGTAATTTTGATGTTAACTCCCAAACCGCTGCGCAGAAGTCAACTAAACTTCACCCAATAGTGTATTGTATCACATTCTAGTAGTTACATTTGAAAATTTCGTTCTAGGACATTTGGTTTGAGCGCAATCATTAAACTCAATTAAAAAAGTCATTTAAGCCTTTTCACAGTGAGATCTATGCGATATGGCCGAGAAATGTAATTTTGATGTTAACTCCCAAACCGCCTCGCAGAAGTCAACCAAACTTCACCCATTAGTGTATTGTATCACAATCTAGTAGTTACATGTGGAAATTTGGTTATTGGACATTTGGTTTGAGCGCAATCATTAAACTTAGGTCAAAAAAGTCATTTAAGCCTTTTCACAGTGAGATCTATGCGATATGGCCGAGAAATGTAATTTTGATGTTAACTCCCAAACCGCTGCGCAGAAGTCAACCAAACTTCACCCAATAGTGTATTGTATCACATTCTAGTAGTTACATTTGAAAATTTCGTTCTAGGACATTTGGTTTGAGCGCAATCATTAAATTTAGGTCAAAAAAGCCATTTAAGCCTTTTCACAGTGAGATCTATGCGATATGGCCGAGAAATGTAATTTTGATGTTAACTCCCAAACCGCTGCGCAGAAGTCAACTAAACTTCACCCAATAGTGTATTGTATCACATTCTAGTAGTTACATTTGAAAATTTCGTTCTAGGACATTTGGTTTGAGCGCAATCATTAAACTTAATTAAAAAAGTCATTTAAGCCTTTTCACAGTGAGATCTATGCGATATGGCCGAGAAATGTAATTTTGATGTTAACTCCCAAACCGCTGCGCAGAAGTCAACCAAACTTCACCCATTAGTGTATTGTATCACAATCTAGTAATTACATGTGGAAATTTGGTTCTAGGACATTTGATTTGAGCGCAATCCTCAAACTTAGGTCAAAAAAGCCATTTAAGCCTTTTCACAGTGAGATCTATGCGATTGGCCGAGAAATGTAATTTTGATGTTAACTCCCAAACCGCTGCGCAGAAGTCAACCAAACTTCACCCAATAGTGTATTGTATCACAATCTAGTAGTTACATTTGAAAATTTTGTTCTATGACATTTTGTTTGAACGCAATCATCAAACTTAATTAAAAAAGTCATTTAAGCCTTTTCACAGTGAGATCTATGCGATATGGCCAAGAAATGTAATTTTGATGTTAACTCCCAAACCGCCTCGCAGAAGTCAACCAAACTTCACCCATTAGTGTATTGTATCACATTCTAGTAGTTACATTTGAAAATTTCGTTCTAGGACATTTGGTTTGAGCGCAATCTTTAAACTTATGTCAAAAAAGCCATTTAAGCCTTTTCACAGTGAGATCTATGCGATATGGCCGAGAAATGTAATTTTGATGTTAACTCCCAAACCGCTGCGCAGAAGTCAACCAAACTTCACCCAATAGTGTATTGTATCACAATCTAGTAGTTACATTTGAAAATTTTGTTCTAGGACATTTTGTTTGAACGCAATCATCAAACTTAATTAAAAAAGTCATTTAAGCCTTTTCACAGTGAGATCTATGCGATATGGCCGAGAAATGTAATTTTGATGTTAACTCCCAAACCGCTGCGCAGAAGTCAACCAAACTTCACCCAATAGTGTATTGTATCACAATCTAGTAGTTACATTTGAAAATTTTGTTCTAGGACATTTTGTTTGAACGCAATCATCAAACTTAATTAAAAAAGTCATTTAAGCCTTTTCACGGTGAGATCTATGCGATATGGCCGAGAAATGTAATTTTGATGTTAACTCCCAAACCGCTGCGCAGAAGTCAACCAAACTTCACCCAATAGTGTATTGTATCACATTCTAGTAGTTACATTTGAAAATTTCGTTCTAGGACATTTGGTTTGAGCGCAATCATTAAACGTAGGTCAAAAAAGCCATTTAAGCCTTTTCACAGTGAGATCTATGCGATATGGCCGAGAAATGTAATTTTGATGTTAACTCCCAAACCGCTGCGCAGAAGTCAACCAAACTTCACCCAATAGTGTATTGTATCACATTCTAGTAGTTACATTTAAAAATTTCGTTCTAGGACATTTGGTTTGAGCGCAATCATTAAACTTAATTAAAAAAGTCATTTAAGCCTTTTCACAGTGAGATCTATGCGATATGGCCGAGAAATGTAATTTTGATGTTAACTCCCAAACCGCTGCGCAGAAGTCAACCAAACTTCACCCATTAGTGTATTGTATCACAATCTAGTAATTACATGTGGAAATTTGGTTCTAGGACATTTGATTTGAGCGCAATCCTCAAACTTAGGTCAAAAAAGCCATTTAAGCCTTTTCACAGTGAGATCTATGCGATATGGCCGAGAAATGTAATTTTGATGTTAACTCCCAAACCGCTGCGCAGAAGTCAACCAAACTTCACCCAATAGTGTATTGTATCACAATCTAGTAGTTACATTTGAAAATTTTGATCTATGACATTTTGTTTGAACGCAATCATCAAACTTAATTAAAAAAGTCATTTAAGCCTTTTCACAGTGAGATCTATGCGATATGGCCAAGAAATGTAATTTTGATGTTAACTCCCAAACCGCCTCGCAGAAGTCAACCAAACTTCACCCATTAGTGTATTGTATCACAATCTAGTAGTTACATGTGGAAATTTGGTTATTGGACATTTGGTTTGAGCGCAATCATTAAACTTAGGTCAAAAAAGCCATTTAAGCCTTTTCACAGTGAGATCTATGCGATATGGCCGAGAAATGTAATTTTGATGTTAACTCCAAAACCGCTGCGCAGAAGTCAACCAAACTTCACCCAATAGTGTATTGTATCACAATCTAGTAGTTACATTTGAAAATTTTGTTCTAGGACATTTGGTTTGAGCGCAATCATTAAACGTAGGTCAAAAAAGCCATTTAAGCCTTTTCACAGTGAGATCTATGCGATATGGCCGAGAAATGTAATTTTGATGTTAACTCCCAAACCGCTGCGCAGAAGTCAACCAAACTTCACCCAATAGTGTATTGTATCACATTCTAGTAGTTACATTTAAAAATTTCGTTCTAGGACATTTGGTTTGAGCGCAATCATTAAACTTAATTAAAAAAGTCATTTAAGCCTTTTCACAGTGAGATCTATGCGATATGGCCGAGAAATGTAATTTTGATGTTAACTCCCAAACCGCTGCGCAGAAGTCAACCAAACTTCACCCATTAGTGTATTGTATCACAATCTAGTAATTACATGTGGAAATTTGGTTCTAGGACATTTGATTTGAGCGCAATCCTCAAACTTAGGTCAAAATAGCCATTTAAGCCTTTTCACAGTGAGATCTATGCGATATGGCCGAGAAATGTAATTTTGATGTTAACTCCCAAACCGCTGCGCAGAAGTCAACCAAACTTCACCCAATAGTGTATTGTATCACAATCTAGTAGTTACATTTGAAAATTTTGATCTATGACATTTTGTTTGAACGCAATCATCAAACTTAATTAAAAAAGTCATTTAAGCCTTTTCACAGTGAGATCTATGCGATATGGCCAAGAAATGTAATTTTGATGTTAACTCCCAAACCGCCTCGCAGAAGTCAACCAAACTTCACCCATTAGTGTATTGTATCACAATCTAGTAGTTACATGTGGAAATTTGGTTATTGGACATTTGGTTTGAGCGCAATCATTAAACTTAGGTCAAAAAAGCCATTTAAGCCTTTTCACAGTGAGATCTATGCGATATGGCCGAGAAATGTAATTTTGATGTTAACTCCAAATCCGCTGCGCAGAAGTCAACCAAACTTCACCCAATAGTGTATTGTATCACAATCTAGTAGTTACATTTGAAAATTTTGTTCTAGGAAATTTTGTTTGAGCGCAATCATCAAACTTAATTAAAAAAGTCATTTAAGCCTTTTCACAGTGAGATCTATGCGATATGGCCGAGAAATGTAATTTTGATGTTAACTCCCAAACCTCTGCGCAGAAGTCAACCAAACTTCACCCATTAGTGTATTGTATCACAATCTAGTAGTTACATGTGGAAATTTGGTTCTAGGACATTTGATTTGAGCGCAATCCTCAAACTTAGGTCAAAAAAGCCATTTAAGCCTTTTCACAGTGAGATCTATGCGATATGGCCGAAAAATGTAATTTTGATGTTAACTCCCAAACCGCTGCGCAGAAGTCAACCAAACTTCACCCAATAGTGTATTGTATCACATTCTAGTAGTTACATTTGAAAATTTCGTTCTAGGACATTTGGTTTGAGCGCAATCTTTAAACTTAGGTCAAAAAAGCCATTTAAGCCTTTTCACAGTGAGATCTATGCGATATGGCCGAGAAATGTAATTTTGATGTTAACTCCCAAACCGCTGCGCAGAAGTCAACCAAACTTCACCCAATAGTGTATTGTATCACAATCTAGTAGTTACATTTGAAAATTTTGTTCTAGGACATTTTGTTTGAACGCAATCATCAAACTTAATTAAAAAAGTCATTTAAGCCTTTTCACAGTGAGATCTATGCGATATGGCCGAGAAATGTAATTTTGATGTTAACTCCCAAACCGCTGCGCAGAAGTCAACCAAACTTCACCCAATAGTGTATTGTATCACAATCTAGTAGTTACATTTGAAAATTTTGTTCTAGGACATTTTGTTTGAACGCAATCATCAAACTTAATTAAAAAAGTCATTTAAGCCTTTTCACGGTGAGATCTATGCGATATGGCCGAGAAATGTAATTTTGATGTTAACTCCCAAACCGCTGCGCAGAAGTCAACCAAACTTCACCCAATAGTGTATTGTATCACATTCTAGTAGTTACATTTGAAAATTTCGTTCTAGGACATTTGGTTTGAGCGCAATCATTAAACTTAGGTCAAAAAAGCCATTTAAGCCTTTTCACAGTGAGATCTATGCGATATGGCCGAGAAATGTAATTTTGATGTTAACTCCCAAACCGCTGCGCAGAAGTCAACTAAACTTCACCCAATAGTGTATTGTATCACATTCTAGTAGTTACATTTGAAAATTTCGTTCTAGGACATTTGGTTTGAGCGCAATCATTAAACTTAATTAAAAAAGTCATTTAAGCCTTTTCACAGTGAGATCTATGCGATATGGCCGAGAAATGTAATTTTGATGTTAACTCCCAAACCGCTGCGCAGAAGTCAACCAAACTTCACCCATTAGTGTATTGTATCACAATCTAGTAATTACATGTGGAAATTTGGTTCTAGGACATTTGATTTGAGCGCAATCCTCAAACTTAGGTCAAAAAAGCCATTTAAGCCTTTTCACAGTGAGATCTATGCGATATGGCCGAGAAATGTAATTTTGATGTTAACTCCCAAACCGCTGCGCAGAAGTCAACCAAACTTCACCCAATAGTGTATTGTATCACAATCTAGTAGTTACATGTAGAAATTTGGTTTTTGGACATTTGGTTTGAGCGCAATCATTAAACTTAGGTCAAAAAAGCCATTTAAGCCTTTTCACAGTGAGATCTATGCGATATGGCCGAGAAATGTAATTTTGATGTTAACTCCCAAACCGCTGCGCAGAAGTCAACCAAACTTCACCCAATAGTGTATTGTATCACAATCTAATAGTTACATTTGAAAATTTTGTTCTAGGAAATTTTGTTTGAGCGCAATCATCAAACTTAATTAAAAAAGTCATTTAAGCCTTTTCACAGTGAGATCTATGCGATATGGCCGAGAAATGTAATTTTGATGTTAACTCCCAAACCTCTGCGCAGAAGTCAACCAAACTTCACCCATTAGTGTATTGTATCACAATCTAGTAGTTACATGTGGAAATTTGGTTCTAGGACATTTGATTTGAGCGCAATCCTCAAACTTAGGTCAAAAAAGCCATTTAAGCCTTTTCACAGTGAGATCTATGCGATATGGCCGAGAAATGTAATTTTGATGTTAACTCCCAAACCGCTGCGCAGAAGTCAACCAAACTTCACCCAATAGTGTATTGTATCACATTCTAGTAGTTACATTTGAAAATTTCGTTCTAGGACATTTGGTTTGAGCGCAATCTTTAAACTTATGTCAAAAAAGCCATTTAAGCCTTTTCACAGTGAGATCTATGCGATATGGCCGAGAAATGTAATTTTGATGTTAACTCCCAAACCGCTGCGCAGAAGTCAACCAAACTTCACCCAATAGTGTATTGTATCACAATCTAGTAGTTACATTTGAAAATTTTGTTCTAGGACATTTTGTTTGAACGCAATCATCAAACTTAATTAAAAAAGTCATTTAAGCCTTTTCACAGTGAGATCTATGCGATATGGCCGAGAAATGTAATTTTGATGTTAACTCCAAAACCGCTGCGCAGAAGTCAACCAAACTTCACCCAATAGTGTATTGTATCACAATCTAGTAGTTACATTTGAAAATTTTGTTCTATGACATTTTGTTTGAACGCAATCATCAAACTTAATTAAAAAAGTCATTTAAGCCTTTTCACAGTGAGATCTATGCGATATGGCCGAGAAATGTAATTTTGATGTTAACTCCCAAACCGCTGCGCAGAAGTCAACCAAACTTCACCCATTAGTGTATTGTATCACAATCTAGTAGTTACATGTGGAAATTTGGTTATTGGACATTTGGTTTGAGCGCAATCATTAAACTTAGGTCAAAAAAGCCATTTAAGCCTTTTCACAGTGAGATCTATGCGATATGGCCGAGAAATGTAATTTTGATGTTAACTCCCAAACCGCTGCGCAGAAGTCAACCAAACTTCACCCAATAGTGTATTGTATCACAATCTAGTAGTTACATTTGAAAATTTTGTTCTAGGAAATTTTGTTTGAGCGCAATCATCAAACTTAATTAAAAAAGTCATTTAAGCCTTTTCACAGTGAGATCTATGCGATATGGCCGAGAAATGTAATTTTGATGTTAACTCCCAAACCTCTGCGCAGAAGTCAACCAAACTTCACCCAATAGTGTATTGTATCACAATCTAGTAGTTACATGTGGAAATTTGGTTCTAGGACATTTGATTTGAGAGCAATCTTTAAACTTAGGTCAAAAAAGCCATTTAAGCCTTTTCACAGTGAGATCTATGCGATATGGCCGAGAAATGTAATTTTGATGTTAACTCCCAAACCGCTGCGCAGAAGTCAACCAAACTTCACCCAATAGTGTATTGTATCACAATCTAGTAGTTACATTTGAAAGTTTTGTTCTAGGACATTTTGTTTGAACGCAATCATCAAACTTAATTAAAAAAGTCATTTAAGCCTTTTCACAGTGAGATCTATGCGATATGGCCGAGAAATGTAATTTTGATGTTAACTCCCAAACCGCTGCGCAGAAGTCAACCAAACTTCACCCAATAGTGTATTGTATCACAATCTAGTAGTTACATTTGGAAATTTTGTTCTTGGACATTTGATTTGAGTGCAATCCTCAAACTTAGGTCAAAAAAGCCATTTAAGCCTTTTCACAGTGAGATCTATGCGATATGGCCGAGAAATGTAATTTTGATGTTAACTCCCAAACCGCTGCGCAGAAGTCAACCAAACTTCACCCAATAGTGTATTGTATCACAATCTAGTAGTTACATTTGAAAATTTTGTTCTAGGACATTTTGTTTGAACGCAATCATCAAACTTAATTAAAAAAGTCATTTAAGCCTTTTCACAGTGAGATCTATGCGATATGGCCGAGAAATGTAATTTTGATGTTAACTCCCAAACCGCTGCGCAGAAGTCAACCAAACTTCACCCATTAGTGTATTGTATCACAATCTAGTAATTACATGTGGAAATTTGGTTCTAGGACATTTGATTTGAGCGCAATCCTCAAACTTAGGTCAAAAAAGCCATTTAAGCCTTTTCACAGTGAGATCTATGCGATATGGCCGAGAAATGTAATTTTGATGTTAACTCCCAAACCGCTGCGCAGAAGTCAACCAAACTTCACCCAATAGTGTATTGTATCACAATCTAGTAGTTACATTTGAAAATTTTGATCTATGACATTTTGTTTGAACGCAATCATCAAACTTAATTAAAAAAGTCATTTAAGCCTTTTCACAGTGAGATCTATGCGATATGGCCAAGAAATGTAATTTTGATGTTAACTCCCAAACCGCCTCGCAGAAGTCAACCAAACTTCACCCATTAGTGTATTGTATCACAATCTAGTAGTTACATGTGGAAATTTGGTTATTGGACATTTGGTTTGAGCGCAATCATTAAACTTAGGTCAAAAAAGCCATTTAAGCCTTTTCACAGTGAGATCTATGCGATATGGCCGAGAAATGTAATTTTGATGTTAACTCCAAAACCGCTGCGCAGAAGTCAACCAAACTTCACCCAATAGTGTATTGTATCACAATCTAGTAGTTACATTTGAAAATTTTGATCTATGACATTTTGTTTGAACGCAATCATCAAACTTAATTAAAAAAGTCATTTAAGCCTTTTCACAGTGAGATCTATGCGATATGGCCAAGAAATGTAATTTTGATGTTAACTCCCAAACCGCCTCGCAGAAGTCAACCAAACTTCACCCATTAGTGTATTGTATCACAATCTAGTAGTTACATGTGGAAATTTGGTTATTGGACATTTGGTTTGAGCGCAATCATTAAACTTAGGTCAAAAAAGCCATTTAAGCCTTTTCACAGTGAGATCTATGCGATATGGCCGAGAAATGTAATTTTGATGTTAACTCCAAAACCGCTGCGCAGAAGTCAACCAAACTTCACCCAATAGTGTATTGTATCACAATCTAGTAGTTACATTTGAAAATTTTGTTCTAGGAAATTTTGTTTGAGCGCAATCATCAAACTTAATTAAAAAAGTCATTTAAGCCTTTTCACAGTGAGATCTATGCGATATGGCCGAGAAATGTAATTTTGATGTTAACTCCCAAACCTCTGCGCAGAAGTCAACCAAACTTCACCCATTAGTGTATTGTATCACAATCTAGTAGTTACATGTGGAAATTTGGTTCTAGGACATTTGATTTGAGCGCAATCCTCAAACTTAGGTCAAAAAAGCCATTTAAGCCTTTTCACAGTGAGATCTATGCGATATGGCCGAAAAATGTAATTTTGATGTTAACTCCCAAACCGCTGCGCAGAAGTCAACCAAACTTCACCCAATAGTGTATTGTATCACATTCTAGTAGTTACATTTGAAAATTTCGTTCTAGGACATTTGGTTTGAGCGCAATCTTTAAACTTAGGTCAAAAAAGCCATTTAAGCCTTTTCACAGTGAGATCTATGCGATATGGCCGAGAAATGTAATTTTGATGTTAACTCCCAAACCGCTGCGCAGAAGTCAACCAAACTTCACCCAATAGTGTATTGTATCACAATCTAGTAGTTACATTTGAAAATTTTGTTCTAGGACATTTTGTTTGAACGCAATCATCAAACTTAATTAAAAAAGTCATTTAAGCCTTTTCACAGTGAGATCTATGCGATATGGCCGAGAAATGTAATTTTGATGTTAACTCCCAAACCGCTGCGCAGAAGTCAACCAAACTTCACCCAATAGTGTATTGTATCACAATCTAGTAGTTACATTTGAAAATTTTGTTCTAGGACATTTTGTTTGAACGCAATCATCAAACTTAATTAAAAAAGTCATTTAAGCCTTTTCACGGTGAGATCTATGCGATATGGCCGAGAAATGTAATTTTGATGTTAACTCCCAAACCGCTGCGCAGAAGTCAACCAAACTTCACCCAATAGTGTATTGTATCACATTCTAGTAGTTACATTTGAAAATTTCGTTCTAGGACATTTGGTTTGAGCGCAATCATTAAACTTAGGTCAAAAAAGCCATTTAAGCCTTTTCACAGTGAGATCTATGCGATATGGCCGAGAAATGTAATTTTGATGTTAACTCCCAAACCGCTGCGCAGAAGTCAACTAAACTTCACCCAATAGTGTATTGTATCACATTCTAGTAGTTACATTTGAAAATTTCGTTCTAGGACATTTGGTTTGAGCGCAATCATTAAACTTAATTAAAAAAGTCATTTAAGCCTTTTCACAGTGAGATCTATGCGATATGGCCGAGAAATGTAATTTTGATGTTAACTCCCAAACCGCTGCGCAGAAGTCAACCAAACTTCACCCATTAGTGTATTGTATCACAATCTAGTAATTACATGTGGAAATTTGGTTCTAGGACATTTGATTTGAGCGCAATCCTCAAACTTAGGTCAAAAAAGCCATTTAAGCCTTTTCACAGTGAGATCTATGCGATATGGCCGAGAAATGTAATTTTGATGTTAACTCCCAAACCGCTGCGCAGAAGTCAACCAAACTTCACCCAATAGTGTATTGTATCACAATCTAGTAGTTACATGTGGAAATTTGGTTTTTGGACATTTGGTTTGAGCGCAATCATTAAACTTAGGTCAAAAAAGCCATTTAAGCCTTTTCACAGTGAGATCTATGCGATATGGCCGAGAAATGTAATTTTGATGTTAACTCCCAAACCGCTGCGCAGAAGTCAATCAAACTTCACCCAATAGTGTATTGTATCACAATCTAATAGTTACATTTGAAAATTTTGTTCTAGGAAATTTTGTTTGAGCGCAATCATCAAACTTAATTAAAAAAGTCATTTAAGCCTTTTCACAGTGAGATCTATGCGATATGGCCGAGAAATGTAATTTTGATGTTAACTCCCAAACCTCTGCGCAGAAGTCAACCAAACTTCACCCATTAGTGTATTGTATCACAATCTAGTAGTTACATGTGGAAATTTGGTTCTAGGACATTTGATTTGAGCGCAATCCTCAAACTTAGGTCAAAAAAGCCATTTAAGCCTTTTCACAGTGAGATCTATGCGATATGGCCGAGAAATGTAATTTTGATGTTAACTCCCAAACCGCTGCGCAGAAGTCAACCAAACTTCACCCAATAGTGTATTGTATCACATTCTAGTAGTTACATTTGAAAATTTCGTTCTAGGACATTTGGTTTGAGCGCAATCTTTAAACTTATGTCAAAAAAGCCATTTAAGCCTTTTCACAGTGAGATCTATGCGATATGGCCGAGAAATGTAATTTTGATGTTAACTCCCAAACCGCTGCGCAGAAGTCAACCAAACTTCACCCAATAGTGTATTGTATCACAATCTAGTAGTTACATTTGAAAATTTTGTTCTAGGACATTTTGTTTGAACGCAATCATCAAACTTAATTAAAAAAGTCATTTAAGCCTTTTCACAGTGAGATCTATGCGATATGGCCGAGAAATGTAATTTTGATGTTAACTCCAAAACCGCTGCGCAGAAGTCAACCAAACTTCACCCAATAGTGTATTGTATCACAATCTAGTAGTTACATTTGAAAATTTTGTTCTATGACATTTTGTTTGAACGCAATCATCAAACTTAATTAAAAAAGTCATTTAAGCCTTTTCACAGTGAGATCTATGCGATATGGCCGAGAAATGTAATTTTGATGTTAACTCCCAAACCGCTGCGCAGAAGTCAACCAAACTTCACCCATTAGTGTATTGTATCACAATCTAGTAGTTACATGTGGAAATTTGGTTATTGGACATTTGGTTTGAGCGCAATCATTAAACTTAGGTCAAAAAAGCCATTTAAGCCTTTTCACAGTGAGATCTATGCGATATGGCCGAGAAATGTAATTTTGATGTTAACTCCCAAACCGCTGCGCAGAAGTCAACCAAACTTCACCCAATAGTGTATTGTATCACAATCTAGTAGTTACATTTGAAAATTTTGTTCTAGGAAATTTTGTTTGAGCGCAATCATCAAACTTAATTAAAAAAGTCATTTAAGCCTTTTCACAGTGAGATCTATGCGATATGGCCGAGAAATGTAATTTTGATGTTAACTCCCAAACCGCTGCGCAGAAGTCAACCAAACTTCACCCATTAGTGTATTGTATCACAATCTAGTAATTACATGTGGAAATTTGGTTCTAGGACATTTGATTTGAGCGCAATCCTCAAACTTAGGTCAAAAAAGCCATTTAAGCCTTTTCACAGTGAGATCTATGCGATATGGCCGAGAAATGTAATTTTGATGTTAACTCCCAAACCGCTGCGCAGAAGTCAACCAAACTTCACCCAATAGTGTATTGTATCACAATCTAGTAGTTACATTTGAAAATTTTGATCTATGACATTTTGTTTGAACGCAATCATCAAACTTAATTAAAAAAGTCATTTAAGCCTTTTCACAGTGAGATCTATGCGATATGGCCAAGAAATGTAATTTTGATGTTAACTCCCAAACCGCCTCGCAGAAGTCAACCAAACTTCACCCATTAGTGTATTGTATCACAATCTAGTAGTTACATGTGGAAATTTGGTTATTGGACATTTGGTTTGAGCGCAATCATTAAACTTAGGTCAAAAAAGCCATTTAAGCCTTTTCACAGTGAGATCTATGCGATATGGCCGAGAAATGTAATTTTGATGTTAACTCCAAAACCGCTGCGCAGAAGTCAACCAAACTTCACCCAATAGTGTATTGTATCACAATCTAGTAGTTACATTTGAAAATTTTGTTCTAGGAAATTTTGTTTGAGCGCAATCATCAAACTTAATTAAAAAAGTCATTTAAGCCTTTTCACAGTGAGATCTATGCGATATGGCCGAGAAATGTAATTTTGATGTTAACTCCCAAACCTCTGCGCAGAAGTCAACCAAACTTCACCCATTAGTGTATTGTATCACAATCTAGTAGTTACATGTGGAAATTTGGTTCTAGGACATTTGATTTGAGCGCAATCCTCAAACTTAGGTCAAAAAAGCCATTTAAGCCTTTTCACGGTGAGATCTATGCGATATGGCCGAGAAATGTAATTTTGATGTTAACTCCCAAACCGCTGCGCAGAAGTCAACCAAACTTCACCCAATAGTGTATTGTATCACATTCTAGTAGTTACATTTGAAAATTTCGTTCTAGGACATTTGGTTTGAGCGCAATCATTAAACTTAGGTCAAAAAAGCCATTTAAGCCTTTTCACAGTGAGATCTATGCGATATGGCCGAGAAATGTAATTTTGATGTTAACTCCCAAACCGCTGCGCAGAAGTCAACTAAACTTCACCCAATAGTGTATTGTATCACATTCTAGTAGTTACATTTGAAAATTTCGTTCTAGGACATTTGGTTTGAGCGCAATCATTAAACTTAATTAAAAAAGTCATTTAAGCCTTTTCACAGTGAGATCTATGCGATATGGCCGAGAAATGTAATTTTGATGTTAACTCCCAAACCGCTGCGCAGAAGTCAACCAAACTTCACCCATTAGTGTATTGTATCACAATCTAGTAATTACATGTGGAAATTTGGTTCTAGGACATTTGATTTGAGCGCAATCCTCAAACTTAGGTCAAAAAAGCCATTTAAGCCTTTTCACAGTGAGATCTATGCGATATGGCCGAGAAATGTAATTTTGATGTTAACTCCCAAACCGCTGCGCAGAAGTCAACCAAACTTCACCCAATAGTGTATTGTATCACAATCTAGTAGTTACATGTGGAAATTTGGTTTTTGGACATTTGGTTTGAGCGCAATCATTAAACTTAGGTCAAAAAAGCCATTTAAGCCTTTTCACAGTGAGATCTATGCGATATGGCCGAGAAATGTAATTTTGATGTTAACTCCCAAACCGCTGCGCAGAAGTCAACCAAACTTCACCCAATAGTGTATTGTATCACAATCTAATAGTTACATTTGAAAATTTTGTTCTAGGAAATTTTGTTTGAGCGCAATCATCAAACTTAATTAAAAAAGTCATTTAAGCCTTTTCACAGTGAGATCTATGCGATATGGCCGAGAAATGTAATTTTGATGTTAACTCCCAAACCTCTGCGCAGAAGTCAACCAAACTTCACCCATTAGTGTATTGTATCACAATCTAGTAGTTACATGTGGAAATTTGGTTCTAGGACATTTGATTTGAGCGCAATCCTCAAACTTAGGTCAAAAAAGCCATTTAAGCCTTTTCACAGTGAGATCTATGCGATATGGCCGAGAAATGTAATTTTGATGTTAACTCCCAAACCGCTGCGCAGAAGTCAACCAAACTTCACCCAATAGTGTATTGTATCACATTCTAGTAGTTACATTTGAAAATTTCGTTCTAGGACATTTGGTTTGAGCGCAATCTTTAAACTTATGTCAAAAAAGCCATTTAAGCCTTTTCACAGTGAGATCTATGCGATATGGCCGAGAAATGTAATTTTGATGTTAACTCCCAAACCGCTGCGCAGAAGTCAACCAAACTTCACCCAATAGTGTATTGTATCACAATCTAGTAGTTACATTTGAAAATTTTGTTCTAGGACATTTTGTTTGAACGCAATCATCAAACTTAATTAAAAAAGTCATTTAAGCCTTTTCACAGTGAGATCTATGCGATATGGCCGAGAAATGTAATTTTGATGTTAACTCCAAAACCGCTGCGCAGAAGTCAACCAAACTTCACCCAATAGTGTATTGTATCACAATCTAGTAGTTACATTTGAAAATTTTGTTCTAGGACATTTTGTTTGAACGCAATCATCAAACTTAATTAAAAAAGTCATTTAAGCCTTTTCACAGTGAGATCTATGCGATATGGCCGAGAAATGTAATTTTGATGTTAACTCCCAAACCGCTGCGCAGAAGTCAACCAAACTTCACCCATTAGTGTATTGTATCACAATCTAGTAGTTACATGTGGAAATTTGGTTATTGGACATTTGGTTTGAGCGCAATCATTAAACTTAGGTCAAAAAAGCCATTTAAGCCTTTTCACAGTGAGATCTATGCGATATGGCCGAGAAATGTAATTTTGATGTTAACTCCCAAACCGCTGCGCAGAAGTCAACCAAACTTCACCCAATAGTGTATTGTATCACAATCTAGTAGTTACATTTGAAAATTTTGTTCTAGGAAATTTTGTTTGAGCGCAATCATCAAACTTAATTAAAAAAGTCATTTAAGCCTTTTCACAGTGAGATCTATGCGATATGGCCGAGAAATGTAATTTTGATGTTAACTCCCAAACCTCTGCGCAGAAGTCAACCAAACTTCACCCAATAGTGTATTGTATCACAATCTAGTAGTTACATGTGGAAATTTGGTTCTAGGACATTTGATTTGAGAGCAATCTTTAAACTTAGGTCAAAAAAGCCATTTAAGCCTTTTCACAGTGAGATCTATGCGATATGGCCGAGAAATGTAATTTTGATGTTAACTCCCAAACCGCTGCGCAGAAGTCAACCAAACTTCACCCAATAGTGTATTGTATCACAATCTAGTAGTTACATTTGAAAGTTTTGTTCTAGGACATTTTGTTTGAACGCAATCATCAAACTTAATTAAAAAAGTCATTTAAGCCTTTTCACAGTGAGATCTATGCGATATGGCCGAGAAATGTAATTTTGATGTTAACTCCCAAACCGCTGCGCAGAAGTCAACCAAACTTCACCCAATAGTGTATTGTATCACAATCTAGTAGTTACATTTGGAAATTTTGTTCTTGGACATTTGATTTGAGTGCAATCCTCAAACTTAGGTCAAAAAAGCCATTTAAGCCTTTTCACAGTGAGATCTATGCGATATGGCCGAGAAATGTAATTTTGATGTTAACTCCCAAACCGCTGCGCAGAAGTCAACCAAACTTCACCCAATAGTGTATTGTATCACAATCTAGTAGTTACATTTGAAAATTTTGTTCTAGGACATTTTGTTTGAACGCAATCATCAAACTTAATTAAAAAAGTCATTTAAGCCTTTTCACAGTGAGATCTATGCGATATGGCCGAGAAATGTAATTTTGATGTTAACTCCCAAACCGCTGCGCAGAAGTCAACCAAACTTCACCCAATAGTGTATTGTATCACATTCTAGTAGTTACATTTGAAAATTTCGTTCTAGGACATTTGGTTTGAGCGCAATCATTAAACTTAGGTCAAAAAAGCCATTTAAGCCTTTTCACAGTGAGATCTATGCGATATGGCCGAGAAATGTAATTTTGATGTTAACTCCCAAACCGCTGCGCAGAAGTCAACTAAACTTCACCCAATAGTGTATTGTATCACATTCTAGTAGTTACATTTGAAAATTTCGTTCTAGGACATTTGGTTTGAGCGCAATCATTAAACTTAATTAAAAAAGTCATTTAAGCCTTTTCACAGTGAGATCTATGCGATATGGCCGAGAAATGTAATTTTGATGTTAACTCCCAAACCGCTGCGCAGAAGTCAACCAAACTTCACCCATTAGTGTATTGTATCACAATCTAGTAATTACATGTGGAAATTTGGTTCTAGGACATTTGATTTGAGCGCAATCCTCAAACTTAGGTCAAAAAAGCCATTTAAGCCTTTTCACAGTGAGATCTATGCGATTGGCCGAGAAATGTAATTTTGATGTTAACTCCCAAACCGCTGCGCAGAAGTCAACCAAACTTCACCCAATAGTGTATTGTATCACAATCTAGTAGTTACATTTGAAAATTTTGTTCTATGACATTTTGTTTGAACGCAATCATCAAACTTAATTAAAAAAGTCATTTAAGCCTTTTCACAGTGAGATCTATGCGATATGGCCAAGAAATGTAATTTTGATGTTAACTCCCAAACCGCCTCGCAGAAGTCAACCAAACTTCACCCATTAGTGTATTGTATCACATTCTAGTAGTTACATTTGAAAATTTCGTTCTAGGACATTTGGTTTGAGCGCAATCTTTAAACTTATGTCAAAAAAGCCATTTAAGCCTTTTCACAGTGAGATCTATGCGATATGGCCGAGAAATGTAATTTTGATGTTAACTCCCAAACCGCTGCGCAGAAGTCAACCAAACTTCACCCAATAGTGTATTGTATCACAATCTAGTAGTTACATTTGAAAATTTTGTTCTAGGACATTTTGTTTGAACGCAATCATCAAACTTAATTAAAAAAGTCATTTAAGCCTTTTCACAGTGAGATCTATGCGATATGGCCGAGAAATGTAATTTTGATGTTAACTCCCAAACCGCTGCGCAGAAGTCAACCAAACTTCACCCAATAGTGTATTGTATCACAATCTAGTAGTTACATTTGAAAATTTTGTTCTAGGACATTTTGTTTGAACGCAATCATCAAACTTAATTAAAAAAGTCATTTAAGCCTTTTCACGGTGAGATCTATGCGATATGGCCGAGAAATGTAATTTTGATGTTAACTCCCAAACCGCTGCGCAGAAGTCAACCAAACTTCACCCAATAGTGTATTGTATCACATTCTAGTAGTTACATTTGAAAATTTCGTTCTAGGACATTTGGTTTGAGCGCAATCATTAAACGTAGGTCAAAAAAGCCATTTAAGCCTTTTCACAGTGAGATCTATGCGATATGGCCGAGAAATGTAATTTTGATGTTAACTCCCAAACCGCTGCGCAGAAGTCAACCAAACTTCACCCAATAGTGTATTGTATCACATTCTAGTAGTTACATTTAAAAATTTCGTTCTAGGACATTTGGTTTGAGCGCAATCATTAAACTTAATTAAAAAAGTCATTTAAGCCTTTTCACAGTGAGATCTATGCGATATGGCCGAGAAATGTAATTTTGATGTTAACTCCCAAACCGCTGCGCAGAAGTCAACCAAACTTCACCCATTAGTGTATTGTATCACAATCTAGTAATTACATGTGGAAATTTGGTTCTAGGACATTTGATTTGAGCGCAATCCTCAAACTTAGGTCAAAAAAGCCATTTAAGCCTTTTCACAGTGAGATCTATGCGATATGGCCGAGAAATGTAATTTTGATGTTAACTCCCAAACCGCTGCGCAGAAGTCAACCAAACTTCACCCAATAGTGTATTGTATCACAATCTAGTAGTTACATTTGAAAATTTTGATCTATGACATTTTGTTTGAACGCAATCATCAAACTTAATTAAAAAAGTCATTTAAGCCTTTTCACAGTGAGATCTATGCGATATGGCCAAGAAATGTAATTTTGATGTTAACTCCCAAACCGCCTCGCAGAAGTCAACCAAACTTCACCCATTAGTGTATTGTATCACAATCTAGTAGTTACATGTGGAAATTTGGTTATTGGACATTTGGTTTGAGCGCAATCATTAAACTTAGGTCAAAAAAGCCATTTAAGCCTTTTCACAGTGAGATCTATGCGATATGGCCGAGAAATGTAATTTTGATGTTAACTCCAAAACCGCTGCGCAGAAGTCAACCAAACTTCACCCAATAGTGTATTGTATCACAATCTAGTAGTTACATTTGAAAATTTTGTTCTAGGAAATTTTGTTTGAGCGCAATCATCAAACTTAATTAAAAAAGTCATTTAAGCCTTTTCACAGTGAGATCTATGCGATATGGCCGAGAAATGTAATTTTGATGTTAACTCCCAAACCTCTGCGCAGAAGTCAACCAAACTTCACCCATTAGTGTATTGTATCACAATCTAGTAGTTACATGTGGAAATTTGGTTCTAGGACATTTGATTTGAGCGCAATCCTCAAACTTAGGTCAAAAAAGCCATTTAAGCCTTTTCACAGTGAGATCTATGCGATATGGCCGAAAAATGTAATTTTGATGTTAACTCCCAAACCGCTGCGCAGAAGTCAACCAAACTTCACCCAATAGTGTATTGTATCACATTCTAGTAGTTACATTTGAAAATTTCGTTCTAGGACATTTGGTTTGAGCGCAATCTTTAAACTTAGGTCAAAAAAGCCATTTAAGCCTTTTCACAGTGAGATCTATGCGATATGGCCGAGAAATGTAATTTTGATGTTAACTCCCAAACCGCTGCGCAGAAGTCAACCAAACTTCACCCAATAGTGTATTGTATCACAATCTAGTAGTTACATTTGAAAATTTTGTTCTAGGACATTTTGTTTGAACGCAATCATCAAACTTAATTAAAAAAGTCATTTAAGCCTTTTCACAGTGAGATCTATGCGATATGGCCGAGAAATGTAATTTTGATGTTAACTCCCAAACCGCTGCGCAGAAGTCAACCAAACTTCACCCAATAGTGTATTGTATCACAATCTAGTAGTTACATTTGAAAATTTTGTTCTAGGACATTTTGTTTGAACGCAATCATCAAACTTAATTAAAAAAGTCATTTAAGCCTTTTCACGGTGAGATCTATGCGATATGGCCGAGAAATGTAATTTTGATGTTAACTCCCAAACCGCTGCGCAGAAGTCAACCAAACTTCACCCAATAGTGTATTGTATCACATTCTAGTAGTTACATTTGAAAATTTCGTTCTAGGACATTTGGTTTGAGCGCAATCATTAAACTTAGGTCAAAAAAGCCATTTAAGCCTTTTCACAGTGAGATCTATGCGATATGGCCGAGAAATGTAATTTTGATGTTAACTCCCAAACCGCTGCGCAGAAGTCAACTAAACTTCACCCAATAGTGTATTGTATCACATTCTAGTAGTTACATTTGAAAATTTCGTTCTAGGACATTTGGTTTGAGCGCAATCATTAAACTTAATTAAAAAAGTCATTTAAGCCTTTTCACAGTGAGATCTATGCGATATGGCCGAGAAATGTAATTTTGATGTTAACTCCCAAACCGCTGCGCAGAAGTCAACCAAACTTCACCCATTAGTGTATTGTATCACAATCTAGTAATTACATGTGGAAATTTGGTTCTAGGACATTTGATTTGAGCGCAATCCTCAAACTTAGGTCAAAAAAGCCATTTAAGCCTTTTCACAGTGAGATCTATGCGATATGGCCGAGAAATGTAATTTTGATGTTAACTCCCAAACCGCTGCGCAGAAGTCAACCAAACTTCACCCAATAGTGTATTGTATCACAATCTAGTAGTTACATGTGGAAATTTGGTTTTTGGACATTTGGTTTGAGCGCAATCATTAAACTTAGGTCAAAAAAGCCATTTAAGCCTTTTCACAGTGAGATCTATGCGATATGGCCGAGAAATGTAATTTTGATGTTAACTCCCAAACCGCTGCGCAGAAGTCAACCAAACTTCACCCAATAGTGTATTGTATCACAATCTAATAGTTACATTTGAAAATTTTGTTCTAGGAAATTTTGTTTGAGCGCAATCATCAAACTTAATTAAAAAAGTCATTTAAGCCTTTTCACAGTGAGATCTATGCGATATGGCCGAGAAATGTAATTTTGATGTTAACTCCCAAACCTCTGCGCAGAAGTCAACCAAACTTCACCCATTAGTGTATTGTATCACAATCTAGTAGTTACATGTGGAAATTTGGTTCTAGGACATTTGATTTGAGCGCAATCCTCAAACTTAGGTCAAAAAAGCCATTTAAGCCTTTTCACAGTGAGATCTATGCGATATGGCCGAGAAATGTAATTTTGATGTTAACTCCCAAACCGCTGCGCAGAAGTCAACCAAACTTCACCCAATAGTGTATTGTATCACATTCTAGTAGTTACATTTGAAAATTTCGTTCTAGGACATTTGGTTTGAGCGCAATCTTTAAACTTATGTCAAAAAAGCCATTTAAGCCTTTTCACAGTGAGATCTATGCGATATGGCCGAGAAATGTAATTTTGATGTTAACTCCCAAACCGCTGCGCAGAAGTCAACCAAACTTCACCCAATAGTGTATTGTATCACAATCTAGTAGTTACATTTGAAAATTTTGTTCTAGGACATTTTGTTTGAACGCAATCATCAAACTTAATTAAAAAAGTCATTTAAGCCTTTTCACAGTGAGATCTATGCGATATGGCCGAGAAATGTAATTTTGATGTTAACTCCAAAACCGCTGCGCAGAAGTCAACCAAACTTCACCCAATAGTGTATTGTATCACAATCTAGTAGTTACATTTGAAAATTTTGTTCTATGACATTTTGTTTGAACGCAATCATCAAACTTAATTAAAAAAGTCATTTAAGCCTTTTCACAGTGAGATCTATGCGATATGGCCGAGAAATGTAATTTTGATGTTAACTCCCAAACCGCTGCGCAGAAGTCAACCAAACTTCACCCATTAGTGTATTGTATCACAATCTAGTAGTTACATGTGGAAATTTGGTTATTGGACATTTGGTTTGAGCGCAATCATTAAACTTAGGTCAAAAAAGCCATTTAAGCCTTTTCACAGTGAGATCTATGCGATATGGCCGAGAAATGTAATTTTGATGTTAACTCCCAAACCGCTGCGCAGAAGTCAACCAAACTTCACCCAATAGTGTATTGTATCACAATCTAGTAGTTACATTTGAAAATTTTGTTCTAGGAAATTTTGTTTGAGCGCAATCATCAAACTTAATTAAAAAAGTCATTTAAGCCTTTTCACAGTGAGATCTATGCGATATGGCCGAGAAATGTAATTTTGATGTTAACTCCCAAACCTCTGCGCAGAAGTCAACCAAACTTCACCCAATAGTGTATTGTATCACAATCTAGTAGTTACATGTGGAAATTTGGTTCTAGGACATTTGATTTGAGAGCAATCTTTAAACTTAGGTCAAAAAAGCCATTTAAGCCTTTTCACAGTGAGATCTATGCGATATGGCCGAGAAATGTAATTTTGATGTTAACTCCCAAACCGCTGCGCAGAAGTCAACCAAACTTCACCCAATAGTGTATTGTATCACAATCTAGTAGTTACATTTGAAAGTTTTGTTCTAGGACATTTTGTTTGAACGCAATCATCAAACTTAATTAAAAAAGTCATTTAAGCCTTTTCACAGTGAGATCTATGCGATATGGCCGAGAAATGTAATTTTGATGTTAACTCCCAAACCGCTGCGCAGAAGTCAACCAAACTTCACCCAATAGTGTATTGTATCACAATCTAGTAGTTACATTTGGAAATTTTGTTCTTGGACATTTGATTTGAGTGCAATCCTCAAACTTAGGTCAAAAAAGCCATTTAAGCCTTTTCACAGTGAGATCTATGCGATATGGCCGAGAAATGTAATTTTGATGTTAACTCCCAAACCGCTGCGCAGAAGTCAATCAAACTTCACCCAATAGTGTATTGTATCACAATCTAGTAGTTACATTTGAAAATTTTGTTCTAGGACATTTTGTTTGAACGCAATCATCAAACTTAATTAAAAAAGTCATTTAAGCCTTTTCACAGTGAGATCTATGCGATATGGCCGAGAAATGTAATTTTGATGTTAACTCCCAAACCGCTGCGCAGAAGTCAACCAAACTTCACCCAATAGTGTATTGTATCACATTCTAGTAGTTACATTTGAAAATTTCGTTCTAGGACATTTGGTTTGAGCGCAATCATTAAACTTAGGTCAAAAAAGCCATTTAAGCCTTTTCACAGTGAGATCTATGCGATATGGCCGAGAAATGTAATTTTGATGTTAACTCCCAAACCGCTGCGCAGAAGTCAACTAAACTTCACCCAATAGTGTATTGTATCACATTCTAGTAGTTACATTTGAAAATTTCGTTCTAGGACATTTGGTTTGAGCGCAATCATTAAACTTAATTAAAAAAGTCATTTAAGCCTTTTCACAGTGAGATCTATGCGATATGGCCGAGAAATGTAATTTTGATGTTAACTCCCAAACCGCCTCGCAGAAGTCAACCAAACTTCACCCATTAGTGTATTGTATCACAATCTAGTAGTTACATGTGGAAATTTGGTTATTGGACATTTGGTTTGAGCGCAATCATTAAACTTAGGTCAAAAAAGTCATTTAAGCCTTTTCACAGTGAGATCTATGCGATATGGCCGAGAAATGTAATTTTGATGTTAACTCCCAAACCGCTGCGCAGAAGTCAACCAAACTTCACCCAATAGTGTATTGTATCACATTCTAGTAGTTACATTTGAAAATTTCGTTCTAGGACATTTGGTTTGAGCGCAATCATTAAATTTAGGTCAAAAAAGCCATTTAAGCCTTTTCACAGTGAGATCTATGCGATATGGCCGAGAAATGTAATTTTGATGTTAACTCCCAAACCGCTGCGCAGAAGTCAACTAAACTTCACCCAATAGTGTATTGTATCACATTCTAGTAGTTACATTTGAAAATTTCGTTCTAGGACATTTGGTTTGAGCGCAATCATTAAACTTAATTAAAAAAGTCATTTAAGCCTTTTCACAGTGAGATCTATGCGATATGGCCGAGAAATGTAATTTTGATGTTAACTCCCAAACCGCTGCGCAGAAGTCAACCAAACTTCACCCATTAGTGTATTGTATCACAATCTAGTAATTACATGTGGAAATTTGGTTCTAGGACATTTGATTTGAGCGCAATCCTCAAACTTAGGTCAAAAAAGCCATTTAAGCCTTTTCACAGTGAGATCTATGCGATTGGCCGAGAAATGTAATTTTGATGTTAACTCCCAAACCGCTGCGCAGAAGTCAACCAAACTTCACCCAATAGTGTATTGTATCACAATCTAGTAGTTACATTTGAAAATTTTGTTCTATGACATTTTGTTTGAACGCAATCATCAAACTTAATTAAAAAAGTCATTTAAGCCTTTTCACAGTGAGATCTATGCGATATGGCCAAGAAATGTAATTTTGATGTTAACTCCCAAACCGCCTCGCAGAAGTCAACCAAACTTCACCCATTAGTGTATTGTATCACATTCTAGTAGTTACATTTGAAAATTTCGTTCTAGGACATTTGGTTTGAGCGCAATCTTTAAACTTAGGTCAAAAAAGCCATTTAAGCCTTTTCACAGTGAGATCTATGCGATATGGCCGAGAAATGTAATTTTGATGTTAACTCCCAAACCGCTGCGCAGAAGTCAACCAAACTTCACCCAATAGTGTATTGTATCACAATCTAGTAGTTACATTTGAAAATTTTGTTCTAGGACATTTTGTTTGAACGCAATCATCAAACTTAATTAAAAAAGTCATTTAAGCCTTTTCACAGTGAGATCTATGCGATATGGCCGAGAAATGTAATTTTGATGTTAACTCCCAAACCGCTGCGCAGAAGTCAACCAAACTTCACCCAATAGTGTATTGTATCACAATCTAGTAGTTACATTTGAAAATTTTGTTCTAGGACATTTTGTTTGAACGCAATCATCAAACTTAATTAAAAAAGTCATTTAAGCCTTTTCACGGTGAGATCTATGCGATATGGCCGAGAAATGTAATTTTGATGTTAACTCCCAAACCGCTGCGCAGAAGTCAACCAAACTTCACCCAATAGTGTATTGTATCACATTCTAGTAGTTACATTTGAAAATTTCGTTCTAGGACATTTGGTTTGAGCGCAATCATTAAACGTAGGTCAAAAAAGCCATTTAAGCCTTTTCACAGTGAGATCTATGCGATATGGCCGAGAAATGTAATTTTGATGTTAACTCCCAAACCGCTGCGCAGAAGTCAACCAAACTTCACCCAATAGTGTATTGTATCACATTCTAGTAGTTACATTTAAAAATTTCGTTCTAGGACATTTGGTTTGAGCGCAATCATTAAACTTAATTAAAAAAGTCATTTAAGCCTTTTCACAGTGAGATCTATGCGATATGGCCGAGAAATGTAATTTTGATGTTAACTCCCAAACCGCTGCGCAGAAGTCAACCAAACTTCACCCATTAGTGTATTGTATCACAATCTAGTAATTACATGTGGAAATTTGGTTCTAGGACATTTGATTTGAGCGCAATCCTCAAACTTAGGTCAAAAAAGCCATTTAAGCCTTTACACAGTGAGATCTATGCGATATGGCCGAGAAATGTAATTTTGATGTTAACTCCCAAACCGCTGCGCAGAAGTCAACCAAACTTCACCCAATAGTGTATTGTATCACAATCTAGTAGTTACATTTGAAAATTTTGATCTATGACATTTTGTTTGAACGCAATCATCAAACTTAATTAAAAAAGTCATTTAAGCCTTTTCACAGTGAGATCTATGCGATATGGCCAAGAAATGTAATTTTGATGTTAACTCCCAAACCGCCTCGCAGAAGTCAACCAAACTTCACCCATTAGTGTATTGTATCACAATCTAGTAGTTACATGTGGAAATTTGGTTATTGGACATTTGGTTTGAGCGCAATCATTAAACTTAGGTCAAAAAAGCCATTTAAGCCTTTTCACAGTGAGATCTATGCGATATGGCCGAAAAATGTAATTTTGATGTTAACTCCCAAACCGCTGCGCAGAAGTCAACCAAACTTCACCCAATAGTGTATTGTATCACATTCTAGTAGTTACATTTGAAAATTTCGTTCTAGGACATTTGGTTTGAGCGCAATCTTTAAACTTAGGTCAAAAAAGCCATTTAAGCCTTTTCACAGTGAGATCTATGCGATATGGCCGAGAAATGTAATTTTGATGTTAACTCCCAAACCGCTGCGCAGAAGTCAACCAAACTTCACCCAATAGTGTATTGTATCACAATCTAGTAGTTACATTTGAAAATTTTGTTCTAGGACATTTTGTTTGAACGCAATCATCAAACTTAATTAAAAAAGTCATTTAAGCCTTTTCACAGTGAGATCTATGCGATATGGCCGAGAAATGTAATTTTGATGTTAACTCCCAAACCGCTGCGCAGAAGTCAACCAAACTTCACCCAATAGTGTATTGTATCACAATCTAGTAGTTACATTTGAAAATTTTGTTCTAGGACATTTTGTTTGAACGCAATCATCAAACTTAATTAAAAAAGTCATTTAAGCCTTTTCACGGTGAGATCTATGCGATATGGCCGAGAAATGTAATTTTGATGTTAACTCCCAAACCGCTGCGCAGAAGTCAACCAAACTTCACCCAATAGTGTATTGTATCACATTCTAGTAGTTACATTTGAAAATTTCGTTCTAGGACATTTGGTTTGAGCGCAATCATTAAACTTAGGTCAAAAAAGCCATTTAAGCCTTTTCACAGTGAGATCTATGCGATATGGCCGAGAAATGTAATTTTGATGTTAACTCCCAAACCGCTGCGCAGAAGTCAACTAAACTTCACCCAATAGTGTATTGTATCACATTCTAGTAGTTACATTTGAAAATTTCGTTCTAGGACATTTGGTTTGAGCGCAATCATTAAACTTAATTAAAAAAGTCATTTAAGCCTTTTCACAGTGAGATCTATGCGATATGGCCGAGAAATGTAATTTTGATGTTAACTCCCAAACCGCTGCGCAGAAGTCAACCAAACTTCACCCATTAGTGTATTGTATCACAATCTAGTAATTACATGTGGAAATTTGGTTCTAGGACATTTGATTTGAGCGCAATCCTCAAACTTAGGTCAAAAAAGCCATTTAAGCCTTTTCACAGTGAGATCTATGCGATATGGCCGAGAAATGTAATTTTGATGTTAACTCCCAAACCGCTGCGCAGAAGTCAACCAAACTTCACCCAATAGTGTATTGTATCACAATCTAGTAGTTACATTTGAAAATTTTGTTCTAGGACATTTTGTTTGAACGCAATCATCAAACTTAATTAAAAAAGTCATTTAAGCCTTTTCACAGTGAGATCTATGCGATATGGCCGAGAAATGTAATTTTGATGTTAACTCCCAAACCGCTGCGCAGAAGTCAACCAAACTTCAACCATTAGTGTATTGTATCACAATCTAGTAGTTACATGTGGAAATTTGGTTCTAGGACATTTGATTTGAGCGCAGTCCTCAAACTTAGGTCAAAAAAGCCATTTAAGCCTTTTCACAGTGAGATCTATGCGATATGGCCGAGAAATGTAATTTTGATGTTAACTCCCAAACCGCTGCGCAGAAGTCAACCAAACTTCACCCAATAGTGTATTGTATCACAATCTAGTAGTTACATTTGAAAATTTTGTTCTAGGACATTTTGTTTGAGCGCAATCATCAAACTTAATTAAAAAAGTCATTTAAGCCTTTTCACAGTGAGATCTATGCGATATGGCCGAGAAATGTAATTTTGATGTTAACTCCCAAACCGCTGCGCAGAAGTCAACCAAACTTCACCCATTAGTGTATTGTATCACAATCTAGTAGTTACATGTGGAAATTTGGTTATTGGACATTTGGTTTGAGCGCAATCATTAAACTTAGGTCAAAAAAGCCATTTAAGCCTTTTCACAGTGAGATCTATGCGATATGGCAGAGAAATGTAATTTTGATGTTAACTCCCAAACCGCTGCGCAGAAGTCAACCAAACTTCACCCAATAGTGTATTGTATCACAATCTAGTAGTTACATTTGAAAGTTTTGTTCTAGGACATTTTGTTTGAACGCAATCATCAAACTTAATTAAAAAAGTCATTTAAGCCTTTTCACAGTGAGATCTATGCGATATGGCCGAGAAATGTAATTTTGATGTTAACTCCCAAACCGCTGCGCAGAAGTCAACCAAACTTCACCCAATAGTGTATTGTATCACATTCTAGTAGTTACATTTGAAAATTTCGTTCTAGGACATTTGGTTTGAGCGCAATCATTAAACTTAGGTCAAAAAAGCCATTTAAGCCTTTTCACAGTGAGATCTATGCGATATGGCCGAGAAATGTAATTTTGATGTTAACTCCCAAACCGCTGCGCAGAAGTCAACTAAACTTCACCCAATAGTGTATTGTATCACATTCTAGTAGTTACATTTGAAAATTTCGTTCTAGGACATTTGGTTTGAGCGCAATCATTAAACTTAATTAAAAAAGTCATTTAAGCCTTTTCACAGTGAGATCTATGCGATATGGCCGAGAAATGTAATTTTGATGTTAACTCCCAAACCGCCTCGCAGAAGTCAACCAAACTTCACCCATTAGTGTATTGTATCACAATCTAGTAGTTACATGTGGAAATTTGGTTATTGGACATTTGGTTTGAGCGCAATCATTAAACTTAGGTCAAAAAAGTCATTTAAGCCTTTTCACAGTGAGATCTATGCGATATGGCCGAGAAATGTAATTTTGATGTTAACTCCCAAACCGCTGCGCAGAAGTCAACCAAACTTCACCCAATAGTGTATTGTATCACATTCTAGTAGTTACATTTGAAAATTTCGTTCTAGGACATTTGGTTTGAGCGCAATCATTAAATTTAGGTCAAAAAAGCCATTTAAGCCTTTTCACAGTGAGATCTATGCGATATGGCCGAGAAATGTAATTTTGATGTTAACTCCCAAACCGCTGCGCAGAAGTCAACTAAACTTCACCCAATAGTGTATTGTATCACATTCTAGTAGTTACATTTGAAAATTTCGTTCTAGGACATTTGGTTTGAGCGCAATCATTAAACTTAATTAAAAAAGTCATTTAAGCCTTTTCACAGTGAGATCTATGCGATATGGCCGAGAAATGTAATTTTGATGTTAACTCCCAAACCGCTGCGCAGAAGTCAACCAAACTTCACCCATTAGTGTATTGTATCACAATCTAGTAATTACATGTGGAAATTTGGTTCTAGGACATTTGATTTGAGCGCAATCCTCAAACTTAGGTCAAAAAAGCCATTTAAGCCTTTTCACAGTGAGATCTATGCGATATGGCCGAGAAATGTAATTTTGATGTTAACTCCCAAACCGCTGCGCAGAAGTCAACCAAACTTCACCCAATAGTGTATTGTATCACAATCTAGTAGTTACATTTGAAAATTTTGTTCTATGACATTTTGTTTGAACGCAATCATCAAACTTAATTAAAAAAGTCATTTAAGCCTTTTCACAGTGAGATCTATGCGATATGGCCAAGAAATGTAATTTTGATGTTAACTCCCAAACCGCCTCGCAGAAGTCAACCAAACTTCACCCATTAGTGTATTGTATCACATTCTAGTAGTTACATTTGAAAATTTCGTTCTAGGACATTTGGTTTGAGCGCAATCTTTAAACTTATGTCAAAAAAGCCATTTAAGCCTTTTCACAGTGAGATCTATGCGATATGGCCGAGAAATGTAATTTTGATGTTAACTCCAAAACCGCTGCGCAGAAGTCAACCAAACTTCACCCAATAGTGTATTGTATCACAATCTAGTAGTTACATTTGAAAATTTTGTTCTAGGACATTTTGTTTGAGCGCAATCATCAAACTTAATTAAAAAAGTCATTTAAGCCTTTTCACAGTGAGATCTATGCGATATGGCCGAGAAATGTAATTTTGATGTTAACTCCCAAACCGCTGCGCAGAAGTCAACCAAACTTCACCCAATAGTGTATTGTATCACAATCTAGTAGTTACATTTGAAAATTTTGTTCTAGGACATTTTGTTTGAACGCAATCATCAAACTTAATTAAAAAAGTCATTTAAGCCTTTTCACGGTGAGATCTATGCGATATGGCCGAGAAATGTAATTTTGATGTTAACTCCCAAACCGCTGCGCAGAAGTCAACCAAACTTCACCCAATAGTGTATTGTATCACATTCTAGTAGTTACATTTGAAAATTTCGTTCTAGGACATTTGGTTTGAGCGCAATCATTAAACTTAGGTCAAAAAAGCCATTTAAGCCTTTTCACAGTGAGATCTATGCGATATGGCCGAGAAATGTAATTTTGATGTTAACTCCCAAACCGCTGCGCAGAAGTCAACTAAACTTCACCCAATAGTGTATTGTATCACATTCTAGTAGTTACATTTGAAAATTTCGTTCTAGGACATTTGGTTTGAGCGCAATCATTAAACTTAATTAAAAAAGTCATTTAAGCCTTTTCACAGTGAGATCTATGCGATATGGCCGAGAAATGTAATTTTGATGTTAACTCCCAAACCGCTGCGCAGAAGTCAACCAAACTTCACCCATTAGTGTATTGTATCACAATCTAGTAATTACATGTGGAAATTTGGTTCTAGGACATTTGATTTGAGCGCAATCCTCAAACTTAGGTCAAAAAAGCCATTTAAGCCTTTTCACAGTGAGATCTATGCGATATGGCCGAGAAATGTAATTTTGATGTTAACTCCCAAACCGCTGCGCAGAAGTCAACCAAACTTCACCCAATAGTGTATTGTATCACAATCTAGTAGTTACATTTGAAAATTTTGTTCTAGGACATTTTGTTTGAACGCAATCATCAAACTTAATTAAAAAAGTCATTTAAGCCTTTTCACAGTGAGATCTATGCGATATGGCCGAGAAATGTAATTTTGATGTTAACTCCCAAACCGCTGCGCAGAAGTCAACCAAACTTCAACCATTAGTGTATTGTATCACAATCTAGTAGTTACATGTGGAAATTTGGTTCTAGGACATTTGATTTGAGCGCAGTCCTCAAACTTAGGTCAAAAAAGCCATTTAAGCCTTTTCACAGTGAGATCTATGCGATATGGCCGAGAAATGTAATTTTGATGTTAACTCCCAAACCGCTGCGCAGAAGTCAACCAAACTTCACCCAATAGTGTATTGTATCACAATCTAGTAGTTACATTTGAAAATTTTGTTCTAGGACATTTTGTTTGAGCGCAATCATCAAACTTAATTAAAAAAGTCATTTAAGCCTTTTCACAGTGAGATCTATGCGATATGGCCGAGAAATGTAATTTTGATGTTAACTCCCAAACCGCTGCGCAGAAGTCAACCAAACTTCACCCATTAGTGTATTGTATCACAATCTAGTAGTTACATGTGGAAATTTGGTTATTGGACATTTGGTTTGAGCGCAATCATTAAACTTAGGTCAAAAAAGCCATTTAAGCCTTTTCACAGTGAGATCTATGCGATATGGCCGAGAAATGTAATTTTGATGTTAACTCCCAAACCGCTGCGCAGAAGTCAACCAAACTTCACCCAATAGTGTATTGTATCACAATCTAGTAGTTACATTTGAAAATTTTGTTCTAGGAAATTTTGTTTGAGCGCAATCATTAAACTTAATTAAAAAAGTCATTTAAGCCTTTTCACAGTGAGATCTATGCGATATGGCCGAGAAATGTAATTTTGATGTTAACTCCCAAACCGCTGCGCAGAAGTCAACCAAACTTCACCCATTAGTGTATTGTATCACAATCTAGTAATTACATGTGGAAATTTGGTTCTAGGACATTTGATTTGAGCGCAATCATCAAACTTAGGTCAAAAAAGCCATTTAAGCCTTTTCACAGTGAGATCTATGCGATATGGCCGAGAAATGTAATTTTGATGTTAACTCCCAAACCGCTGCGCAGAAGTCAACCAAACTTCACCCATTAGTGTATTGTATCACAATCTAGTAGTTACATGTGGAAATTTGGTTTTTGGACATTTGGTTTGAGCGCAATCATTAAACTTAGGTCAAAAAAGCCATTTAAGCCTTTTCACAGTGAGATCTATGCGATATGGCCGAGAAATGTAATTTTGATGTTAACTCCCAAACCGCTGCGCAGAAGTCAACCAAACTTCACCCAATAGTGTATTGTATCACAATCTAATAGTTACATTTGAAAATTTTGTTCTAGGAAATTTTGTTTGAGCGCAATCATCAAACTTAATTAAAAAAGTCATTTAAGCCTTTTCACAGTGAGATCTATGCGATATGGCCGAGAAATGTAATTTTGATGTTAACTCCCAAACCTCTGCGCAGAAGTCAACCAAACTTCACCCATTAGTGTATTGTATCACAATCTAGTAGTTACATGTGGAAATTTGGTTCTAGGACATTTGATTTGAGCGCAATCCTCAAACTTAGGTCAAAAAAGCCATTTAAGCCTTTTCACAGTGAGATCTATGCGATATGGCCGAGAAATGTAATTTTGATGTTAACTCCCAAACCGCTGCGCAGAAGTCAACCAAACTTCACCCAATAGTGTATTGTATCACATTCTAGTAGTTACATTTGAAAATTTCGTTCTAGGACATTTGGTTTGAGCGCAATCTTTAAACTTATGTCAAAAAAGCCATTTAAGCCTTTTCACAGTGAGATCTATGCGATATGGCCGAGAAATGTAATTTTGATGTTAACTCCCAAACCGCTGCGCAGAAGTCAACCAAACTTCACCCAATAGTGTATTGTATCACAATCTAGTAGTTACATTTGAAAATTTTGTTCTAGGACATTTTGTTTGAACGCAATCATCAAACTTAATTAAAAAAGTCATTTAAGCCTTTTCACAGTGAGATCTATGCGATATGGCCGAGAAATGTAATTTTGATGTTAACTCCCAAACCGCTGCGCAGAAGTCAACCAAACTTCACCCAATAGTGTATTGTATCACAATCTAGTAGTTACATTTGAAAATTTTGTTCTAGGACATTTTGTTTGAACGCAATCATCAAACTTAATTAAAAAAGTCATTTAAGCCTTTTCACGGTGAGATCTATGCGATATGGCCGAGAAATGTAATTTTGATGTTAACTCCCAAACCGCTGCGCAGAAGTCAACCAAACTTCACCCAATAGTGTATTGTATCACATTCTAGTAGTTAAATTTGAAAATTTCGTTCTAGGACATTTGGTTTGAGCGCAATCATTAAACTTAGGTCAAAAAAGCCATTTAAGCCTTTTCACAGTGAGATCTATGCGATATGGCCGAGAAATGTAATTTTGATGTTAACTCCCAAACCGCTGCGCAGAAGTCAACCAAACTTCTCCCAATAGTGTATTGTATCACAATCTAGTAGTTACATTTGAAAATTTTGTTCTAGGAAATTTTGTTTGAGCGCAATCATCAAACTTAATTAAAAAAGTCATTTAAGCCTTTTCACAGTGAGATCTATACGATATGGCTTAGAAATGTAATTTTGATGTTAACTCCCAAACCTCTGCGCAGAAGTCAACCAAACTTCACCCATTAGTGTATTGTATCACAATCTAGTAGTTACATGTGGAAATTTGGTTCTAGGACATTTGATTTGAGCGCAATCCTCAAACTTAGGTCAAAAAAGCCATTTAAGCCTTTTCACAGTGAGATCTATGCGATATGGCCGAGAAATGTAATTTTGATGTTAACTCCCAAACCGCTGCGCAGAAGTCAACCAAACTTCACCCAATAGTGTATTGTATCACAATCTAGTAGTTACATTTGAAAATTTTGTTCTAGGACATTTTGTTTGAACGCAATCATCAAACTTAATTAAAAAAGTCATTTAAGCCTTTTCACAGTGAGATCTATGCGATATGGCCGAGAAATGTAATTTTGATGTTAACTCCCAAACCGCTGCGCAGAAGTCAACCAAACTTCACCCAATAGTGTATTGTATCACAATCTAGTAGTTACATTTGAAAATTTTGTTCTAGGACATTTTGTTTGAACGCAATCATCAAACTTAATTAAAAAAGTCATTTAAGCCTTTTCACGGTGAGATCTATGCGATATGGCCGAGAAATGTAATTTTGATGTTAACTCCCAAACCGCTGCGCAGAAGTCAACCAAACTTCACCCAATAGTGTATTGTATCACATTCTAGTAGTTACATTTGAAAATTTCGTTCTAGGACATTTGGTTTGAGCGCAATCATTAAACTTAGGTCAAAAAAGCCATTTAAGCCTTTTCACAGTGAGATCTATGCGATATGGCCGAGAAATGTAATTTTGATGTTAACTCCCAAACCGCTGCGCAGAAGTCAACTAAACTTCACCCAATAGTGTATTGTATCACATTCTAGTAGTTACATTTGAAAATTTCGTTCTAGGACATTTGGTTTGAGCGCAATCATTAAACTTAATTAAAAAAGTCATTTAAGCCTTTTCACAGTGAGATCTATGCGATATGGCCGAGAAATGTAATTTTGATGTTAACTCCCAAACCGCTGCGCAGAAGTCAACCAAACTTCACCCATTAGTGTATTGTATCACAATCTAGTAATTACATGTGGAAATTTGGTTCTAGGACATTTGATTTGAGCGCAATCCTCAAACTTAGGTCAAAAAAGCCATTTAAGCCTTTTCACAGTGAGATCTATGCGATATGGCCGAGAAATGTAATTTTGATGTTAACTCCCAAACCGCTGCGCAGAAGTCAACCAAACTTCACCCAATAGTGTATTGTATCACAATCTAGTAGTTACATTTGAAAATTTTGTTCTAGGACATTTTGTTTGAACGCAATCATCAAACTTAATTAAAAAAGTCATTTAAGCCTTTTCACAGTGAGATCTATGCGATATGGCCGAGAAATGTAATTTTGATGTTAACTCCCAAACCGCTGCGCAGAAGTCAACCAAACTTCACCCATTAGTGTATTGTATCACAATCTAGTAATTACATGTGGAAATTTGGTTCTAGGACATTTGATTTGAGCGCAATCCTCAAACTTAGGTCAAAAAAGCCATTTAAGCCTTTTCACAGTGAGATCTATGCGATATGGCCGAGAAATGTAATTTTGATGTTAACTCCCAAACCGCTGCGCAGAAGTCAACCAAACTTCACCCAATAGTGTATTGTATCACAATCTAGTAGTTACATTTGAAAATTTTGATCTATGACATTTTGTTTGAACGCAATCATCAAACTTAATTAAAAAAGTCATTTAAGCCTTTTCACAGTGAGATCTATGCGATATGGCCAAGAAATGTAATTTTGATGTTAACTCCCAAACCGCCTCGCAGAAGTCAACCAAACTTCACCCATTAGTGTATTGTATCACAATCTAGTAGTTACATGTGGAAATTTCGTTATTGGACATTTGGTTTGAGCGCAATCATTAAACTTAGGTCAAAAAAGCCATTTAAGCCTTTTCACAGTGAGATCTATGCGATATGGCCGAGAAATGTAATTTTGATGTTAACTCCAAAACCGCTGCGCAGAAGTCAACCAAACTTCACCCAATAGTGTATTGTATCACAATCTAGTAGTTACATTTGAAAATTTTGTTCTAGGAAATTTTGTTTGAGCGCAATCATCAAACTTAATTAAAAAAGTCATTTAAGCCTTTTCACAGTGAGATCTATGCGATATGGCCGAGATATGTAATTTTGATGTTAACTCCCAAACCTCTGCGCAGAAGTCAACCAAACTTCACCCATTAGTGTATTGTATCACAATCTAGTAGTTACATTTGAAAATTTTGTTCTAGGAAATTTTGTTTGAGCGCAATCATCAAACTTAATTAAAAAAGTCATTTAAGCCTTTTCACAGTGAGATCTATACGATATGGCTTAGAAATGTAATTTTGATGTTAACTCCCAAACCTCTGCGCAGAAGTCAACCAAACTTCACCCATTAGTGTATTGTATCACAATCTAGTAGTTACATGTGGAAATTTGGTTCTAGGACATTTGATTTGAGCGCAATCCTCAAACTTAGGTCAAAAAAGCCATTTAAGCCTTTTCACAGTGAGATCTATGCGATATGGCCGAGAAATGTAATTTTGATGTTAACTCCCAAACCGCTGCGCAGAAGTCAACCAAACTTCACCCAATAGTGTATTGTATCACAATCTAGTAGTTACATTTGAAAATTTTGTTCTAGGACATTTTGTTTGAACGCAATCATCAAACTTAATTAAAAAAGTCATTTAAGCCTTTTCACAGTGAGATCTATGCGATATGGCCGAGAAATGTAATTTTGATGTTAACTCCCAAACCGCTGCGCAGAAGTCAACCAAACTTCACCCAATAGTGTATTGTATCACAATCTAGTAGTTACATTTGAAAATTTTGTTCTAGGACATTTTGTTTGAACGCAATCATCAAACTTAATTAAAAAAGTCATTTAAGCCTTTTCACGGTGAGATCTATGCGATATGGCCGAGAAATGTAATTTTGATGTTAACTCCCAAACCGCTGCGCAGAAGTCAACCAAACTTCACCCAATAGTGTATTGTATCACATTCTAGTAGTTACATTTGAAAATTTCGTTCTAGGACATTTGGTTTGAGCGCAATCATTAAACTTAGGTCAAAAAAGCCATTTAAGCCTTTTCACAGTGAGATCTATGCGATATGGCCGAGAAATGTAATTTTGATGTTAACTCCCAAACCGCTGCGCAGAAGTCAACTAAACTTCACCCAATAGTGTATTGTATCACATTCTAGTAGTTACATTTGAAAATTTCGTTCTAGGACATTTGGTTTGAGCGCAATCATTAAACTTAATTAAAAAAGTCATTTAAGCCTTTTCACAGTGAGATCTATGCGATATGGCCGAGAAATGTAATTTTGATGTTAACTCCCAAACCGCTGCGCAGAAGTCAACCAAACTTCACCCATTAGTGTATTGTATCACAATCTAGTAATTACATGTGGAAATTTGGTTCTAGGACATTTGATTTGAGCGCAATCCTCAAACTTAGGTCAAAAAAGCCATTTAAGCCTTTTCACAGTGAGATCTATGCGATATGGCCGAGAAATGTAATTTTGATGTTAACTCCCAAACCGCTGCGCAGAAGTCAACCAAACTTCACCCAATAGTGTATTGTATCACAATCTAGTAGTTACATTTGAAAATTTTGTTCTAGGACATTTTGTTTGAACGCAATCATCAAACTTAATTAAAAAAGTCATTTAAGCCTTTTCACAGTGAGATCTATGCGATATGGCCGAGAAATGTAATTTTGATGTTAACTCCCAAACCGCTGCGCAGAAGTCAACCAAACTTCACCCATTAGTGTATTGTATCACAATCTAGTAATTACATGTGGAAATTTGGTTCTAGGACATTTGATTTGAGCGCAATCCTCAAACTTAGGTCAAAAAAGCCATTTAAGCCTTTTCACAGTGAGATCTATGCGATATGGCCGAGAAATGTAATTTTGATGTTAACTCCCAAACCGCTGCGCAGAAGTCAACCAAACTTCACCCAATAGTGTATTGTATCACAATCTAGTAGTTACATTTGAAAATTTTGATCTATGACATTTTGTTTGAACGCAATCATCAAACTTAATTAAAAAAGTCATTTAAGCCTTTTCACAGTGAGATCTATGCGATATGGCCAAGAAATGTAATTTTGATGTTAACTCCCAAACCGCCTCGCAGAAGTCAACCAAACTTCACCCATTAGTGTATTGTATCACAATCTAGTAGTTACATGTGGAAATTTCGTTATTGGACATTTGGTTTGAGCGCAATCATTAAACTTAGGTCAAAAAAGCCATTTAAGCCTTTTCACAGTGAGATCTATGCGATATGGCCGAGAAATGTAATTTTGATGTTAACTCCAAAACCGCTGCGCAGAAGTCAACCAAACTTCACCCAATAGTGTATTGTATCACAATCTAGTAGTTACATTTGAAAATTTTGTTCTAGGAAATTTTGTTTGAGCGCAATCATCAAACTTAATTAAAAAAGTCATTTAAGCCTTTTCACAGTGAGATCTATGCGATATGGCCGAGATATGTAATTTTGATGTTAACTCCCAAACCTCTGCGCAGAAGTCAACCAAACTTCACCCATTAGTGTATTGTATCACAATCTAGTAGTTACATGTGGAAATTTGGTTCTAGGACATTTGATTTGAGCGCAATCCTCAAACTTAGGTCAAAAAAGCCATTTAAGCCTTTTCACAGTGAGATCTATGCGATATGGCCGAAAAATGTAATTTTGATGTTAACTCCCAAACCGCTGCGCAGAAGTCAACCAAACTTCACCCAATAGTGTATTGTATCACATTCTAGTAGTTACATTTGAAAATTTCGTTCTAGGACATTTGGTTTGAGCGCAATCTTTAAACTTAGGTCAAAAAAGCCATTTAAGCCTTTTCACAGTGAGATCTATGCGATATGGCCGAGAAATGTAATTTTGATGTTAACTCCCAAACCGCTGCGCAGAAGTCAACCAAACTTCACCCAATAGTGTATTGTATCACAATCTAGTAGTTACATTTGAAAATTTTGTTCTAGGACATTTTGTTTGAACGCAATCATCAAACTTAATTAAAAAAGTCATTTAAGCCTTTTCACAGTGAGATCTATGCGATATGGCCGAGAAATGTAATTTTGATGTTAACTCCCAAACCGCTGCGCAGAAGTCAACCAAACTTCACCCAATAGTGTATTGTATCACAATCTAGTAGTTACATTTGAAAATTTTGTTCTAGGACATTTTGTTTGAACGCAATCATCAAACTTAATTAAAAAAGTCATTTAAGCCTTTTCACGGTGAGATCTATGCGATATGGCCGAGAAATGTAATTTTGATGTTAACTCCCAAACCGCTGCGCAGAAGTCAACCAAACTTCACCCAATAGTGTATTGTATCACATTCTAGTAGTTACATTTGAAAATTTCGTTCTAGGACATTTGGTTTGAGCGCAATCATTAAACTTAGGTCAAAAAAGCCATTTAAGCCTTTTCACAGTGAGATCTATGCGATATGGCCGAGAAATGTAATTTTGATGTTAACTCCCAAACCGCTGCGCAGAAGTCAACTAAACTTCACCCAATAGTGTATTGTATCACATTCTAGTAGTTACATTTGAAAATTTCGTTCTAGGACATTTGGTTTGAGCGCAATCATTAAACTTAATTAAAAAAGTCATTTAAGCCTTTTCACAGTGAGATCTATGCGATATGGCCGAGAAATGTAATTTTGATGTTAACTCCCAAACCGCTGCGCAGAAGTCAACCAAACTTCACCCATTAGTGTATTGCATCACAATCTAGTAATTACATGTGGAAATTTGGTTCTAGGACATTTGATTTGAGCGCAATCCTCAAACTTAGGTCAAAAAAGCCATTTAAGCCTTTTCACAGTGAGATCTATGCGATATGGCCGAGAAATGTAATTTTGATGTTAACTCCCAAACCGCTGCGCAGAAGTCAACCAAACTTCACCCAATAGTGTATTGTATCACAATCTAGTAGTTACATGTGGAAATTTGGTTTTTGGACATTTGGTTTGAGCGCAATCATTAAACTTAGGTCAAAAAAGCCATTTAAGCCTTTTCACAGTGAGATCTATGCGATATGGCCGAGAAATGTAATTTTGATGTTAACTCCCAAACCGCTGCGCAGAAGTCAACCAAACTTCACCCAATAGTGTATTGTATCACAATCTAATAGTTACATTTGAAAATTTTGTTCTAGGAAATTTTGTTTGAGCGCAATCATCAAACTTAATTAAAAAAGTCATTTAAGCCTTTTCACAGTGAGATCTATGCGATATGGCCGAGAAATGTAATTTTGATGTTAACTCCCAAACCTCTGCGCAGAAGTCAACCAAACTTCACCCATTAGTGTATTGTATCACAATCTAGTAGTTACATGTGGAAATTTGGTTCTAGGACATTTGATTTGAGCGCAATCCTCAAACTTAGGTCAAAAAAGCCATTTAAGCCTTTTCACAGTGAGATCTATGCGATATGGCCGAGAAATGTAATTTTGATGTTAACTCCCAAACCGCTGCGCAGAAGTCAACCAAACTTCACCCAATAGTGTATTGTATCACATTCTAGTAGTTACATTTGAAAATTTCGTTCTAGGACATTTGGTTTGAGCGCAATCTTTAAACTTATGTCAAAAAAGCCATTTAAGCCTTTTCACAGTGAGATCTATGCGATATGGCCGAGAAATGTAATTTTGATGTTAACTCCCAAACCGCTGCGCAGAAGTCAACCAAACTTCACCCAATAGTGTATTGTATCACAATCTAGTAGTTACATTTGAAAATTTTGTTCTAGGACATTTTGTTTGAACGCAATCATCAAACTTAATTAAAAAAGTCATTTAAGCCTTTTCACAGTGAGATCTATGCGATATGGCCGAGAAATGTAATTTTGATGTTAACTCCCAAACCGCTGCGCAGAAGTCAACCAAACTTCACCCAATAGTGTATTGTATCACAATCTAGTAGTTACATTTGAAAATTTTGTTCTAGGACATTTTGTTTGAACGCAATCATCAAACTTAATTAAAAAAGTCATTTAAGCCTTTTCACAGTGAGATCTATGCGATATGGCCGAGAAATGTAATTTTGATGTTAACTCCCAAACCGCTGCGCAGAAGTCAACCAAACTTCACCCAATAGTGTATTGTATCACATTCTAGTAGTTACATTTGAAAATTTCGTTCTAGGACATTTGGTTTGAGCGCAATCATTAAACTTAGGTCAAAAAAGCCATTTAAGCCTTTTCACAGTGAGATCTATGCGATATGGCCGAGTAATGTAATTTTGATGTTAACTCCCAAACCGCTGCGCAGAAGTCAACTAAACTTCACCCAATAGTGTATTGTATCACATTCTAGTAGTTACATTTGAAAATTTCGTTCTAGGACATTTGGTTTGAGCGCAATCATTAAACTTAATTAAAAAAGTCATTTAAGCCTTTTCACAGTGAGATCTATGCGATATGGCCGAGAAATGTAATTTTGATGTTAACTCCCAAACCGCCTCGCAGAAGTCAACCAAACTTCACCCATTAGTGTATTGTATCACAATCTAGTAGTTACATGTGGAAATTTGGTTATTGGACATTTGGTTTGAGCGCAATCATTAAACTTAGGTCAAAAAAGTCATTTAAGCCTTTTCACAGTGAGATCTATGCGATATGGCCGAGAAATGTAATTTTGATGTTAACTCCCAAACCGCTGCGCAGAAGTCAACCAAACTTCACCCAATAGTGTATTGTATCACATTCTAGTAGTTACATTTGAAAATTTCGTTCTAGGACATTTGGTTTGAGCGCAATCATTAAATTTAGGTCAAAAAAGCCATTTAAGCCTTTTCACAGTGAGATCTATGCGATATGGCCGAGAAATGTAATTTTGATGTTAACTCCCAAACCGCTGCGCAGAAGTCAACTAAACTTCACCCAATAGTGTATTGTATCACATTCTAGTAGTTACATTTGAAAATTTCGTTCTAGGACATTTGGTTTGAGCGCAATCATTAAACTTAATTAAAAAAGTCATTTAAGCCTTTTCACAGTGAGATCTATGCGATATGGCCGAGAAATGTAATTTTGATGTTAACTCCCAAACCGCTGCGCAGAAGTCAACCAAACTTCACCCATTAGTGTATTGTATCACAATCTAGTAATTACATGTGGAAATTTGGTTCTAGGACATTTGATTTGAGCGCAATCCTCAAACTTAGGTCAAAAAAGCCATTTAAGCCTTTTCACAGTGAGATCTATGCGATTGGCCGAGAAATGTAATTTTGATGTTAACTCCCAAACCGCTGCGCAGAAGTCAACCAAACTTCACCCAATAGTGTATTGTATCACAATCTAGTAGTTACATTTGAAAATTTTGTTCTATGACATTTTGTTTGAACGCAATCATCAAACTTAATTAAAAAAGTCATTTAAGCCTTTTCACAGTGAGATCTATGCGATATGGCCAAGAAATGTAATTTTGATGTTAACTCCCAAACCGCCTCGCAGAAGTCAACCAAACTTCACCCATTAGTGTATTGTATCACATTCTAGTAGTTACATTTGAAAATTTCGTTCTAGGACATTTGGTTTGAGCGCAATCTTTAAACTTATGTCAAAAAAGCCATTTAAGCCTTTTCACAGTGAGATCTATGCGATATGGCCGAGAAATGTAATTTTGATGTTAACTCCCAAACCGCTGCGCAGAAGTCAACCAAACTTCACCCAATAGTGTATTGTATCACAATCTAGTAGTTACATTTGAAAATTTTGTTCTAGGACATTTTGTTTGAACGCAATCATCAAACTTAATTAAAAAAGTCATTTAAGCCTTTTCACAGTGAGATCTATGCGATATGGCCGAGAAATGTAATTTTGATGTTAACTCCCAAACCGCTGCGCAGAAGTCAACCAAACTTCACCCAATAGTGTATTGTATCACAATCTAGTAGTTACATTTGAAAATTTTGTTCTAGGACATTTTGTTTGAACGCAATCATCAAACTTAATTAAAAAAGTCATTTAAGCCTTTTCACGGTGAGATCTATGCGATATGGCCGAGAAATGTAATTTTGATGTTAACTCCCAAACCGCTGCGCAGAAGTCAACCAAACTTCACCCAATAGTGTATTGTATCACATTCTAGTAGTTACATTTGAAAATTTCGTTCTAGGACATTTGGTTTGAGCGCAATCATTAAACGTAGGTCAAAAAAGCCATTTAAGCCTTTTCACAGTGAGATCTATGCGATATGGCCGAGAAATGTAATTTTGATGTTAACTCCCAAACCGCTGCGCAGAAGTCAACCAAACTTCACCCAATAGTGTATTGTATCACATTCTAGTAGTTACATTTAAAAATTTCGTTCTAGGACATTTGGTTTGAGCGCAATCATTAAACTTAATTAAAAAAGTCATTTAAGCCTTTTCACAGTGAGATCTATGCGATATGGCCGAGAAATGTAATTTTGATGTTAACTCCCAAACCTCTGCGCAGAAGTCAACCAAACTTCACCCATTAGTGTATTGTATCACAATCTAGTAGTTACATGTGGAAATTTGGTTCTAGGACATTTGATTTGAGCGCAATCCTCAAACTTAGGTCAAAAAAGCCATTTAAGCCTTTTCACAGTGAGATCTATGCGATATGGCCGAAAAATGTAATTTTGATGTTAACTCCCAAACCGCTGCGCAGAAGTCAACCAAACTTCACCCAATAGTGTATTGTATCACATTCTAGTAGTTACATTTGAAAATTTCGTTCTAGGACATTTGGTTTGAGCGCAATCTTTAAACTTAGGTCAAAAAAGCCATTTAAGCCTTTTCACAGTGAGATCTATGCGATATGGCCGAGAAATGTAATTTTGATGTTAACTCCCAAACCGCTGCGCAGAAGTCAACCAAACTTCACCCAATAGTGTATTGTATCACAATCTAGTAGTTACATTTGAAAATTTTGTTCTAGGACATTTTGTTTGAACGCAATCATCAAACTTAATTAAAAAAGTCATTTAAGCCTTTTCACAGTGAGATCTATGCGATATGGCCGAGAAATGTAATTTTGATGTTAACTCCCAAACCGCTGCGCAGAAGTCAACCAAACTTCACCCAATAGTGTATTGTATCACAATCTAGTAGTTACATTTGAAAATTTTGTTCTAGGACATTTTGTTTGAACGCAATCATCAAACTTAATTAAAAAAGTCATTTAAGCCTTTTCACGGTGAGATCTATGCGATATGGCCGAGAAATGTAATTTTGATGTTAACTCCCAAACCGCTGCGCAGAAGTCAACCAAACTTCACCCAATAGTGTATTGTATCACATTCTAGTAGTTACATTTGAAAATTTCGTTCTAGGACATTTGGTTTGAGCGCAATCATTAAACTTAGGTCAAAAAAGCCATTTAAGCCTTTTCACAGTGAGATCTATGCGATATGGCCGAGAAATGTAATTTTGATGTTAACTCCCAAACCGCTGCGCAGAAGTCAACTAAACTTCACCCAATAGTGTATTGTATCACATTCTAGTAGTTACATTTGAAAATTTCGTTCTAGGACATTTGGTTTGAGCGCAATCATTAAACTTAATTAAAAAAGTCATTTAAGCCTTTTCACAGTGAGATCTATGCGATATGGCCGAGAAATGTAATTTTGATGTTAACTCCCAAACCGCTGCGCAGAAGTCAACCAAACTTCACCCATTAGTGTATTGTATCACAATCTAGTAATTACATGTGGAAATTTGGTTCTAGGACATTTGATTTGAGCGCAATCCTCAAACTTAGGTCAAAAAAGCCATTTAAGCCTTTTCACAGTGAGATCTATGCGATATGGCCGAGAAATGTAATTTTGATGTTAACTCCCAAACCGCTGCGCAGAAGTCAACCAAACTTCACCCAATAGTGTATTGTATCACAATCTAGTAGTTACATGTGGAAATTTGGTTTTTGGACATTTGGTTTGAGCGCAATCATTAAACTTAGGTCAAAAAAGCCATTTAAGCCTTTTCACAGTGAGATCTATGCGATATGGCCGAGAAATGTAATTTTGATGTTAACTCCCAAACCGCTGCGCAGAAGTCAACCAAACTTCACCCAATAGTGTATTGTATCACAATCTAATAGTTACATTTGAAAATTTTGTTCTAGGAAATTTTGTTTGAGCGCAATCATCAAACTTAATTAAAAAAGTCATTTAAGCCTTTTCACAGTGAGATCTATGCGATATGGCCGAGAAATGTAATTTTGATGTTAACTCCCAAACCTCTGCGCAGAAGTCAACCAAACTTCACCCATTAGTGTATTGTATCACAATCTAGTAGTTACATGTGGAAATTTGGTTCTAGGACATTTGATTTGAGCGCAATCCTCAAACTTAGGTCAAAAAAGCCATTTAAGCCTTTTCACAGTGAGATCTATGCGATATGGCCGAGAAATGTAATTTTGATGTTAACTCCCAAACCGCTGCGCAGAAGTCAACCAAACTTCACCCAATAGTGTATTGTATCACATTCTAGTAGTTACATTTGAAAATTTCGTTCTAGGACATTTGGTTTGAGCGCAATCTTTAAACTTATGTCAAAAAAGCCATTTAAGCCTTTTCACAGTGAGATCTATGCGATATGGCCGAGAAATGTAATTTTGATGTTAACTCCCAAACCGCTGCGCAGAAGTCAACCAAACTTCACCCAATAGTGTATTGTATCACAATCTAGTAGTTACATTTGAAAATTTTGTTCTAGGACATTTTGTTTGAACGCAATCATCAAACTTAATTAAAAAAGTCATTTAAGCCTTTTCACAGTGAGATCTATGCGATATGGCCGAGAAATGTAATTTTGATGTTAACTCCAAAACCGCTGCGCAGAAGTCAACCAAACCACCCAATAGTGTATTGTATCACAATCTAGTAGTTACATTTGAAAATTTTGTTCTATGACATTTTGTTTGAACGCAATCATCAAACTTAATTAAAAAAGTCATTTAAGCCTTTTCACAGTGAGATCTATGCGATATGGCCGAGAAATGTAATTTTGATGTTAACTCCCAAACCGCTGCGCAGAAGTCAACCAAACTTCACCCATTAGTGTATTGTATCACAATCTAGTAGTTACATGTGGAAATTTGGTTATTGGACATTTGGTTTGAGCGCAATCATTAAACTTAGGTCAAAAAAGCCATTTAAGCCTTTTCACAGTGAGATCTATGCGATATGGCCGAGAAATGTAATTTTGATGTTAACTCCCAAACCGCTGCGCAGAAGTCAACCAAACTTCACCCAATAGTGTATTGTATCACAATCTAGTAGTTACATTTGAAAATTTTGTTCTAGGAAATTTTGTTTGAGCGCAATCATCAAACTTAATTAAAAAAGTCATTTAAGCCTTTTCACAGTGAGATCTATGCGATATGGCCGAGAAATGTAATTTTGATGTTAACTCCCAAACCTCTGCGCAGAAGTCAACCAAACTTCACCCAATAGTGTATTGTATCACAATCTAGTAGTTACATGTGGAAATTTGGTTCTAGGACATTTGATTTGAGAGCAATCTTTAAACTTAGGTCAAAAAAGCCATTTAAGCCTTTTCACAGTGGGATCTATGCGATATGGCCGAGAAATGTAATTTTGATGTTAACTCCCAAACCGCTGCGCAGAAGTCAACCAAACTTCACCCAATAGTGTATTGTATCACAATCTAGTAGTTACATTTGAAAGTTTTGTTCTAGGACATTTTGTTTGAACGCAATCATCAAACTTAATTAAAAAAGTCATTTAAGCCTTTTCACAGTGAGATCTATGCGATATGGCCGAGAAATGTAATTTTGATGTTAACTCCCAAACCGCTGCGCAGAAGTCAACCAAACTTCACCCAATAGTGTATTGTATCACAATCTAGTAGTTACATTTGGAAATTTTGTTCTTGGACATTTGATTTGAGTGCAATCCTCAAACTTAGGTCAAAAAAGCCATTTAAGCCTTTTCACAGTGAGATCTATGCGATATGGCCGAGAAATGTAATTTTGATGTTAACTCCCAAACCTCTGCGCAGAAGTCAACCAAACTTCACCCATTAGTGTATTGTATCACAATCTAGTAGTTACATGTGGAAATTTGGTTCTAGGACATTTGATTTGAGCGCAATCCTCAAACTTAGGTCAAAAAAGCCATTTAAGCCTTTTCACAGTGAGATCTATGCGATATGGCCGAGAAATGTAATTTTGATAACTCCCAAACCGCTGCGCAGAAATCAACCAAACTTCACCCAATAGTGTATTGTATCACATTCTAGTAGTTACATTTGAAAATTTCGTTCTAGGACATTTGGTTTGAGCGCAATCTTTAAACTTAGGTCAAAAAAGCCATTTAAGCCTTTTCACAGTGAGATCTATGCGATATGGCCGAGAAATGTAATTTTGATGTTAACTCCCAAACCGCTGCGCAGAAGTCAACCAAACTTCACCCAATAGTGTATTGTATCACAATCTAGTAGTTACATTTGAAAATTTTGTTCTAGGACATTTTGTTTGAACGCAATCATCAAACTTAATTAAAAAAGTCATTTAAGCCTTTTCACAGTGAGATCTATGCGATATGGCCGAGAAATGTAATTTTGATGTTAACTCCCAAACCGCTGCGCAGAAGTCAACCAAACTTCACCCATTAGTGTATTGTATCACAATCTAGTAGTTACATGTGGAAATTTGGTTATTGGACATTTGGTTTGAGCGCAATCATTAAACTTAGGTCAAAAAAGCCATTTAAGCCTTTTCACAGTGAGATCTATGCGATATGGCCGAGAAATGTAATTTTGATGTTAACTCCCAAACCGCTGCGCAGAAGTCAACCAAACTTCACCCAACAGTGTATTGTATCACAATCTAGTAGTTACATTTGAAAATTTTGTTCTAGGACATTTTGTTTGAACGCAATCATCAAACTTAATTAAAAAAGTCATTTAAGCCTTTTCACGGTGAGATCTATGCGATATGGCCGAGAAATGTAATTTTGATGTTAACTCCCAAACCGCTGCGCAGAAGTCAACCAAACTTCACCCAATAGTGTATTGTATCACATTCTAGTAGTTACATTTGAAAATTTCGTTCTAGGACATTTGGTTTGAGCGCAATCATTAAACTTAGGTCAAAAAAGCCATTTAAGCCTTTTCACAGTGAGATCTATGCGATATGGCCGAGAAATGTAATTTTGATGTTAACTCCCAAACCGCTGCGCAGAAGTTAACCAAACTTCACCCAATAGTGTATTGTATCACAATCTAGTAGTTACATTTGAAAATTTTGTTCTAGGAAATTTTGTTTGAGCGCAATCATCAAACTTAATTAAAAAAGTCATTTAAGCCTTTTCACAGTGAGATCTATACGATATGGCCGAGAAATGTAATTTTGATGTTAACTCCCAAACCTCTGCGCAGAAGTCAACCAAACTTCACCCATTAGTGTATTGTATCACAATCTAGTAGTTACATGTGGAAATTTGGTTCTAGGACATTTGATTTGAGCGCAATCCTCAAACTTAGGTCAAAAAAGCCATTTAAGCCTTTTCACAGTGAGATCTATGCGATATGGCCGAGAAATGTAATTTTGATAACTCCCAAACCGCTGCGCAGAAATCAACCAAACTTCACCCAATAGTGTATTGTATCACATTCTAGTAGTTACATTTGAAAATTTCGTTCTAGGACATTTGGTTTGAGCGCAATCTTTAAACTTAGGTCAAAAAAGCCATTTAAGCCTTTTCACAGTGAGATCTATGCGATATGGCCGAGAAATGTAATTTTGATGTTAACTCCCAAACCGCTGCGCAGAAGTCAACCAAACTTCACCCAATAGTGTATTGTATCACAATCTAGTAGTTACATTTGAAAATTTTGTTCTAGGACATTTTGTTTGAACGCAATCATCAAACTTAATTAAAAAAGTCATTTAAGCCTTTTCACAGTGAGATCTATGCGATATGGCCGAGAAATGTAATTTTGATGTTAACTCCCAAACTGCTGCGCAGAAGTCAACCAAACTTCACCCAATAGTGTATTGTATCACAATCTAGTAGTTACATTTGAAAATTTTGTTCTATGACATTTTGTTTGAACGCAATCATCAAACTTAATTAAAAAAGTCATTTAAGCCTTTTCACAGTGAGATCTATGCGATATGGCCGAGAAATGTAATTTTGATGTTAACTCCCAAACCGCTGCGCAGAAGTCAACCAAACTTCACCCATTAGTGTATTGTATCACAATCTAGTAGTTACATGTGGAAATTTGGTTATTGGACATTTGGTTTGAGCGCAATCATTAAACTTAGGTCAAAAAAGCCATTTAAGCCTTTTCACAGTGAGATCTATGCGATATGGCCGAGAAATGTAATTTTGATGTTAACTCCCAAACCGCTGCGCAGAAGTCAACCAAACTTCACCCAACAGTGTATTGTATCACAATCTAGTAGTTACATTTGAAAATTTTGTTCTAGGACATTTTGTTTGAACGCAATCATCAAACTTAATTAAAAAAGTCATTTAAGCCTTTTCACGGTGAGATCTATGCGATATGGCCGAGAAATGTAATTTTGATGTTAACTCCCAAACCGCTGCGCAGAAGTCAACCAAACTTCACCCAATAGTGTATTGTATCACATTCTAGTAGTTACATTTGAAAATTTCGTTCTAGGACATTTGGTTTGAGCGCAATCATTAAACTTAGGTCAAAAAAGCCATTTAAGCCTTTTCACAGTGAGATCTATGCGATATGGCCGAGAAATGTAATTTTGATGTTAACTCCCAAACCGCTGCGCAGAAGTCAACCAAACTTCACCCAATAGTGTATTGTATCACAATCTAGTAGTTACATTTGAAAATTTTGTTCTAGGACATTTTGTTTGAACGCAATCATCAAACTTAATTAAAAAAGTCATTTAAGCCTTTTCACGGTGAGATCTATGCGATATGGCCGAGAAATGTAATTTTGATGTTAACTCCCAAACCGCTGCGCAGAAGTCAACCAAACTTCACCCAATAGTGTATTGTATCACATTCTAGTAGTTACATTTGAAAATTTCGTTCTAGGACATTTGGTTTGAGCGCAATCATTAAACTTAGGTCAAAAAAGCCATTTAAGCCTTTTCACAGTGAGATCTATGCGATATGGCCGAGAAATGTAATTTTGATGTTAACTCCCAAACCGCTGCGCAGAAGTTAACCAAACTTCACCCAATAGTGTATTGTATCACAATCTAGTAGTTACATTTGAAAATTTTGTTCTAGGAAATTTTGTTTGAGCGCAATCATCAAACTTAATTAAAAAAGTCATTTAAGCCTTTTCACAGTGAGATCTATACGATATGGCCGAGAAATGTAATTTTGATGTTAACTCCCAAACCTCTGCGCAGAAGTCAACCAAACTTCACCCATTAGTGTATTGTATCACAATCTAGTAGTTACATGTGGAAATTTGGTTCTAGGACATTTGATTTGAGCGCAATCCTCAAACTTAGGTCAAAAAAGCCATTTAAGCCTTTTCACAGTGAGATCTATGCGATATGGCCGAGAAATGTAATTTTGATGTTAACTCCCAAACCGCTGCGCAGAAATCAACCAAACTTCACCCAATAGTGTATTGTATCACATTCTAGTAGTTACATTTGAAAATTTCGTTCTAGGACATTTGGTTTGAGCGCAATCTTTAAACTTAGGTCAAAAAAGCCATTTAAGCCTTTTCACAGTGAGATCTATGCGATATGGCCGAGAAATGTAATTTTGATGTTAACTCCCAAACCGCTGCGCAGAAGTCAACCAAACTTCACCCAATAGTGTATTGTATCACAATCTAGTAGTTACATTTGAAAATTTTGTTCTAGGACATTTTGTTTGAACGCAATCATCAAACTTAATTAAAAAAGTCATTTAAGCCTTTTCACAGTGAGATCTATGCGATATGGCCGAGAAATGTAATTTTGATGTTAACTCCCAAACCGCTGCGCAGAAGTCAACCAAACTTCACCCATTAGTGTATTGTATCACAATCTAGTAGTTACATGTGGAAATTTGGTTATTGGACATTTGGTTTGAGCGCAATCATTAAACTTAGGTCAAAAAAGCCATTTAAGCCTTTTCACAGTGAGATCTATGCGATATGGCCGAGAAATGTAATTTTGATGTTAACTCCCAAACCGCTGCGCAGAAGTCAACCAAACTTCACCCAACAGTGTATTGTATCACAATCTAGTAGTTACATTTGAAAATTTTGTTCTAGGACATTTTGTTTGAACGCAATCATCAAACTTAATTAAAAAAGTCATTTAAGCCTTTTCACGGTGAGATCTATGCGATATGGCCGAGAAATGTAATTTTGATGTTAACTCCCAAACCGCTGCGCAGAAGTCAACCAAACTTCACCCAATAGTGTATTGTATCACATTCTAGTAGTTACATTTGAAAATTTCGTTCTAGGACATTTGGTTTGAGCGCAATCATTAAACTTAGGTCAAAAAAGCCATTTAAGCCTTTTCACAGTGAGATCTATGCGATATGGCCGAGAAATGTAATTTTGATGTTAACTCCCAAACCGCTGCGCAGAAGTCAACCAAACTTCACCCAATAGTGTATTGTATCACAATCTAGTAGTTACATTTGAAAATTTTGTTCTAGGAAATTTTGTTTGAGCGCAATCATCAAACTTAATTAAAAAAGTCATTTAAGCCTTTTCACAGTGAGATCTATACGATATGGCCGAGAAATGTAATTTTGATGTTAACTCCCAAACCTCTGCGCAGAAGTCAACCAAACTTCACCCATTAGTGTATTGTATCACAATCTAGTAGTTACATGTGGAAATTTGGTTCTAGGACATTTGATTTGAGCGCAATCCTCAAACTTAGGTCAAAAAAGCCATTTAAGCCTTTTCACAGTGAGATCTATGCGATATGGCCGAGAAATGTAATTTTGATGTTAACTCCCAAACCGCTGCGCAGAAATCAACCAAACTTCACCCAATAGTGTATTGTATCACATTCTAGTAGTTACATTTGAAAATTTCGTTCTAGGACATTTGGTTTGAGCGCAATCTTTAAACTTAGGTCAAAAAAGCCATTTAAGCCTTTTCACAGTGAGATCTATGCGATATGGCCGAGAAATGTAATTTTGATGTTAACTCCCAAACCGCTGCGCAGAAGTCAACCAAACTTCACCCAATAGTGTATTGTATCACAATCTAGTAGTTACATTTGAAAATTTTGTTCTAGGACATTTTGTTTGAACGCAATCATCAAACTTAATTAAAAAAGTCATTTAAGCCTTTTCACAGTGAGATCTATGCGATATGGCCGAGAAATGTAATTTTGATGTTAACTCCCAAACCGCTGCGCAGAAGTCAACCAAACTTCACCCAATAGTGTATTGTATCACAATCTAGTAGTTACATTTGAAAATTTTGTTCTATGACATTTTGTTTGAACGCAATCATCAAACTTAATTAAAAAAGTCATTTAAGCCTTTTCACAGTGAGATCTATGCGATATGGCCGAGAAATGTAATTTTGATGTTAACTCCCAAACCGCTGCGCAGAAGTCAACCAAACTTCACCCATTAGTGTATTGTATCACAATCTAGTAGTTACATGTGGAAATTTGGTTATTGGACATTTGGTTTGAGCGCAATCATTAAACTTAGGTCAAAAAAGCCATTTAAGCCTTTTCACAGTGAGATCTATGCGATATGGCCGAGAAATGTAATTTTGATGTTAACTCCCAAACCGCTGCGCAGAAGTCAACCAAACTTCACCCAATAGTGTATTGTATCACAATCTAGTAGTTACATTTGAAAATTTTGTTCTAGGACATTTTGTTTGAACGCAATCATCAAACTTAATTAAAAAAGTCATTTAAGCCTTTTCACAGTGAGATCTATGCGATATGGCCGAGAAATGTAATTTTGATGTTAACTCCCAAACCGCCTCGCAGAAGTCAACCAAACTTCACCCATTAGTGTATTGTATCACAATCTAGTAGTTACATGTGGAAATTTGGTTTTTGGACATTTGGTTTGAGCGCAATCATTAAACTTAGGTCAAAAAAGCCATTTAAGCCTTTTCACAGTGAGATCTATGCGATATGGCCGAGAAATGTAATTTTGATGTTAACTCCCAAACCGCTGCGCAGAAGTCAACCAAACTTCACCCAATAGTGTATTGTATCACATTCTAGTAGTTACATTTGAAAATTTCGTTCTAGGACATTTGGTTTGAGCGCAATCTTTAAACTTATGTCAAAAAAGCCATTTAAGCCTTTTCACAGTGAGATCTATGCGATATGGCCGAGAAATGTAATTTTGATGTTAACTCCCAAACCGCTGCGCAGAAGTCAACCAAACTTCACCCAATAGTGTATTGTATCACAATCTAGTAGTTACATTTGAAAATTTTGTTCTAGGACATTTTGTTTGAACGCAATCATCAAACTTAATTAAAAAAGTCATTTAAGCCTTTTCACAGTGAGATCTATGCGATATGGCCGAGAAATGTAATTTTGATGTTAACTCCCAAACCGCTGCGCAGAAGTCAACCAAACTTCACCCAACAGTGTATTGTATCACAATCTAGTAGTTACATTTGAAAATTTTGTTCTAGGACATTTTGTTTGAACGCAATCATCAAACTTAATTAAAAAAGTCATTTAAGCCTTTTCACGGTGAGATCTATGCGATATGGCCGAGAAATGTAATTTTGATGTTAACTCCCAAACCGCTGCGCAGAAGTCAACCAAACTTCACCCAATAGTGTATTGTATCACATTCTAGTAGTTACATTTGAAAATTTCGTTCTAGGACATTTGGTTTGAGCGCAATCATTAAACTTAGGTCAAAAAAGCCATTTAAGCCTTTTCACAGTGAGATCTATGCGATATGGCCGAGAAATGTAATTTTGATGTTAACTCCCAAACCGCTGCGCAGAAGTTAACCAAACTTCACCCAATAGTGTATTGTATCACAATCTAGTAGTTACATTTGAAAATTTTGTTCTAGGAAATTTTGTTTGAGCGCAATCATCAAACTTAATTAAAAAAGTCATTTAAGCCTTTTCACAGTGAGATCTATACGATATGGCCGAGAAATGTAATTTTGATGTTAACTCCCAAACCTCTGCGCAGAAGTCAACCAAACTTCACCCATTAGTGTATTGTATCACAATCTAGTAGTTACATGTGGAAATTTTGTTCTAGGACATTTGATTTGAGCGCAATCCTCAAACTTAGGTCAAAAAAGCCATTTAAGCCTTTTCACAGTGAGATCTATGCGATATGGCCGAGAAATGTAATTTTGATGTTAACTCCCAAACCGCTGCGCAGAAATCAACCAAACTTCACCCAATAGTGTATTGTATCACATTCTAGTAGTTACATTTGAAAATTTCGTTCTAGGACATTTGGTTTGAGCGCAATCTTTAAACTTAGGTCAAAAAAGCCATTTAAGCCTTTTCACAGTGAGATCTATGCGATATGGCCGAGAAATGTAATTTTGATGTTAACTCCCAAACCGCTGCGAAGAAGTCAACCAAACTTCACCCAATAGTGTATTGTATCACAATCTAGTAGTTACATTTGAAAATTTTGTTCTAGGACATTTTGTTTGAACGCAATCATCAAACTTAATTAAAAAAGTCATTTAAGCCTTTTCACAGTGAGATCTATGCGATATGGCCGAGAAATGTAATTTTGATGTTAACTCCCAAACCGCTGCGCAGAAGTCAACCAAACTTCACCCAATAGTGTATTGTATCACAATCTAGTAGTTACATTTGAAAATTTTGTTCTATGACATTTTGTTTGAACGCAATCATCAAACTTAATTAAAAAAGTCATTTAAGCCTTTTCACAGTGAGATCTATGCGATATGGCCGAGAAATGTAATTTTGATGTTAACTCCCAAACCGCTGCGCAGAAGTCAACCAAACTTCACCCATTAGTGTATTGTATCACAATCTAGTAGTTACATGTGGAAATTTGGTTATTGGACATTTGGTTTGAGCGCAATCATTAAACTTAGGTCAAAAAAGCCATTTAAGCCTTTTCACAGTGAGATCTATGCGATATGGCCGAGAAATGTAATTTTGATGTTAACTCCCAAACCGCTGCGCAGAAGTCAACCAAACTTCACCCAACAGTGTATTGTATCACAATCTAGTAGTTACATTTGAAAATTTTGTTCTAGGACATTTTGTTTGAACGCAATCATCAAACTTAATTAAAAAAGTCATTTAAGCCTTTTCACGGTGAGATCTATGCGATATGGCCGAGAAATGTAATTTTGATGTTAACTCCCAAACCGCTGCGCAGAAGTCAACCAAACTTCACCCAATAGTGTATTGTATCACATTCTAGTAGTTACATTTGAAAATTTCGTTCTAGGACATTTGGTTTGAGCGCAATCATTAAACTTAGGTCAAAAAAGCCATTTAAGCCTTTTCACAGTGAGATCTATGCGATATGGCCGAGAAATGTAATTTTGATGTTAACTCCCAAACCGCTGCGCAGAAGTCAACCAAACTTCACCCAATAGTGTATTGTATCACAATCTAGTAGTTACATTTGAAAATTTTGTTCTAGGAAATTTTGTTTGAGCGCAATCATCAAACTTAATTAAAAAAGTCATTTAAGCCTTTTCACAGTGAGATCTATACGATATGGCCGAGAAATGTAATTTTGATGTTAACTCCCAAACCTCTGCGCAGAAGTCAACCAAACTTCACCCATTAGTGTATTGTATCACAATCTAGTAGTTACATGTGGAAATTTGGTTCTAGGACATTTGATTTGAGCGCAATCCTCAAACTTAGGTCAAAAAAGCCATTTAAGCCTTTTCACAGTGAGATCTATGCGATATGGCCGAGAAATGTAATTTTGATGTTAACTCCCAAACCGCTGCGCAGAAATCAACCAAACTTCACCCAATAGTGTATTGTATCACATTCTAGTAGTTACATTTGAAAATTTCGTTCTAGGACATTTGGTTTGAGCGCAATCTTTAAACTTAGGTCAAAAAAGCCATTTAAGCCTTTTCACAGTGAGATCTATGCGATATGGCCGAGAAATGTAATTTTGATGTTAACTCCCAAACCGCTGCGCAGAAGTCAACCAAACTTCACCCAATAGTGTATTGTATCACAATCTAGTAGTTACATTTGAAAATTTTGTTCTAGGACATTTTGTTTGAACGCAATCATCAAACTTAATTAAAAAAGTCATTTAAGCCTTTTCACAGTGAGATCTATGCGATATGGCCGAGAAATGTAATTTTGATGTTAACTCCCAAACCGCTGCGCAGAAGTCAACCAAACTTCACCCAATAGTGTATTGTATCACAATCTAGTAGTTACATTTGAAAATTTTGTTCTATGACATTTTGTTTGAACGCAATCATCAAACTTAATTAAAAAAGTCATTTAAGCCTTTTCACAGTGAGATCTATGCGATATGGCCGAGAAATGTAATTTTGATGTTAACTCCCAAACCGCTGCGCAGAAGTCAACCAAACTTCACCCATTAGTGTATTGTATCACAATCTAGTAGTTACATGTGGAAATTTGGTTATTGGACATTTGGTTTGAGCGCAATCATTAAACTTAGGTCAAAAAAGCCATTTAAGCCTTTTCACAGTGAGATCTATGCGATATGGCCGAGAAATGTAATTTTGATGTTAACTCCCAAACCGCTGCGCAGAAGTCAACCAAACTTCACCCAATAGTGTATTGTATCACAATCTAGTAGTTACATTTGAAAATTTTGTTCTAGGACATTTTGTTTGAACGCAATCATCAAACTTAATTAAAAAAGTCATTTAAGCCTTTTCACAGTGAGATCTATGCGATATGGCCGAGAAATGTAATTTTGATGTTAACTCCCAAACCGCCTCGCAGAAAACCAAACTTCACCCATTAGTGTATTGTATCACAATCTAGTAGTTACATGTGGAAATTTGGTTTTTGGACATTTGGTTTGAGCGCAATCATTAAACTTAGGTCAAAAAAGCCATTTAAGCCTTTTCACAGTGAGATCTATGCGATATGGCCGAGAAATGTAATTTTGATGTTAACTCCCAAACCGCTGCGCAGAAGTCAACCAAACTTCACCCAATAGTGTATTGTATCACAATCTAATAGTTACATTTGAAAATTTTGTTCTAGGAAATTTTGTTTGAGCGCAATCATCAAACTTAATTAAAAAAGTCATTTAAGCCTTTTCACAGTGAGATCTATGCGATATGGCCGAGAAATGTAATTTTGATGTTAACTCCCAAACCTCTGCGCAGAAGTCAACCAAACTTCACCCATTAGTGTATTGTATCACAATCTAGTAGTTACATGTGGAAATTTGGTTCTAGGACATTTGATTTGAGCGCAATCCTCAAACTTAGGTCAAAGAAAGCCATTTAAGCCTTTTCACAGTGAGATCTATGCGATATGGCCGAGAAATGTAATTTTGATGTTAACTCCCAAACCGCTGCGCAGAAGTCAACCAAACTTCACCCAATAGTGTATTGTATCACATTCTAGTAGTTACATTTGAAAATTTCGTTCTAGGACATTTGGTTTGAGCGCAATCTTTAAACTTATGTCAAAAAAGCCATTTAAGCCTTTTCACAGTGAGATCTATGCGATATGGCCGAGAAATGTAATTTTGATGTTAACTCCCAAACCGCTGCGCAGAAGTCAACCAAACTTCACCCAATAGTGTATTGTATCACAATCTAGTAGTTACATTTGAAAATTTTGTTCTAGGACATTTTGTTTGAACGCAATCATCAAACTTAATTAAAAAAGTCATTTAAGCCTTTTCACAGTGAGATCTATGCGATATGGCCGAGAAATGTAATTTTGATGTTAACTCCCAAACCGCTGCGCAGAAGTTAACCAAACTTCACCCAATAGTGTATTGTATCACAATCTAGTAGTTACATTTGAAAATTTTGTTCTAGGAAATTTTGTTTGAGCGCAATCATCAAACTTAATTAAAAAAGTCATTTAAGCCTTTTCACAGTGAGATCTATACGATATGGCCGAGAAATGTAATTTTGATGTTAACTCCCAAACCTCTGCGCAGAAGTCAACCAAACTTCACCCATTAGTGTATTGTATCACAATCTAGTAGTTACATGTGGAAATTTTGTTCTAGGACATTTGATTTGAGCGCAATCCTCAAACTTAGGTCAAAAAAGCCATTTAAGCCTTTTCACAGTGAGATCTATGCGATATGGCCGAGAAATGTAATTTTGATGTTAACTCCCAAACCGCTGCGCAGAAATCAACCAAACTTCACCCAATAGTGTATTGTATCACATTCTAGTAGTTACATTTGAAAATTTCGTTCTAGGACATTTGGTTTGAGCGCAATCTTTAAACTTAGGTCAAAAAAGCCATTTAAGCCTTTTCACAGTGAGATCTATGCGATATGGCCGAGAAATGTAATTTTGATGTTAACTCCCAAACCGCTGCGCAGAAGTCAACCAAACTTCACCCAATAGTGTATTGTATCACAATCTAGTAGTTACATTTGAAAATTTTGTTCTAGGACATTTTGTTTGAACGCAATCATCAAACTTAATTAAAAAAGTCATTTAAGCCTTTTCACAGTGAGATCTATGCGATATGGCCGAGAAATGTAATTTTGATGTTAACTCCCAAACCGCTGCGCAGAAGTCAACCAAACTTCATCCAATAGTGTATTGTATCACAATCTAGTAGTTACATTTGAAAATTTTGTTCTATGACATTTTGTTTGAACGCAATCATCAAACTTAATTAAAAAAGTCATTTAAGCCTTTTCACAGTGAGATCTATGCGATATGGCCGAGAAATGTAATTTTGATGTTAACTCCCAAACCGCTGCGCAGAAGTCAACCAAACTTCACCCATTAGTGTATTGTATCACAATCTAGTAGTTACATGTGGAAATTTGGTTATTGGACATTTGGTTTGAGCGCAATCATTAAACTTAGGTCAAAAAAGCCATTTAAGCCTTTTCACAGTGAGATCTATGCGATATGGCCGAGAAATGTAATTTTGATGTTAACTCCCAAACCGCTGCGCAGAAGTCAACCAAACTTCACCCAACAGTGTATTGTATCACAATCTAGTAGTTACATTTGAAAATTTTGTTCTAGGACATTTTGTTTGAACGCAATCATCAAACTTAATTAAAAAAGTCATTTAAGCCTTTTCACGGTGAGATCTATGCGATATGGCCGAGAAATGTAATTTTGATGTTAACTCCCAAACCGCTGCGCAGAAGTCAACCAAACTTCACCCAATAGTGTATTGTATCACATTCTAGTAGTTACATTTGAAAATTTCGTTCTAGGACATTTGGTTTGAGCGCAATCATTAAACTTAGGTCAAAAGAGCCATTTAAGCCTTTTCACAGTGAGATCTATGCGATATGGCCGAGAAATGTAATTTTGATGTTAACTCCCAAACCGCTGCGCAGAAGTCAACTAAACTTCACCCAATAGTGTATTGTATCACATTCTAGTAGTTACATTTGAAAATTTCGTTCTAGGACATTTGGTTTGAGCGCAATCATTAAACTTAATTAAAAAAGTCATTTAAGCCTTTTCACAGTGAGATCTATGCGATATGGCCGAGAAATGTAATTTTGATGTTAACTCCCAAACCGCTGCGCAGAAGTCAACCAAACTTCACCCATTAGTGTATTGTATCACAATCTAGTAATTACATGTGGAAATTTGGTTCTAGGACATTTGATTTGAGCGCAATCCTCAAACTTAGGTCAAAAAAGCCATTTAAGCCTTTTCACAGTGAGATCTATGCGATATGGCCGAGAAATGTAATTTTGATGTTAACTCCCAAACCGCTGCGCAGAAGTCAACCAAACTTCACCCAATAGTGTATTGTATCACAATCTAGTAGTTACATTTGAAAATTTTGTTCTATGACATTTTGTTTGAACGCAATCATCAAACTTAATTAAAAAAGTCATTTAAGCCTTTTCACAGTGAGATCTATGCGATATGGCCGAGAAATGTAATTTTGATGTTAACTCCCAAACCGCCTCGCAGAAGTCAACCAAACTTCACCCATTAGTGTATTGTATCACAATCTAGTAGTTACATGTGGAAATTTGGTTATTGGACATTTGGTTTGAGCGCAATCATTAAACTTAGGTCAAAAAAGTCATTTAAGCCTTTTCACAGTGAGATCTATGCGATATGGCCGAGAAATGTAATTTTGATGTTAACTCCCAAACCGCTGCGCAGAAGTCAACCAAACTTCACCCAATAGTGTATTGTATCACATTCTAGTAGTTACATTTGAAAATTTCGTTCTAGGACATTTGGTTTGAGCGCAATCATTAAATTTAGGTCAAAAAAGCCATTTAAGCCTTTTCACAGTGAGATCTATGCGATATGGCCGAGAAATGTAATTTTGATGTTAACTCCCAAACCGCTGCGCAGAAGTCAACTAAACTTCACTCAATAGTGTATTGTATCACATTCTAGTAGTTACATTTGAAAATTTCGTTCTAGGACATTTGGTTTGAGCGCAATCATTAAACTTAATTAAAAAAGTCATTTAAGCCTTTTCACAGTGAGATCTATGCGATATGGCCGAGAAATGTAATTTTGATGTTAACTCCCAAACCGCTGCGCAGAAGTCAACCAAACTTCACCCATTAGTGTATTGTATCACAATCTAGTAATTACATGTAGAAATTTGGTTCTAGGACATTTGATTTGAGCGCAATCCTCAAACTTAGGTCAAAAAAGCCATTTAAGCCTTTTCACAGTGAGATCTATGCGATATGGCCGAGAAATGTAATTTTGATGTTAACTCCCAAACCGCTGCGCAGAAGTCAACCAAACTTCACCCAATAGTGTATTGTATCACAATCTAGTAGTTACATGTGGAAATTTGGTTTTTGGACATTTGGTTTGAGCGCAATCATTAAACTTAGGTCAAAAAAGCCATTTAAGCCTTTTCACAGTGAGATCTATGCGATATGGCCGAGAAATGTAATTTTGATGTTAACTCCCAAACCGCTGCGCAGAAGTCAACCAAACTTCACCCAATAGTGTATTGTATCACAATCTAATAGTTACATTTGAAAATTTTGTTCTAGGAAATTTTGTTTGAGCGCAATCATCAAACTTAATTAAAAAAGTCATTTAAGCCTTTTCACAGTGAGATCTATGCGATATGGCCGAGAAATGTAATTTTGATGTTAACTCCCAAACCTCTGCGCAGAAGTCAACCAAACTTCACCCATTAGTGTATTGTATCACAATCTAGTAGTTACATGTGGAAATTTGGTTCTAGGACATTTGATTTGAGCGCAATCCTCAAACTTAGGTCAAAAAAGCCATTTAAGCCTTTTCACAGTGAGATCTATGCGATATGGCCGAGAAATGTAATTTTGATGTTAACTCCCAAACCGCTGCGCAGAAGTCAACCAAACTTCACCCAATAGTGTATTGTATCACATTCTAGTAGTTACATTTGAAAATTTCGTTCTAGGACATTTGGTTTGAGCGCAATCATTAAACTTAGGTCAAAAAAGCCATTTAAGCCTTTTCACAGTGAGATCTATGCGATATGGCCGAGAAATGTAATTTTGATGTTAACTCCCAAACCGCTGCGCAGAAGTTAACCAAACGTCACCCAATAGTGTATTGTATCACAATCTAGTAGTTACATTTGAAAATTTTGTTCTAGGAAATTTTGTTTGAGCGCAATCATCAAACTTAATTAAAAAAGTCATTTAAGCCTTTTCACAGTGAGATCTATACGATATGGCCGAGAAATGTAATTTTGATGTTAACTCCCAAACCTCTGCGCAGAAGTCAACCAAACTTCACCCATTAGTGTATTGTATCACAATCTAGTAGTTACATGTGGAAATTTGGTTCTAGGACATTTGATTTGAGCGCAATCCTCAAACTTAGGTCAAAAAAGCCATTTAAGCCTTTTCACAGTGAGATCTATGCGATATGGCCGAGAAATGTAATTTTGATGTTAACTCCCAAACCGCTGCGCAGAAATCAACCAAACTTCACCCAATAGTGTATTGTATCACATTCTAGTAGTTACATTTGAAAATTTCGTTCTAGGACATTTGGTTTGAGCGCAATCTTTAAACTTAGGTCAAAAAAGCCATTTAAGCCTTTTCACAGTGAGATCTATGCGATATGGCCGAGAAATGTAATTTTGATGTTAACTCCCAAACCGCTGCGCAGAAGTCAACCAAACTTCACCCAATAGTGTATTGTATCACAATCTAGTAGTTACATTTGAAAATTTTGTTCTAGGACATTTTGTTTGAACGCAATCATCAAACTTAATTAAAAAAGTCATTTAAGCCTTTTCACAGTGAGATCTATGCGATATGGCCGAGAAATGTAATTTTGATGTTAACTCCCAAACCTCTGCGCAGAAGTCAACCAAACTTCACCCAATAGTGTATTGTATCACAATCTAGTAGTTACATTTGAAAATTTTGTTCTATGACATTTTGTTTGAACGCAATCATCAAACTTAATTAAAAAAGTCATTTAAGCCTTTTCACAGTGAGATCTATGCGATATGGCCGAGAAATGTAATTTTGATGTTAACTCCCAAACCGCTGCGCAGAAGTCAACCAAACTTCACCCATTAGTGTATTGTATCACAATCTAGTAGTTACATGTGGAAATTTGGTTCTAGGACATTTGATTTGAGCGCAATCCTCAAACTTAGGTCAAAAAAGCCATTTAAGCCTTTTCACAGTGAGATCTATGCGATATGGCCGAGAAATGTAATTTTGATGTTAACTCCCAAACCGCTGCGCAGAAGTCAACCAAACTTCACCCAATAGTGTATTGTATCACAATCTAGTAGTTACATTTGAAAATTTTGTTATAGGACATTTTGTTTGAACGCAATCATCAAACTTAATTAAAAAAGTCATTTAAGCCTTTTCACAGTGAGATCTATGCGATATGGCCGAGAAATGTAATTTTGATGTTAACTCCCAAACCGCTGCGCAGAAGTCAACCAAACTTCACCCAATAGTGTATTGTATCACAATCTAGTAGTTACATTTGAAAATTTTGTTCTATGACATTTTGTTTGAACGCAATCATCAAACTTAATTAAAAAAGTCATTTAAGCCTTTTCACAGTGAGATCTATGCGATATGGCCGAGAAATGTAATTTTGATGTTAACTCCCAAACCGCTGCGCAGAAGTCAACCAAACTTCACCCATTAGTGTATTGTATCACAATCTAGTAGTTACATGTGGAAATTTGGTTATTGGACATTTGGTTTGAGCGCAATCATTAAACTTAGGTCAAAAAAGCCATTTAAGCCTTTTCACAGTGAGATCTATGCGATATGGCCGAGAAATGTAATTTTGATGTTAACTCCCAAACCGCTGCGCAGAAGTCAACCAAACTTCACCCAACAGTGTATTGTATCACAATCTAGTAGTTACATTTGAAAATTTTGTTCTAGGACATTTTGTTTGAACGCAATCATCAAACTTAATTAAAAAAGTCATTTAAGCCTTTTCACGGTGAGATCTATGCGATATGGCCGAGAAATGTAATTTTGATGTTAACTCCCAAACCGCTGCGCAGAAGTCAACCAAACTTCACCCAATAGTGTATTGTATCACATTCTAGTAGTTACATTTGAAAATTTCGTTCTAGGACATTTGGTTTGAGCGCAATCATTAAACTTAGGTCAAAAAAGCCATTTAAGCCTTTTCACAGTGAGATCTATGCGATATGGCCGAGAAATGTAATTTTGATGTTAACTCCCAAACCGCTGCGCAGAAGTCAACCAAACTTCACCCAATAGTGTATTGTATCACAATCTAGTAGTTACATTTGAAAATTTTGTTCTAGGAAATTTTGTTTGAGCGCAATCATCAAACTTAATTAAAAAAGTCATTTAAGCCTTTTCACAGTGAGATCTATACGATATGGCCGAGAAATGTAATTTTGATGTTAACTCCCAAACCTCTGCGCAGAAGTCAACCAAACTTCACCCATTAGTGTATTGTATCACAATCTAGTAGTTACATGTGGAAATTTGGTTCTAGGACATTTGATTTGAGCGCAATCCTCAAACTTAGGTCAAAAAAGCCATTTAAGCCTTTTCACAGTGAGATCTATGCGATATGGCCGAGAAATGTAATTTTGATGTTAACTCCCAAACCGCTGCGCAGAAATCAACCAAACTTCACCCAATAGTGTATTGTATCACATTCTAGTAGTTACATTTGAAAATTTCGTTCTAGGACATTTGGTTTGAGCGCAATCTTTAAACTTAGGTCAAAAAAGCCATTTAAGCCTTTTCACAGTGAGATCTATGCGATATGGCCGAGAAATGTAATTTTGATGTTAACTCCCAAACCGCTGCGCAGAAGTCAACCAAACTTCACCCAATAGTGTATTGTATCACAATCTAGTAGTTACATTTGAAAATTTTGTTCTAGGACATTTTGTTTGAACGCAATCATCAAACTTAATTAAAAAAGTCATTTAAGCCTTTTCACAGTGAGATCTATGCGATATGGCCGAGAAATGTAATTTTGATGTTAACTCCCAAACCGCTGCGCAGAAGTCAACCAAACTTCACCCAATAGTGTATTGTATCACAATCTAGTAGTTACATTTGAAAATTTTGTTCTATGACATTTTGTTTGAACGCAATCATCAAACTTAATTAAAAAAGTCATTTAAGCCTTTTCACAGTGAGATCTATGCGATATGGCCGAGAAATGTAATTTTGATGTTAACTCCCAAACCGCTGCGCAGAAGTCAACCAAACTTCACCCATTAGTGTATTGTATCACAATCTAGTAGTTACATGTGGAAATTTGGTTATTGGACATTTGGTTTGAGCGCAATCATTAAACTTAGGTCAAAAAAGCCATTTAAGCCTTTTCACAGTGAGATCTATGCGATATGGCCGAGAAATGTAATTTTGATGTTAACTCCCAAACCGCTGCGCAGAAGTCAACCAAACTTCACCCAATAGTGTATTGTATCACAATCTAGTAGTTACATTTGAAAATTTTGTTCTAGGACATTTTGTTTGAACGCAATCATCAAACTTAATTAAAAAAGTCATTTAAGCCTTTTCACAGTGAGATCTATGCGATATGGCCGAGAAATGTAATTTTGATGTTAACTCCCAAACCGCCTCGCAGAAGTCAACCAAACTTCACCCATTAGTGTATTGTATCACAATCTAGTAGTTACATGTGGAAATTTGGTTTTTGGACATTTGGTTTGAGCGCAATCATTAAACTTAGGTCAAAAAAGCCATTTAAGCCTTTTCACAGTGAGATCTATGCGATATGGCCGAGAAATGTAATTTTGATGTTAACTCCCAAACCGCTGCGCAGAAGTCAACCAAACTTCACCCAATAGTGTATTTTATCACAATCTAATAGTTACATTTGAAAATTTTGTTCTAGGAAATTTTGTTTGAGCGCAATCATCAAACTTAATTAAAAAAGTCATTTAAGCCTTTTCACAGTGAGATCTATGCGATATGGCCGAGAAATGTAATTTTGATGTTAACTCCCAAACCGCTGCGCAGAAGTCAACCAAACTTCACCCAATAGTGTATTGTATCACAATCTAGTAGTTACATTTGGAAATTTTGTTCTTGGACATTTGATTTGAGTGCAATCCTCAAACTTAGGTCAAAAAAGCCATTTAAGCCTTTTCACAGTGAGATCTATGCGATATGGCCGAGAAATGTAATTTTGATGTTAACTCCCAAACCGCTGCGCAGAAGTCAACCAAACTTCACCCAATAGTGTATTGTATCACAATCTAGTAGTTACATTTGAAAATTTTGTTCTAGGACATTTTGTTTGAACGCAATCATCAAACTTAATTAAAAAAGTCATTTAAGCCTTTTCACAGTGAGATCTATGCGATATGGCCGAGAAATGTAATTTTGATGTTAACTCCCAAACCGCTGCGCAGAAGTCAACCAAACTTCACCCAATAGTGTATTGTATCACATTCTAGTAGTTTTATTTGAAAATTTCGTTCTAGGACATTTGGTTTGAGCGCAATCATTAAACTTAGGTCAAAAAAGCCATTTAAGCCTTTTCACAGTGAGATCTATGCGATATGGCCGAGAAATGTAATTTTGATGTTAACTCCCAAACCGCTGCGCAGAAGTCAACTAAACTTCACCCAATAGTGTATTGTATCACATTCTAGTAGTTACATTTGAAAATTTCGTTCTAGGACATTTGGTTTGAGCGCAATCATTAAACTTAATTAAAAAAGTCATTTAAGCCTTTTCACAGTGAGATCTATGCGATATGGCCGAGAAATGTAATTTTGATGTTAACTCCCAAACCGCTGCGCAGAAGTCAACCAAACTTCACCCATTAGTGTATTGTATCACAATCTAGTAATTACATGTGGAAATTTGGTTCTAGGACATTTGATTTGAGCGCAATCCTCAAACTTAGGTCAAAAAAGCCATTTAAGCCTTTTCACAGTGAGATCTATGCGATATGGCCGAGAAATGTAATTTTGATGTTAACTCCCAAACCGCTGCGCAGAAGTCAACCAAACTTCACCCAATAGTGTATTGTATCACAATCTAGTAGTTACATTTGAAAATTTTGTTCTATGACATTTTGTTTGAACGCAATCATCAAACTTAATTAAAAAAGTCATTTAAGCCTTTTCACAGTGAGATCTATGCGATATGGCCGAGAAATGTAATTTTGATGTTAACTCCCAAACCGCCTCGCAGAAGTCAACCAAACTTCACCCATTAGTGTATTGTATCACAATCTAGTAGTTACATGTGGAAATTTGGTTATTGGACATTTGGTTTGAGCGCAATCATTAAACTTAGGTCAAAAAAGTCATTTAAGCCTTTTCACAGTGAGATCTATGCGATATGGCCGAGAAATGTAATTTTGATGTTAACTCCCAAACCGCTGCGCAGAAGTCAACCAAACTTCACCCAATAGTGTATTGTATCACATTCTAGTAGTTACATTTGAAAATTTCGTTCTAGGACATTTGGTTTGAGCGCAATCATTAAATTTAGGTCAAAAAAGCCATTTAAGCCTTTTCACAGTGAGATCTATGCGATATGGCCGAGAAATGTAATTTTGATGTTAACTCCCAAACCGCTGCGCAGAAGTCAACTAAACTTCACCCAATAGTGTATTGTATCACATTCTAGTAGTTACATTTGAAAATTTCGTTCTAGGACATTTGGTTTGAGCGCAATCATTAAACTTAATTAAAAAAGTCATTTAAGCCTTTTCACAGTGAGATCTATGCGATATGGCCGAGAAATGTAATTTTGATGTTAACTCCCAAACCGCTGCGCAGAAGTCAACCAAACTTCACCCATTAGTGTATTGTATCACAATCTAGTAATTACATGTAGAAATTTGGTTCTAGGACATTTGATTTGAGCGCAATCCTCAAACTTAGGTCAAAAAAGCCATTTAAGCCTTTTCACAGTGAGATCTATGCGATATGGCCGAGAAATGTAATTTTGATGTTAACTCCCAAACCGCTGCGCAGAAGTCAACCAAACTTCACCCAATAGTGTATTGTATCACAATCTAGTAGTTACATGTGGAAATTTGGTTTTTGGACATTTGGTTTGAGCGCAATCATTAAACTTAGGTCAAAAAAGCCATTTAAGCCTTTTCACAGTGAGATCTATGCGATATGGCCGAGAAATGTAATTTTGATGTTAACTCCCAAACCGCTGCGCAGAAGTCAACCAAACTTCACCCAATAGTGTATTGTATAACAATCTAATAGTTACATTTGAAAATTTTGTTCTAGGAAATTTTGTTTGAGCGCAATCATCAAACTTAATTAAAAAAGTCATTTAAGCCTTTTCACAGTGAGATCTATGCGATATGGCCGAGAAATGTAATTTTGATGTTAACTCCCAAACCTCTGCGCAGAAGTCAACCAAACTTCACCCATTAGTGTATTGTATCACAATCTAGTAGTTACATGTGGAAATTTGGTTCTAGGACATTTGATTTGAGCGCAATCCTCAAACTTAGGTCAAAAAAGCCATTTAAGCCTTTTCACAGTGAGATCTATGCGATATGGCCGAGAAATGTAATTTTGATGTTAACTCCCAAACCGCTGCGCAGAAGTCAACCAAACTTCACCCAATAGTGTATTGTATCACATTCTAGTAGTTACATTTGAAAATTTCGTTCTAGGACATTTGGTTTGAGCGCAATCATTAAACTTAGGTCAAAAAAGCCATTTAAGCCTTTTCACAGTGAGATCTATGCGATATGGCCGAGAAATGTAATTTTGATGTTAACTCCCAAACCGCTGCGCAGAAGTCAACCAAACTTCACCCAATAGTGTATTGTATCACAATCTAGTAGTTACATTTGAAAATTTTGTTCTAGGACATTTTGTTTGAACGCAATCATCAAACTTAATTAAAAAAGTCATTTAAGCCTTTTCACAGTGAGATCTATGCGATATGGCCGAGAAATGTAATTTTGATGTTAACTCCCAAACCGCTGCGCAGAAGTCAACCAAACTTCACCCAATAGTGTATTGTATCACATTCTAGTAGTTACATTTGAAAATTTCGTTCTAGGACATTTGGTTTGAGCGCAATCATTAAACTTAGGTCAAAAAAGCCATTTAAGCCTTTTCACAGTGAGATCTATGCGATATGGCCGAGAAATGTAATTTTGATGTTAACTCCCAAACCGCTGCGCAGAAGTCAACTAAACTTCACCCAATAGTGTATTGTATCACATTCTAGTAGTTACATTTGAAAATTTCGTTCTAGGACATTTGGTTTGAGCGCAATCATTAAACTTAATTAAAAAAGTCATTTAAGCCTTTTCACAGTGAGATCTATGCGATATGGCCGAGAAATGTAATTTTGATGTTAACTCCCAAACCGCTGCGCAGAAGTCAACCAAACTTCACCCATTAGTGTATTGTATCACAATCTAGAAATTACATGTGGAAATTTGGTTCTAGGACATTTGATTTGAGCGCAATCCTCAAACTTAGGTCAAAAAAGCCATTTAAGCCTTTTCACAGTGAGATCTATGCGATATGGCCGAGAAATGTAATTTTGATGTTAACTCCCAAACCGCTGCGCAGAAGTCAACCAAACTTCACCCAATAGTGTATTGTATCACAATCTAGTAGTTACATTTGAAAATTTTGTTCTATGACATTTTGTTTGAACGCAATCATCAAACTTAATTAAAAAAGTCATTTAAGCCTTTTCACAGTGAGATCTATGCGATATGGCCGAGAAATGTAATTTTGATGTTAACTCCCAAACCGCCTCGCAGAAGTCAACCAAACTTCACCCATTAGTGTATTGTATCACAATCTAGTAGTTACATGTGGAAATTTGGTTATTGGACATTTGGTTTGAGCGCAATCATTAAACTTAGGTCAAAAAAGTCATTTAAGCCTTTTCACAGTGAGATCTATGCGATATGGCCGAGAAATGTAATTTTGATGTTAACTCCCAAACCGCTGCGCAGAAGTCAACCAAACTTCACCCAATAGTGTATTGTATCACATTCTAGTAGTTACATTTGAAAATTTCGTTCTAGGACATTTGGTTTGAGCGCAATCATTAAATTTAGGTCAAAAAAGCCATTTAAGCCTTTTCACAGTGAGATCTATGCGATATGGCCGAGAAATGTAATTTTGATGTTAACTCCCAAACCGCTGCGCAGAAGTCAACCAAACTTCACCCAATAGTGTATTGTATCACAATCTAGTAGTTACATTTGAACATTTTGTTCTAGGAAATTTTGTTTGAGCGCAATCATCAAACTTAATTAAAAAAGTCATTTAAGCCTTTTCACAGTGAGATCTATACGATATGGCCGAGAAATGTAATTTTGATGTTAACTCCCAAACCTCTGCGCAGAAGTCAACCAAACTTCACCCATTAGTGTATTGTATCACAATCTAGTAGTTACATGTGGAAATTTGGTTCTAGGACATTTGATTTGAGCGCAATCCTCAAACTTAGGTCAAAAAAGCCATTTAAGCCTTTTCACAGTGAGATCTATGCGATATGGCCGAGAAATGTAATTTTGATGTTAACTCCCAAACCGCTGCGCAGAAGTCAACCAAACTTCACCCAATAGTGTATTGTATCACATTCTAGTAGTTACATTTGAAAATTTCGTTCTAGGACATTTGGTTTGAGCGCAATCTTTAAACTTAGGTCAAAAAAGCCATTTAAGCCTTTTCACAGTGAGATCTATGCGATATGGCCGAGAAATGTAATTTTGATGTTAACTCCCAAACCGCTGCGCAGAAGTCAACCAAACTTCACCCAATAGTGTATTGTATCACAATCTAGTAGATACATTTGAAAATTTTGTTCTAGGACATTTTGTTTGAACGCAATCATCAAACTTAATTAAAAAAGTCATTTAAGCCTTTTCACAGTGAGATCTATGCGATATGGCCGAGAAATGTAATTTTGATGTTAACTCCCAAACCGCTGCGCAGAAGTCAACCAAACTTCACCCAATAGTGTATTGTATCACAATCTAGTAGTTACATGTGGAAATTTGGTTATTGGACATTTGGTTTGAGCGCAATCATTAAACTTAGGTCAAAAAAGCCATTTAAGCCTTTTCACAGTGAGATCTATGCGATATGGCCGAGAAATGTAATTTTGATGTTAACTCCCAAACCGCTGCGCAGAAGTCAACCAAACTTCACCCAATAGTGTATTGTATCACAATCTAGTAGTTACATTTGAAAATTTTGTTCTAGGACATTTGGTTTGAGCGCAATCATTAAACTTAATTAAAAAAGTCATTTAAGCCTTTTCACAGTGAGATCTATGCGATATGGCCGAGAAATGTAATTTTGATGTTAACTCCCAAACCGCTGCGCAGAAGTCAACCAAACTTCACCCATTAGTGTATTGTATCACAATCTAGTAATTACATGTGGAAATTTGGTTTTAGGACATTTGATTTGAGCGCAATCCTCAAACTTAGGTCAAAAAAGCCATTTAAGCCTTTTCACAGTGAGATCTATGCGATATGGCCGAGAAATGTAATTTTGATGTTAACTCCCAAACCGCTGCGCAGAAGTCAACCAAACTTCACCCAATAGTGTATTGTATCACAATCTAGTAGTTACATTTGAAAATTTTGTTCTAGGAAATTTTGTTTGAGCGCAATCATCAAACTTAATTAAAAAAGTCATTTAAGCCTTTTCACAGTGAGATCTATGCGATATGGCCGAGAAATGTAATTTTGATGTTAACTCCCAAACCGCTGCGCAGAAGTCAACCAAACTTCACCCATTAGTGTATTGTATCACAATCTAGTAATTACATGTGGAAATTTGGTTCTAGGACATTTGATTTGAGCGCAATCCTCAAACTTAGGTCAAAAAAGCCATTTAAGCCTTTTCACAGTGAGATCTATGCGATATGGCCGAGAAATGTAATTTTGATGTTAACTCCCAAACCGCTGCGCAGAAGTCAACCAAACTTCACCCAATAGTGTATTGTATCACAATCTAGTAGTTACATTTGAAAATTTTGTTCTATGACATTTTGTTTGAACGCAATCATCAAACTTAATTAAAAAAGTCATTTAAGCCTTTTCACAGTGAGATCTATGCGATATGGCCGAGAAATGTAATTTTGATGTTAACTCCCAAACCGCCTCGCAGAAGTCAACCAAACTTCACCCATTAGTGTATTGTATCACAATCTAGTAGTTACATGTGGAAATTTGGTTATTGGACATTTGGTTTGAGCGCAATCATTAAACTTAGGTCAAAAAAGTCATTTAAGCCTTTTCACAGTGAGATCTATGCGATATGGCCGAGAAATGTAATTTTGATGTTAACTCCCAAACCGCTGCGCAGAAGTCAACCAAACTTCACCCAATAGTGTATTGTATCACATTCTAGTAGTTACATTTGAAAATTTCGTTCTAGGACATTTGGTTTGAGCGCAATCATTAAATTTAGGTCAAAAAAGCCATTTAAGCCTTTTCACAGTGAGATCTATGCGATATGGCCGAGAAATGTAATTTTGATGTTAACTCCCAAACCGCTGCGCAGAAGTCAACTAAACTTCACCCAATAGTGTATTGTATCACATTCTAGTAGTTACATTTGAAAATTTCGTTCTAGGACATTTGGTTTGAGCGCAATCATTAAACTTAATTAAAAAAGTCATTTAAGCCTTTTCACAGTGAGATCTATGCGATATGGCCGAGAAATGTAATTTTGATGTTAACTCCCAAACCGCTGCGCAGAAGTCAACCAAACTTCACCCATTAGTGTATTGTATCACAATCTAGTAATTACATGTAGAAATTTGGTTCTAGGACATTTGATTTGAGCGCAATCCTCAAACTTAGGTCAAAAAAGCCATTTAAGCCTTTTCACAGTGAGATCTATGCGATATGGCCGAGAAATGTAATTTTGATGTTAACTCCCAAACCGCTGCGCAGAAGTCAACCAAACTTCACCCAATAGTGTATTGTATCACAATCTAGTAGTTACATGTGGAAATTTGGTTTTTGGACATTTGGTTTGAGCGCAATCATTAAACTTAGGTCAAAAAAGCCATTTAAGCCTTTTCACAGTGAGATCTATGCGATATGGCCGAGAAATGTAATTTTGATGTTAACTCCCAAACCGCTGCGCAGAAGTCAACCAAACTTCACCCAATAGTGTATTGTATCACAATCTAATAGTTACATTTGAAAATTTTGTTCTAGGAAATTTTGTTTGAGCGCAATCATCAAACTTAATTAAAAAAGTCATTTAAGCCTTTTCACAGTGAGATCTATGCGATATGGCCGAGAAATGTAATTTTGATGTTAACTCCCAAACCTCTGCGCAGAAGTCAACCAAACTTCACCCATTAGTGTATTGTATCACAATCTAGTAGTTACATGTGGAAATTTGGTTCTAGGACATTTGATTTGAGCGCAATCCTCAAACTTAGGTCAAAAAAGCCATTTAAGCCTTTTCACAGTGAGATCTATGCGATATGGCCGAGAAATGTAATTTTGATGTTAACTCCCAAACCGCTGCGCAGAAGTCAACCAAACTTCACCCAATAGTGTATTGTATCACATTCTAGTAGTTACATTTGAAAATTTTGTTCTAGGACATTTGGTTTGAGCGCAATCTTTAAACTTATGTCAAAAAAGCCATTTAAGCCTTTTCACAGTGAGATCTATGCGATATGGCCGAGAAATGTAATTTTGATGTTAACTCCCAAACCGCTGCGCAGAAGTCAACCAAACTTCACCCAATAGTGTATTGTATCACAATCTAGTAGTTACATTTGAAAATTTTGTTCTAGGACATTTTGTTTGAACGCAATCATCAAACTTAATTAAAAAAGTCATTTAAGCCTTTTCACAGTGAGATCTATGCGATATGGCCGAGAAATGTAATTTTGATGTTAACTCCCAAACCGCTGCGCAGAAGTCAACCAAACTTCACCCAATAGTGTATTGTATCACAATCTAGTAGTTACATTTGAAAATTTTGTTCTAGGACATTTTGTTTGAACGCAATC